>NC_143573.1:77589166-77922500 GCF_054136105.1 Typopeltis vanoorti | reverse complement strand
GCTTTTAATAAATGAACTCACAAATGACAAGAGTTCGCTTGACTGGCAGCCCCTTCTTGGCAGCGATGTATGCACGAATGTACTCCAACCTTGTCTCTTATAATCCTTTGTAATCTTTCATATTCACATTTGTCGTCTTTTCCCCCAGCACACAGTCCTGAAAATGGGTTAACTTGCGTAACATTATAATTTGTCTTGTCAACGAACTGCTATGAAAAGGTCAAAATGAAAAACAAGTTCCTGCTCTTTTTTTCGCGAGTTAAGCTCCAGCGTTTTTCTGGACTCTTGCCAAAACTAGAAACCCTCCGACAGATGCATTGCTGATGAGATCCCTTGGTAACATAGAATTAGAGAACACACACGACTATTTCCTGATTGCCCCGTGAAGAATGGGAAACAATTATTATGAAAAAATTTAACGTATTTTATGTTTTCAGATATGTCCAAGTGTGTCATATTATTAATTAATTATAACCTTAAAAGGAAGTAATTTAAGAACTCTGCTAGAGACAGACATGTTACTTTTTAAAACCACTTCAAGCTTCTAATAAGCAAGGTGAGGGTTCATACTGTTCTTTTCGCATCCATAATTGGATGTTAAAAGAACAGTATGATAAAATATAACACAATTGAATGTTAAAAGATGTAAACATCCTGTTAAAAGAACAGGATGATAAAATTTTATCATAATTGGGTTTGAATCCACAGAGCTGATTGGAAACTGACTTCGTTCTGTCGCGAAATTCGACTTAAATGTTTATATTAATATTTAAATTATGGTCGTCGTTTTCTGTTATGAGACTTAGAGGGAGTTCATAGTACGCTGTTTTTGCATGTTGTTTCTCCGATTATATTCGAGTTCTTGGGAGAGTCTGGATTACTAAGTAAAGAGAATTATTTGGCTTTTTTTCTTTCTGACGGACATACTTTTAGATGTCATCTACTTATTTCAGTCTATTGAAATATATTTCGGCACTTTTGTATGCTGCAGTGTATTTATTATTCGTATCACTGAAACTGAAAAACTAGAAATGGACAGTAAACTGCCAAACCTAACAGAATGCTTATGTTTTAGTATTCCTCTTTCTAAAGCGGTTGTTTTAAAACGTACTTTTAATACAAAATTATTATCTTTACTAGTGGGGACTACGGCGTCCAACTCCCCCGAGTTTCGGACTGGTAGGCCGGTTCTCCTTGAATTCTGATGACTCGAATTTTGAAGACTCGACACTCAGGGTAGCCCCTGAGTTTCAAAACGTTTCAAAAGACGTGACATAGACATACGGACGTGACATACAAACGTGACATAAAAAGGCTTATCATTTTATATCTGTAGGGTAGATTAATCTTTTCGTAATATCGAAAGATTGCGATGCGACATCAAAACTTTTCTTATTCATTTGTTTTGAATTGATCATAATAAATTTGCAGCAGTCTTTTCTTACTTGAAATATCGTATTCACTTGAAAAAGTTAAAGATTAAAAAAGATATAAAAAGATAAACTGTGAAAGAAAAAAATATCTGCATGGGCGTAGTTATTATGATGAGACGCTTCATTGAAAGCAAACTCAGAAGCATTACGGATAGGAATTGGGAGATTAGCAATTTCAAAACATTCGACAAAGTATATACGACATTCCCTGACGGCTATTGTGGAAAGAATTTGAACATCGTTATCATCAACAGTCCTTTGCATTCAAATACTTAAGAACAAAGTGCCAACAATAGGTCCAGTCTCTTTAAAAATAGACGCTCTGCTATAAATGAGCCATTTTGAATGTCGAACATTGTTGTCTGAAGGAAGCCATTCAGAAATTCAATGCTGTTTGCCAGCGTTAAGCAAAGGCTTTAAGTCGTTCTGATTACTTTTCAGCGCATAGCCACACATCACTTTCACTTGACGCTCAGAACAATAACTATAACAACAGGCCATCACGAGGCTTTGTTCTGCAGCCGTAGGGGTGACGCCATTGCTCGTTGATATACGACTAATAACAATGCAGCAGTTTACATGTAGTAGCTACTTTAATAACTGCCTGAGTCCATTCTTTAAAGCTGCAGAGATGGATGAATCCGTTTATTGCAAGTGACACCTAACGCTGGTTAGTGCTCCTGTTTCTATGAGGACTTAATGCGTGTGCACGATAGCTATTTAGTTTTCGTTTAGTGTGCTATAGATGACCTTCGTTCGATAAAATAGATTCTGTTCTTCGGACACTAGCCTTTTTTAAAATAATTAGAAAATGTTGACGCAATTAATAGTTACAGCTTCAGTCTTTAATTATCAACAAACTGCGTTTGCGAATTTTGGCTTAATTCCAAGTAATTCCTTCGGCAGTGTGTTCTGTTTGCATTTCATTGAATCAATAGATTTATAAAATTTCTTCTTGATTTACGGCTAAATGCAGTGCATAGAATTGGAGTAATACTGTTCAATACATGTCCAGTGAATTTGTACAATTGCACTGTTTTGACTTTTGACCATTCCTTACATTGCTTGTGAATAAGAGCACTGGGAAAACCAAAAATGATTTTGACTCGAACCAAGGACATTTACTACGTTTACTAGTTATTCAGAGAGCCTTTCTCTTATTGATAAAATATGTGAGGAAACTGTATGCAACGCTTGTTAAAGACGACTAGAGTTCAATCACGTCAAATACTCCAGCTTTAATTTTGCAAAATCTTCCAAGAACAGCAAAATTGCCCGTGCTTTGAAGCCATACAACTGTAGAAAACTATTCCCAACATTTTTCGCATTAGGCACAACATGGCTACTCCATCAAAAACGACAAGAACAAAGGCGTGAGAACACCTCTATTTGCTAGACAGAGTTAATAAATATTACTGACTCATATCTTTCAGTCATCACTCTTTTAATCATGAAGAAAATGAAAGTGGTAGAATAGTAAGTCGCAATTAACCGATCGTCGATCAAACAACACTGTTAAACGACCGTAGAGAACTGTTCCTAACATTTTCCCAATAGGCACAACATGGTTGTGCCTATTGGGAAAATGTTAGTCACAATTTGACGTAAAATACTGAGGACGTTCATAATGTGTTTTCATGAAACACCTTCTGCCTTTTGCGTCAAATTCTGGCTAACGCATCTTTCAGTTGAATTTATTAGTACTTATCCGAGTGGATAACGTAATATTTATTATTATTAAGAGAGACTTCCAGAGAATCGGGGACTCATCGAGGGAGGCCACATACTACACGCACCAGCTATCATACTTGAATTCATTCACACTGCTTGCACTCACAACATCCAATGGAAATCCATTCCAATCACGCACCACCCTATGAGAGAAAAATCTAACCTTCTTCCTAGTGGTATTCATTCTCAGCTTCCAAGGATGCTGTCTCGTCCTATTCCCACCATCAATAAATTGTAAAACCCCATCAATTGAAATTCCGTATGACACCCTTTCAGAAGTTTTCAAGTCTCAATCATATCACCCCTCTTTCTCCTGTTTGCTAGTGTCTGCAGTCTACAAATCTCAATCTGTCTTCATAATCAGTATTCCACAATCCTGATATCATTTTAACACTCTTTTTTGCACATTCTCCACTATCAGAATCGCAACGGAAACCAGGAGATTAGACCTGGCACATAAATTTGTGGTACGTTAATTTCATTGCCCAGTGTGAGATGGAATTTACTTACCCGTCACCCCTGATTACTGGAGGCCTAATAGGGTTTGAAAAGTTCCGTGTTCTGTTCCCCACCCAGTCCCGTTTAGGTTAATTGCCACGACTCTACAGAATTCGGTCATTCACTTTCAACTTAAGGATGTTTTATTAGATGATTTATATTAGCAATATTTCCATATGATAACCGTTTAAAATTTGCTGCTTTTTTTTAGAAATAATAATCCTATTTAGGCGCAGTTACGCCTCCAGTATTTTAATGGTGTTCATGATCAACATGAGAACCTAAATAATTTATTCATTTATTTTTTATTAATTGCTCCAGGTGGTCTGGAATTCCCATTTTTCTTAAGCTTTTCCATAGAGTATCCCAGAACACTTGGAGCACTTAATAAAGCAACTTTACAAGAAAGACAGAATCGAACACAATCAAAAGCTTTTGTATAATTCACAAAGCACAGATACATCGGGAATATTGAACTCGTTTTTTTTTTTTTTTCTATTAGACGTCTCAAATTTGCAATTTAGTCTCTGGTTCCTCTACCAGCTCTGAAACCTGTCTCTTCATTTGAATTTGATGTTCAATAAAATTTTTCGTTCTTTCCTTAATTACATACAGCAAAATTTCACTTGCATATGAGATTAAGGAATAGCTCTATAGTTGTTGCAATCACTGGTGCTCCCTTTTTTGTGCAGTGGCATAAATATCGATCTGGCCCAGTCTTCAGGCCATTCAGCTGTTTCCCAAATTTTGTTGCAAAGTTTATGCAAAATATCAATTATCCTAGATTCTTAAGAAGTTCACTTGGTATTTCATCATAACCCAGAGCATTTCCATTCTTGAGTTTTTTCAGCGACAACTCAATTTCTGCTCCATTCGGTTCTTCAAATGAAAGAGAATTATCTTTATATGGATCAGCACAGTAATTTTTCCATCTATTGAAGATATACAAATTACATCTATGGAGGATATAATTATAAATTCTAACAGATTCTAACGAGGATATCATTAGTTTCTGTTAGAATTTGGCCATTGGCATCAACTATATTTAAAGTTTTTGAAGTTTCTATTTATGATGTTAATCTTATTAAAGAGGACTTTTGCTTGATTTTTGTTGCCATGTTCTTCTATCTCTTCACATATTTTACTTAAAAAGTTTTCTTTGTCTTTTTGCAGAGTTTCTTGATAAGCTTAGACTTGTTGAGTAGTTCTGTCTGTCCACTTCTGTTGATAATCCTTTTGCCTCGAGTGCCCTTCTATTTTCAATTTCTGATAATGTGCCATTAGATATCCATGGGCTATTTGTTCTTTTTCTTTTGGGTAGAGTTTCCTTTGATGTTCCCAAGATTATTTCTTTTGTTTCATTCCACAGTTCTTCAGGAATTCTTTCATTAGCAGAATTTCTTAATTCTGAAAATCTATTTTCCACTTAGACAGATTTTCATATCTGCAGTGAGGAGTTGATGATCTGAGCCACAATTTGCTCCTTGAAGTGGTTTTGCATTTTTAACCATGGATTTCCAACGTTGGTTGATTAAAATATAGTCAATTTGATTTCGTTTTCTGTCTCCAGGTGATTTCCATGTATACAATCTACGATTGTGATGTTTATAGAAGATATTGGTTGTGGCCAGTCTTCTCTCTATGCAGAAGTCTATCAGCATTTCTTCTCTATGCTTTTGACGACCAAGGCCAAAGGAGCCAAGAACATTTTTATTGTGACTGTCTACTGATTTTCCAAATTTTGCATTGAAGCCACCTTTTATAATTAAAACATCTTTTTTGGATACTGCTTCAATGCTAGCATTAAGTTGTTCATAGAAAGTTTTCAATTGTTTTTGCATCTGCATCACACGGTGGTGCATGTATCTGAAAGAGTGACAGGAATAGGCTTACAGTTGATTCTTATTGAGATCATTTTATCATTAATGGGATTGTATCCAAGTGCTAATTTGTTCAAAGATCTGCTGACTATTGATGCAATCCCATTTCTACTTGATGAATCAGATCCAACAAAATAAATGCAATTTCCCATTCGAGATGAGAAATGTCCTTTGTTCTTCCAGTGAGTTTCTGCAATTAC
This sequence comes from Typopeltis vanoorti, assembly GCF_054136105.1. Lineage (NCBI taxonomy): Eukaryota > Metazoa > Arthropoda > Arachnida > Uropygi > Thelyphonidae > Typopeltis > Typopeltis vanoorti. Next base: position 77,916,758 of record NC_143573.1, on the reverse strand, counting down.
TAATGTCTACTTTTCGATGTATCGATTCTCTTTGTATGATATGAAATTTCCCAACATGTAGGAGACCTTGTATGTTCCATGTATCGACACGAGTGATTTTTCTTAATCAGTGTTTATTGTTTAATCTGAAATTTTCATTGGTGGAATCATCAGTTTGGAAAACGTCATAGTCCCTCAACTGATCTTCTATTCTAGGTTGCACGTTCCTTTTCCCTCCGTGCCAAGAGGTGTACTACCTTGGTTTTCCAGGCTGGTAACTTCCCCCCCCCCCCTTATATTTACATTCCATTCATTGTTGTCATGGGAAAATAGTAGAGTGTTTTTTTCTTTCTTTCTCTACCCTTGCTTTCTCTACAAAAGTGCTACTTCCATTACAACTGCTTCAGCTCTGCCAAGTAGTTGTCTGGACGACCAGAATACTTATTGATGCTGCACATCTTCAGCTTCTTCTAGGCATCCTTCTTAGTTTGGCTCCTACTCATTTGAAGACCTGTCCGGCATCTGTTGTATTCAAAGCAGATAGTCGCAGATGGCATATGTACATGTGATCATAAAAGAAGAAAAGAAACGCATTCGCGAACTTTTACATAAGAACTACTTTGATTCGTGTTTATTGCGGGATTCCTAAAATTGAATTCTTGTGTTAGGCAGCAGGAACAAATATTCTAACCGAGATGTACGCATCTGTTGATTAATTGCATTAATATTAGTTCGTGACCATTAATATGCGTGATGTGTAAGAGAGGGATAAAATTACATTGTTTTATGAAACCGGTTGCATTTTGGAAATCGACATTCATTAATTTTCTACACGTATACATCACCTGTACTGTTAGAGGAACTATTTTCGACATTGCTCATAACGATCATTATCAGCAATGTCGAAATTGAAATTGGATTTTACCGAGTGGGAAATCCGTTCTGTTCTACCATTCTAAGGTGCATTTTAAAGAGCTTTGTTTGCTTGTTAAAATTAATTAATCTGCTTGCCGACTTTGCAATCATTTGCTGCAAATTTGCACAGGAAACCGCAACAAATATCAACGTCTTCAAATGCAAACTTGAGTTACTTTCCTTTTCCCTAAGATTCTTTCTTCGAAGAGCGTCTTTCTAATTACTTGGCCGTTGTTTTTCGATACTCTTTATCTAGCAGGAGTAGAAAAGTTAATTTTCTCTCAACTACTATTCTCTTGGGAGCTAAAAGTACCTGGTGTGTTTATTGCCTTGTAATGAAAGTGCATTAACATTTCCAACTGCGTAAACGCACCTGCAAGAACAACTAATCAAGATAGGATTCCGCTTCATTAAATCTTCTCCGATTCCTAATATCGTTCAGCATTGTTCCCTCTTTCTAATCCTCCTCTCTATTCTGACTAATAAAATAGCCAAAATTAAATAAGCCAACGGAGGCCGCATTCATTGGGTAGAAGGAAAAATATTTCTAATTTTTCAACATAGTTGGCAAAGTTCGTTCTCCCCAACACTAAACTATCTCCTTTTCATTCGTTCTTCATCGAGTTTCAAAGAAAATTAAACATAGCTTTTACGTATAAAATATTCATAGATAACTCATTTAGCTATTAAGTAAGTTAAAGACCTCTGAACGTTGATGGCAAATTGCGTAGCAAGAAACGAAGAATAAGAAAAATTTATACCCAATCCATTAACGGCCTTTTAGAATGCATGTTGAAATACACTTACGATTCAGACGGGAGATAAAAAAAAAAAATGTACATTTAGGAAGAAAATCGCAAACTGATTTGTTCAAAATTTTAAGCATATTTCTCTTTCCTCAAATGGAAACGCAAATTTTCAATAATAAAATATTCCATTTTTTTTTTCCGGCTGAGTATTAATATCGCTTGTCCTAAACCACAGATTTGTCTGAAAAGATTTTCTCTTTTATTTTCTTTCTCACAGAGAAAATACCACAATTCGAATCCTTATAAACTTTTTAAGGGATTTCAACTGAAAGTTAGTTCGCCTGTCTCATTTGGAGTTGGAAGAGTTCTTCCTCCCGTAAATTTTGTTTTTTTAAATGCATTTTAATTTAATCCTCCGCTAAACTCGGTTCTTTAGTATATTTAGCGATTATATAATTTTTAGTATAATTACTAAAAAAAAAAAAATTGTATAATCACCTTGTATTGTTAGCTGCATGGATATATTCTCGAAAACCGATTACAGTAGTCACCCCCTCTCCGCGGTGGGATACGCTCCAAGACATCCCCCCCCCCCGATATCTAAAACCACGTATTGTACCAAACCCTATACTATGTTTTTCCTATAATTTAATTTAATGTTTAATTTATAAATTAGGCACAGTAAGAAAATAACTAATAATAAAATAGAACAATTATAACAACATATAATAAAAGCTAACCGAATGTGAATATAATATGAGCAACCTCAGCATACGTTTTTATTATTATTATTTATTTATTATTTTATGTAGTCGAGAACTTTCACCTTTTTTCACTTAAAAGGAAGCACTTTATGGCTTCTCTTTGGCATATCCGAATTGCCAGCATCACTACTCTTGTGCTTTGGGGCCATTATTAAGTAAAATAAGGGTAACTCGAACACCAGCACTGCGACACCGAGGCAGTCGATCTGATAACCGAGACCTACCCAGAACGGCTGGCGCGCAATTTAAAACTAATCAATTGTTTATTTCTGAAATCTTCCATTTAATATTTTTGGACGGCAACTAAAAGACTAACAAGCGAGTATCGTATATGGATGATATCGTATATGTAATCTATATGACTAACGGGTGAGTATCGTACAGCATGGATACGCTGGACAAAGGAGTAATTCACGGCGCGAGATTTGATCGCGTTGGTCAGAACAACGCGCAATTTAAAACTTATAAATTGTTTATTACTAAAAGAAAGTCATAAGCAGGGGCAGCTTGTGCACAGGGCCGGCTCTACCGCCGGTGAAACGCGTGCATTTGCACGGGGCAACTATTTTTTTTGGGGAGCGGCCAAAATGAAAGTGAATAAAATGAAAATGTGGAATAAATAATAATAATATTGCGTAAGATCGCAGTTTTTATAATAAGTTGACCAGTGACCTATTATGCCCATGATGCTGTTTCTATTTCCGACAATCCGTCGACCAATGATACTCGCGTAATGCTCTTCGGTAATCGAAGCTATGTGAGTCATTCTTCGCTTACTCCCTTTCCCTCTCGCCCCTCCTCTATTCCTTGCATACGCAACAATGGAGTCTGCAATAAAACTGCATTTAAAAGTTCATTATGCGATATTATATTTCCATCTTGTGCTTGTTAACTTGTTATGAATTGAATTTCCCACTGTTAGCTGCTGTTAAATTCTGAATGAGAAGAATTGTGATATAATAGTATCTCATTCAGAGTTTTAAATATAATCTGCCATTCCCAAGGCCAAATTTGTTCATCAGAATAAATGTTAAAATATTACCTACTGTTGCGTGTCACTATTTTGTATAATATATTGTAATATATTTGTAAAACTGTTAGTTGTATTAATCATGCTAATTCTTAGTATTGGGTATGCATACATTGTGAACTAAACACGGGAACTTAATCCGATTATATGAATTACTGCCTAAGGCAAGACACGTGTACTAGAAAACGAGTCATATACGAAGTAATTGAAATTTCCACTAAGAGTCCTTCTCTTAGAGTAACGGCCGTCGATACTGTAATCTCCAAAACGTTTCACTTGTTTTTGGGCGTGTATTAAGATTAAGGAAAGTTGATTTTGCTCAGTGACTGTTACAGTGATAAGATTTTTTTGAGTTTTATATAAATTAAAAGTTAGTACAGTGTTTCAACCTCCATTAATTACTAAATAATACCATACTAATAATATTTTATTGTAGGTTTAAAACAATTTTAATATTCAAATCGATTACAATGTCCGATAAAAGAAAAAAACTATCAGGTGCAGAATATCGCAAACGGAAACTGGAAAAAGAACGTGATGTTCAAAAACATAGCGGGACTTTACTTAAGTATCTAAAAACTGAATCAGCTGATGTAGGGCAGGAGGAAATAAGTAAATGTGCCGAAACAATGATTCTGAGCTCATGGCAAGCACTTCTAACTCGGATCCCAGTAACATAGACATTGCAAGGAATCTCGAAAATGAGACTGATATGACATTTTCCAAATCTAGAGATTTAAGTGAACTTGATAGGTACACTGATCCAGCTAGATGGAATCCTTCTTTAAGCAATGCCGAAAGACTGGAAATGGTAAAAAATGGCCCGCCAGAGAAACCAAATAGTGATTTCATTTTTCTGAGCAGCTCTCATGGTAGGAAATTTTCATTAAATTTTTACACCAGGGAACTAAGCAATGGAGAACATATTAATCGGTCATGGTTAGTGTATTCAAAAGAAAAAGATTCTGTATTTTGTTTCTGCTGTAAGTTGTTTTCCTGTAATATGTCATTCACTACTGATGGGTATAATGATTGGGGTCATTTGTATGTGTATCTTAATGAACACGACAAATCCAAAAGCCATTTGGAGTCCCATAAAAAGTGGATTGAATTATCGTCCAGGCTTAAATTAGAACAGACAATTGATTCAATGCAGCAAAAGTTATTAAATTCAGAAATTCAGCACTGGAGGAGCATAATAGAACGCCTAATTGCTGTTGTCCAGTTCTTGGGTCAGCAATGCTTACCATTTCGTGGAACATCTGATAATTTATATCACCCTAATAATGGAAATATTTTACAGCTTGTTGAACTGATTGCTAGATTTGACAGTGCTATGTCTGAACATTTAATGAGAGTAGCTTTGGTTCGGCCCAACATTATCATGGGAAAAATATTCAAAATGAATTGATTGCTCTCTTCTCTGGAACCATAAAAAAACAAATAATTTCTATGGTTGAGAAAGCTAAACATTACAGCATAGTTGCAGACTGTACTCCCGATGTAAGCCGCATTGAACAATTAACATTAATTGTCAGATTTGTTAATACAGATCCAACTGATATCAACATTCATGAACATTTTCTTGGTTTTATTCCTGTAGAAGCCACTACAGGCTCAGCGTTAACCGAATGTATCGTAAGAAAATTATCAGATATGAATATTCCAATCGCAAACATGCGTCGCCAGGGTTATGACAATGGATCGAACATGAAAGGAAAACATTCAGGAGTTCAACAACGCATTAGGGACTTGAACCCAAGAGCTTTTTATATCCCTTGCTGTTCTCATTCTCTCAACTTGGTGGTCAATGATGCTGCAATGTCATCTAGAGAAGGGATTTCATTTTTTGAAACTGTTCAGAAATTGTATGTGTTTTTCTCAGCGTCAACGCTACGTTGGGGAATCCTTAAGACACATATTACAACCCTAACGCCCAACCATTAAGTACAACTCGCTGGGAATCTAGAATCGACGCTATTCGTCCTTTAAGATACTATATTGAGAAGTTTTATTATGCATTGATAGAAATTGCTGATGATGAGTCAGTAGACAAAATGGCGAGACACGAAGCTGAAACCCTTGCTCTAAAACTTAGAGACTTTAAATTTTTATGTTGTCTGGTTATATGGCACTATGTTTTAAATGAAATTAATGTTGCAAAGCATAAAGATGGAATTGTCTAGCGCCATAAAAACATTGGGTAATGTTCTCAAAAGTCTTAAGAATCTCAGAAATGATAAATCATTTCAAAATTTTATTGTCGATGCTACAACATCAGTTGAGAAAGTCGAAGCTGATGCTGATTTGAAACCAACATTCGAAAGTACCAGATTGCGTCAGCAGAAAAAGCAGCATGATTATGAAGCAAGAGATGAACCTATTTTAGATCCCAAAACAAAATTCAAAGTTGAGTTTTTCTTTTTTATTATTGATGTTGCAACTAATTCTATTGAAGAAAGGTTCGAGCAATTGGAACAGCACAGTTCACATTTTTTATATAACATCTCTAAATTAAAATCTGAGACGACAAATGAGTTCTTGAACAATTGTGAAAACCTAGAAGCCGTTTTAACACATGAAGAAAATAGAGACATCGATGCAATTGAGCTATGTGATGAACTGAAAGTAGTGTCCAAATTAGTACCAGAAAATACACCGCCAATTGAAGTTTTTCGTTTTATTGTTGAAAATAACTTTGCTCCGAATGTCGCTGTCGCCCTAAGAATATTACTGACATTACCTGTGACGGTTGCAAGTGGTGAGCGTAGTTTCTCAAAACTGAATCTTATTAAAACTTACTTACGCACAACAATGGCCGAAACTAGATTGGAAGATCTTGCCATGATTTCAATTGAACATGAAATCGGTCAGAAATTAGACTATGCACACCTAATTTCTGATTTTGCAAATATGAAAGCAAGAAAAATGTATTTTTAATCAGTAGATACTAAAAACAATATAAATTCTAATTAAAATAATGTGAAAATAGTGCTAAAACAACAACGTGCACATTCTATAGTTAAGTGTAACTCAACAGTTCACCGTTGTACAAGTGAAGATCATTCCATATATGTAAGTAATAAATTATTACTACATTTCATTTAATTGTCAATTGATGAAGTCGATAGTTTATTTTATGAATATGCTGTATTTTAATCACTTTATCAGTGCATTATTATTAATGGTACTATATTTAAAATTAATGGTCATGAAGCTAATGTTGAACATAATGGTTTTCAAAATTCCAAAAGTTAATTTGAGGTTGGTGCTAGGGCGACAAGTAATGGATTGCACGCGGCAAAAATTCTAGAGTCGTCCCTGCTCGTGCATAGGCACTACGGAATTGCAGCAACCCCAATTTTTCTAGATATATAAATACATTTATTAATTTATTTATATTTGCTTGTAATATTTAATTTTATCATAAACCGTCGTATATAATTTTCTTATTTTGTATAGAAAATAATAAAAATCCATCTTGTAGCACTTAGGAGGACGAAGGACGCAAGCAGCACTGTTTACCACAGTGTCATATTGCTACGCACGCAAGCATATGCACATCATAGTGAGCTGCGAGCTATTAGCGTAATGCGGCACTGTCCGTCGCGCAGTTCCATTGTTGTTTATATGCAGCTTGCGCCGGTAGTAGAGTATTCGTAGTGCTTATCGTGTTTACTCCGTCTCTTTAAATATTTGGACATTACAATTAAATCCTTTAATTGTAATGTCCAAAAATTATAAATCCATTCCTTTAATTACAATTAAAGGAATGGATTTTATTTTTAAGTAATTTTGAATTATACCAAACTGTATAATTTTATCGATAATAAACGATATTTTTTCATGTTTAATTTTTACCATAATTTTGATATTTTATCCAAACACGTATACACTGTACTTACAGTGTGTATGCATATTTCGAAAGTTGCAGGCATCCCCCCCCGATTTCAAGCCACGAGCCGCCACTGGTCATAAGGCTTCATTTCGGTGATGTAAAATTATATCGGCAAAGTGGATATTCGATCCAACATTATTTCAAAGCCGAATGTGTGTAGAAACTATGAAAGTTTCATAAGTTACGTGCACGCATATTTACAGATAGCTAGAATATCATATTCGATCAGCTGGAATAAAGGCACAGAAGGAAACGACAGATGAAAATTGCTATATAACCCTGCGGAGGTCGCGGCTGATCTGACAGATACAAACAATTGTTTAATATAAATATTCTTACACATATCCAGTGTATAGCTTGGAGGTCATGAGTAGCTTCACATGCATATGTTACGAGTGATATTCCACACTGTTTATGTGGTCAGTTTTGGTTTAACACGTTATCTAAAGGTGTGTGAGATTTCATAGCAAATTGTATCTGAGAGATACTGCGACCTCCTATGTCAGTATAGTAAAGTTTTTTTTTTTTTGTAATTGTAGCGGCAAAATAAAATTGTCTACAATAAGCAAAGGGAAAAATTCAACTCCAAACGATATCAAACACTGTCGTATGTGAACATTCATAACCAAATCCTCTATTTTTTTTTTTTCCTCTAAGTAATCATTTTCATTCTTTGAACTCCACTGTTAGTTAAAGAGCAGTTGATGGTGGGTTTTTTTTTTTTTTGGTCTTATGGACCAAACGAACTATTTGACATGATAAAAATTCCTCTCTCGCTTCATGGAATTTTACACACCGGTGGTTTCAACTTCCAACAATTTTGGAAACCTTGTCTCTGAATATTATTCCCATGGAACCCTATTCATTTTGGTCTATTTCAGTGCATGATTTTTTAAGAATTGCAATACTTTAAAAATTACAATAACAATATCAGAAAATTAGAATTATAATAAACTCAAAACGAGTGTGTTCGGTAGTTCAACTGTTTACTGTTAAAACGACTCGTACTTTAGTACGGGTATCTAAAAATCTTATTGAGACTTTTTTTTTTTAAATAATTAACTTCAAATTATGAAAATATTTTGGAAAAAAAAAGTAATAAAAAATTAGTGTTTATTAAAAATATTTTTGCGCTATCCGCCTTTAAAAGTAATATAAATTTCATAAGTTTTCATAAGACTCCATAAATTTTAATTAATTCTAAAGTTTAATTATAATTAATTCGATTCGTTTTGCCAATAATAATGATCTGATTGTAAGAAAATTTGAACCAAGTTTTCATATTCTCGTATCTAAATCCCAAAATTTATCTAATTCGGAAATCGAGCCAGAGCGGAGTTTTTGCAAGTAGTGTCATTCGTATTTTCTTTGTTTATTCGCTTGTAGGTGCGTGCGTGTTTGCCATGCTTATCTACAATTGGTCAAGTTAATATATAGAAATTGCCAGCCTGGTTAGCCGAGCGGTTAGCTTATCCGCTTCCAGCCAAGAGGCCGCCTTTCGAATACCGCCTAGGCATGGATGCTTGTGATTGTCTTCCACCTTCATGGATTCCATCAGAGTATAGATACAATCTCCCAAGATGGACTGGATCAGGTTGGGTCTTCTTCATGGGAGAAGAAGACCCAGCTCTCCCGCAATGGGAGAAAACAGGCTGAACATCATCAATGTATAGAAATTGAGATTCCTCCACAATGTTTGTTCGGATTTCAAATACCGTCTTTCATTAAAATCCACCCACCTCGCCTATTACCGAACAAAACGAATCTGATAAGTACTTAATGCATTTTGTAAAGTGCACCTGATAAGTGCTTTACATATCCTTCCAGACAGTGATTTTCAGTTCAGTTTCAGACTCGTGGGAATATTTTTAAGCTCCAAATTGAACCACGTTTATTGGTGGAATGATTCGTAATTATAGTAATTCCTTTCTCACCCGGATGGAATTTAACGATATTTAGAATCGCTAATCTCTATTAAACTCAATCGAGTCATTTCAATTTTTGTTTCATTAAAATAGCAGGATTTATGTAACACAAAATTGTGTCCGTAATGATAATGAACTGTCATCATACAAATATGCCATTACGAAATTTTATGACTGTCTACGATCATTTTATTTCTTGTTTAATTCAAGTTTGAAAACGATAAAAAATATTGCCTTAATATTAAGTGGAGTTTTTTTTTTCTTCGTGACATTTTTTAACATCAACGAAACTCGAAACTTAGCTAAAGAAAAAAAAAAAAAACTATCCTTCTATAGAAACGTTTGTGATAATATCATCTCCAAAACCGCATAAAAGTGGAATTACTACACCTTAGTGTAGTAGAAAGAATGCTAAATGTTGTGATTGTAGGTCGAACAGTTTTCGTTACAAAAGTCAATAACAGGACATAAAGAAGAGTGGAAGAATCAAACATTTGTTCCAAACTTCGCCTACGGCCATGAAAATGTGTTCGACATTTTATTCGCTTATTAGCTAAATATTGTATAATCAGAGGTGGAACTGATGTAATACAGATCAATATTTGGAGCACGCTCAGGTGATCGAGATTACTTTCTCCTAGTAAAATGGAAAGGCTATGCAGAATTTGGTGTTCCATAAGTATGAATTTATATAGCGGACAAACAAATAAACATTACTGTACTTTTATAAGGGATGGGCCACGAAATGATGGCCCATTTTGTTTAATGTTTCAAAATTATAGACTTCCTAAATATACTTCAGTAACGGTGTTTTATGAAACTTGGGTTTGTCGCTGAAAGTTCGGTATATCCACCATTGAGTTTCTGCATCTCTTACCGACGACGTGCCAAACGGTTTACTAACCGTTTAACGATAAAAGTTTGCATCGATGATGTTGCACCTTTTCATGATTCTTTCTCTTAGTTACAATTACGGTTAGTTAAAAATGTTTTAGATATTTCAGCTGTTTTGATTAGAGGGTGCACTTCTTTCTTCCCCAAGTTGCTTTTGCATATTCCAAATTAGTTTTCCACTTGCAAATGAATATCTAATACTGCAAGTATTTCTCATCGTATATAATCACTACGGCCCGACTTGTGAGAAAGCACAGTGTCATTTTGGACCCACTTCGTAGATTGCGTGTGTAATAATTTTATTATTGAAATCCAACCGAGTTCACTACGTATTATAATAAAAATATCATGCACAAGTTGGTAAAGTAATCATATCAAGACCCTCCCCTCCCAAAACTGTAAAACCCCACTACTCTTGTGACTTGAGAGGTCGTTAGAAACGTTTTCTTCCTTTTTCAGCTAGCACAGCCATTATTGAGACTTCTTCTTTAGCATTACTTGGTTGCACGTAGTCCTGTAGGAGTATTGAGAAAGGCGATGTAAACACATTACCATTAAAAACGCATTACTGATATTAAAATTTTGAGTGGCACTTTGAAGCTAAGATTATTTTATCTTAAGAAATTCTATTTTGCATACCTGCTCTCTTCTATTCAGTTTATCGTTTCTTTTTGTTGTCTGACTCAAGAAATTCTTGGAAAAGTACTTTCTAGCAATAATGCTCTATTGATGTTTGGGTAGCTTGATGAGATGTATTTTATCGCCGTCTTTGAAGACGGTGCATTGTCATTTTTTTACGTCTGTCTTTTCTAGTCGTAAGATATCATGCAATGTAAAATATAAATCATAATCGCTAGCCTGTTCCTACGGGGATCATCAAAATCTAATTAAAACTTTCTGTTCCTGCCGAAGACGTGACGAACTGTATTTAACTCTACCGCATCGTTTGATTCCAGCCCATCTGAAAGTGAACTGTTCTTCTATAGACGTAATTACTGAATAATTTTCACATGTAATAGATTTATAAATGTACGATTTATAAATATGATGTTTATTTTTAAAGGTGCAGTAAAAAGATACCGCTGTTAGGATTTCTGACTAGTAGTCTGCGCTCTATCCTGAACAGCTGTTTATCCCTTACAAACTTCAAATTCATCGGATCACTCACAACTATTCCTCTGTTCCCAAGATATACCTTTAAAAGCTAAATCCTTGTGTCAAAAACATTGAGATTAATTTAGGACCTCTCTCTCTCTCCTTATCAATTTATTCTGCTGCGTTGTCCATAGTTTCTGCTCATCCTTTTCACACGGTGCCCGTTTCCCACCCAAAATGGCATCTGTAAACGTTTTACTTTTTTTTATAAACACGTTAGAACGTTCCTGGACCACAAAAATTCTATATTTTCATATTGCAATCATAGCCTAGGCCTGTTCGTGCTATTTCAGACACCCAGCTCAAGAGACCAAACATAATATTTGTTTCCCAATCCACTTCAGGCCTCCACTAATCAAGGTGATGGTTGATCTCGCACAGGTCAATGAAATTCATTTACCAACGATATAAAGTTGATACCTATTGTGGGATTCGCACCTGCAGCCTGTTGGCTGGAAAATGGTTGCGCTATCCCCTCGGCCAACCAGGCCAGCCAAGGCGATAGAGCCAGCGAGGTTGATCAAAGAAACAGCCTTTGGTCGTCAAATTATTTGCCATGGATTCGAAACCTACTGAGGATATTCCTAAATCAACATTGAAGAGTTTAATCATCCGGTATGAGCTCACATACTGAGAACCTTAAAGTGGCTTGAAAAAAAAATTACTGTGTTTGGTTTGATTCCAGCCCCTCTACGATACTAATGTGATATTCGTTATCAATCTTTCGTGGGTTGGGCTCTCAAAAAAAATTAAAAACTTGTTCATGTTTATTATTTCTTTATAGTCATAGACTTAGCAATATCAGAATTCTGGCAGTAATATGGTATTGGTTCTGCAACTCTTTTAGTTTGATAATATGAAAAGTTGATTGGCGTTAGTAATATAAATTCATTAAATTAAATACTGAGTGATACTGATCTAACGTTTGACGTAAGAAAGAAGAGTTTGCCTGTTTTGTCTGAAGAAAGGACCCAAGTTTCTGCAATAAAACTTTTACCTCCTTATAAAACGTAACTCACTTTTGGCTGAAAAGTGAGTTACGTTTTATAATAACGGTTCCTCGCCTCCTAGATGGGATTTGGATCCAAATCTTTCCACTGAAGGTCGAATGTTAACTAGGTCCTGGTATGAGAATATTCTTCTTTTTCAGTTAAATAAAAAAAAATACTATCCTTGTCCGACCTAATTCAGTTTATATTCAGAAAATTGAATTTTCGTATCTCTTATTATTGTAATAACTAATATCATAACGTAATAATTAATCCCACACGTACGAATTACTAATCTACTGAGACCATGATATTCCTAAATGCAGACCGCACTGCATATCAAAATGCCCTGATAGTGTCCTTGTTCCATCCATTCTTCTTGGCATCAGAAAAGACATCAGTTATATTCATTTCCTCCCCTTTCTCTATGAAAAAAAAAAAAAGATGCGGATACTTTTATTGAAAATATTTCTTTTTTTTAATTTATGCTGTCCTAGAAGGGTAATTACAGAACAAATGTTGAATTCGTGAGCATTTCTAGACATCTTTCCGATAAAACATCGTACATTATTGTAGCCCATTTAGCTCACAAGTAGGGTTCTGAGGATAACATCTCGTTATGTCAATTAATATTTCATTTAATGAAATATTAATTGACAAATATTTCGTTTTGTGTCTCGCAACGCATCACTGTATAAGGATGAACAATCGGACGTCGCAATCCTACATGCTACAGCTACGTTGTAGCACAGTTGGAACCTCTTAAATTCCGAATTTTAATGGTTCTTCATTACATAATGATTTCTGAGATACAAAACGAAATATTTGTTAATCATTTAAATGAATTTATCTTTTACTGTTATTTGTTCTTCAATTCAAATCGTGTTCCCGATGTTGTTGTCGATCATCCGAAGGTTTGTAATCAGAGTTATGAGAATATGTTACGAATCCAGTTTTTAATGTATTGCCCACAGATCGAATTTAATCTTATATTGGAGCATATCAGTCAAGTAAACTCGTTAGAAGCACGTTGCAATTAGTTAACTTCTGTCGGAAGAAACATCGTTATAACCGATTAAATATATATTAGGGTAAAATTGTCCCTAGAAATAAACAGATACATAATTAAGTTTAATTTATCCACCACCGTAATATTTTAATAAATTTTATATATTAAAACAATATATTTACGTTATCGACAATTTATACTTGATTCACAAAGGGATGTCTAGGGTTTAAGTAACTGCGGGATTAAGACGTCCAGAACGTGATTATGTACACGGTCGACTGCATACGCTACTCACTACGCAGGATAAGTAAATGAGTAGATTTGCAAACGTAAATGCAAAGAGTAAAACCAAATGAGTCGTCTTGAATAAACATGGTGTAATTTATTCAACATTACCTGTTACGAGCGAGATTTAAATAAAGTTTCGTAATTGGTTCAGGAGAGGGGAGAACCTAAATCTGGTAACATAACTAAGTCATGTTAATAGACGTAGTGTTTCTCGCGATTGAAGAAAATGACGAAAAGCACTTTGCTTCTTGAAAAAAAGCGCTCTTACGAGAAACAAATATTCCTCGGTTTAAAATATTACACTGTGATGCATAGAAAACCGTAGAAGACTTCGTTATCATTACATCAAAGTTTTGCTGTATATTTTCACTTTGCGGTAACGAGAACATCACGGCACCCCACCGAGATGTATTCGCAATGAAAGACTTTTAATTTCCTTATAAAATCTGCATTCCATACTGTTCATAAATTACTTTATTATATTTATCTAAATTTCATGACTCACTAAGGGTAAGTTTAATAAAACGAACCATTACATATTTATAAAGACGAGCAAATAAGACGATTAAGAAAGTATGAAAAGAATGCCTGTAAGGTTTGCGGAAAGAAAACCGAATGAATCCGATTAAAACTTTTTAAATTCTTAGAACACCTTTATTCTGTATTCACTTTTATACGAATGTCCATCAATATTGAATTAACAAATTGAATAACTTCGAAATTTTCATCTTAAAATGCATTAGTAAACAAGTTTTTTTCTGACACTGTTTCTGTAAAAGAAAGCGAAGATCTTTTCGAATTTGTTAAAATAGTAGCTCATTATTATGCACCTTTTTGAAATCTGAATATTTAAATACAAGTATTTATGGATTTTTGTCTTAATTCTGGCACGAATTGAAGGCAGCAATTTTAATTATTTCAGCGAACAACAAAGCCGAGTTTTACTTCATTAACGACAATAAGTATTAATAATAGACATTCACTAAATCCATAAGCTCGGGGTTTACACTAATTAGAAGAAACACACGTATAAACCACAGTGAACATTATTTAATTGTAAATATTTCATCCTAAGTATCTTAGGACATCATCAGTACAGTATTTAAACAAAATTAGGAATAACATACAGTTAGGGCGCATGATTACAATAGAATCTCATGAAAACGTGCTACAGTAGTAAAAAAAAAATTAATTATTTAACACAATTTTGTATGATAATTTCCCATACTTTAGGAATAGTAAGAACGTCGTTGCGGTTTAGGTTTGGTCTGTGTAGTAGGGCTTCAGAACTTTCTTTGTATAAACGTTCATGTTTAAATAAAGATCTATGTAAAAGTTTAGCCTTTTCCCAATGGATCCTATGGTTTGGATTTTCAATTCCGTGTTGAGAGAGGCCAGATTTCTGCGGTTTAAGAAGACGAATGTGGTCTTGATGTTCCGAGATGCGTTTCTGAACAGACCTACCTGTCTGTCCAAAGTAAGATAATTTGCATGAGCATGGAATCTCATAAACACCAGATAACATCAAGGGTGAGAATTTGTCCTTAGGAGAAGGTAATAAGCTGTAAATTTGGTTGATAGGTTTGTAAGTAGTGGCAAAATTGTATTTCTTCATAATTTTAGAAAGACGTTCTGAGATGCTTTTAACGTAAAGTATGGGAATGCTATGCACTTCTTCCTGTCTGGTTTTCTGGTTTGATGTATGCAGAAACGACTGATTTTTTGAGTTGTTTTGGGATTATACCCATTTAGGATGGCTGTATTTTTGATAACTTCTAATTCCTGGTTTAAAGATTCTTCAGAGGAGCAGAATTTGTGTGCTCTGGAAACTAGTGATTTAATAATGCCAGATTTCTGAGATGGATGATGAGCAGAAGAATTGTCAATGTAGCGACCTGAGAATGTAGGCTTGCGAAAGACGGAAGTGGCGATGGAACCGTCTTCTTTTCTTTGGATGTGTAAATCCAAAAAAGAGATACCCTGTGGAGATTCTTTTTCTAACGTAAAGTTGATGCGATGATGAAGAAGGTTAATTTTATCTAGAAACAGTTGTAATTCAGGTTCGGGATGATTCCAGACTGCAAATACGTCATCGACATATCTTAGCCAAATTTTTGTTATGTTTTTAAGGAAATAATAGCTTTCAATTCCGACGGTGGGATATTTAATTCTGAAGGTTTGGCATTGTAGATCACTTTAGCTACTTTGAAACGAAGTTTGTTGGCTTCAATACTGGAGAGATGCTTGATGTTTCTTTCTATATTATGTATAAACTAACAAAAGATGAATTAAATGTTCTAGCAAGAGGCCATAAATTTTCGATTTCACCAAAGTGTTTCCCATATTTTAAGACATTCAAAATCCCAAATTAAAGACATTCAACTATCAAAAACTGACTTGTTAATCAGCTTTGACATTGTCTCCCTCTTCACAAACATTCCCCATAAAGAAACAATAGAATTACTAACTCAAAAATTTCCGTCTGATATAGTTGAATTGTTCAAGTTTGTTATTGCATCAGGTTACTTCACCTGGAAAGGTCAAATTTACAAGCAAGAGGAAGGAACAGCAATGGGATCTCCTTTATCACCAAACCTAGCAAATTTGTTTCTAGAACACCTTGAGGAAAAAATATTCACTTTTGAACACAAACCAAAAATTTGGCTAAGATATGTCGATGACGTATTTGCAGTCTGGAATCATCCCGAACCTGAATTACAACTGTTTCTAGATAAAATTAACCTTCTTCATCATCGCATCAACTTTACGTTAGAAAAAGAATCTCCACAGGGTATCTCTTTTTTGGATTTACACATCCAAAGAAAAGAAGACGGTTCCATCGCCACTTCCGTCTTTCGCAAGCCTACATTCTCAGGTCGCTACATTGACAATTCTTCTGCTCATCATCCATCTCAGAAATCTGGCATTATTAAATCACTAGTTTCCAGAGCACACAAATTCTGCTCCTCTGAAGAATCTTTAAACCAGGAATTAGAAGTTATCAAAAATACAGCCATCCTAAATGGGTATAATCCCAAAACAACTCAAAAAATCAGTCATTTCTGCATACATCAAACCAGAAAACCAGACAGGAAGAAGTGCATAGCATTCCCATACCTTACGTTAAAAGCATCTCAGAACGTCTTTCTAAAATTATGAAGAAATACAATTTTGCCACTACTTACAAACCTATCAACCAAATTTACAACTTATTACCTTCTCCTAAGGACAAATTCTCACCCTTGATGTTATCTGGTGTTTATGAGATTCCATGCTCATGCAAATTATCTTACTTTGGACAGACAGGTAGGTCTGTTCAGAAACGCATCTCGGAACATCAAGACCACATTCGTCTTCTTAAACCGCAGAAATCTGGCCTCTCTCAACCCGGAATTGAAAATCCAAACCATAGGATCCATTGGGAAAAGGCTAAACTTTTGCATAGATCTTTATTTAAACATGAACGTTTATACAAAGAAAGTTCTGAAGCCCTACTACACAGACCAAACCTAAACCGCAACGACGTTCTTACTATTCCTAAAGTATGGGAAATTATCATACAAAATTGTGTTAAATAATTAATTTTTTTTTACTACTGTAGCACGTTTTCATGAGATTCTATTGTAATCATGCGCCCTAACTGTATGTTATTCCTAATTTTGTTTAAATACTGTACTGATGATGTCCTAAGATACTTAGGATGAAATATTTACAATTAAATAATTTTTACTGTGGTTTATACGTGTGTTTCTTTTAATTATGAACGCACCCAGGTTTCGTTATTTAAAAAAGGGTTTACATTGAGTAGCATTTAATTGGGGCGGGCTCGTTCGATCCATGTACTCCACTGCTTCGTCAGAAGAATTGACACTCATTAATTCCTGGATGTATAACGCAGATAGATGGGTTGGTTCAATGTATAGAATCCTTCTGCGGACATGGATGTTGGTCTTTAGGTGCATTTCATTGCCTACTGCACTGTCCCACTTGTTGGCTTAAAGTAGCTTGAAAAAAGTACAATATTTGTTCTTTAGAGCAGACTTAACGGGTTAATCTTACCTTTTAGCTTACCTCAGTACTAATATATGATACTGGGGTAGATTCGTAGAAATGTATGATAGTATGGGTTAGCCAACATCCAACTAATGGCAGTAGTGCTCGAGAGAGAGAGAGAGAGAGAGAGAGAGAGAGAGAGTTGATCTAAGAAGCCTAATAAAGGTTGGGTAAATCGTCCATTCTAACAAAACTGGCTATAATTAGTTAGTAAACTGGTAAAACAAGCCTGCAAAGAACATATTAGGACACTTAAAATGTCGAACTTTGCTACTGGTCGGGATATCGGCAAATGACGTCATCGAATTCCTCTTCTTTCGGCTAAAAACAAGCTACGTTTGCTTGTTTGGAATTAAGCTCAAAGCAACTAAGGCTGTGAGACCAGTGTAGTATGTCGATGAATTGTGTGTTCTTCTTGTTGATTTGATTTTTGAGGAATCAAAAACTTTACCACCTCCCAATGAGGTTGCAAAGTTCACTTGAAAAGTCCTTATCGAAAATCTTCGCCGCCTACACCTTTACTTCCAGTTCATTCCAACCAAAGGGCACTGCCGTTAGTCACTGACTACGGAGCCTCTACCAATAAGCAGCTGTGCGCAAGTAAGCACACAAAAACACCGAACATATGAACACTTAAAGTAAATAAAGAGGGGGGAGGGAAATGGAACGAATCCCTTTTCCAACTGCTCCACACTGATTGCCAGACCAAGGTATACAGCCACCGTAACACCGCAGGGTGGTTTTCTGTGCTTTAGTGACAGTGTGAACTGTGATTTTTTTTTTTAAACATATGCATATTGCTGGCCTGGTTGGCTGAGTGCTTAGCGTATCCGCTCTCCAGCCGAAAGGCTGCGGGTTGAAATCCCGCCGTGGGCATGGATGTTTACGATTGTCTGTGAAAATAGTAGTAGTAGTGGTGGTTGGCGGTGTAGATGATGAAGATAGGTGAGGTTGGTACATTGGTGTAGACGGAGAGTTGTAGAGTAGGTGCCCTCCCTCGATGAGTCTTTGGACTCACTGGAGGTGTTACATAATAATAATATATTTTTTTAATTCAATGCTTTTTATTATTAAAATTATGATCGCATATTATGCATTTACAAAACATGTTCTAGTTTTTTTGTGTTTTTTTTAACAATGAATTTCATACAAATTTTCCTTTTTTTATATATAATGTGTTAATAATAGTTACTATAGATGGTAATTTATCGTTTTCAATTGAATGAGATTACATTTTTAGCAGCATTTATAGTATAACAATATGTTATATTTTACAATTTTGCTTTTAATGTATTTAAGCGCTGTAACTACAGCACTTCAATGTAATATTTTTTATTTCTCTGTTGATCTCGGTTGAGATGTAATGTTTCTGCTTGCATCCTCGAAACTTTTTTAATAGCTTATCTGAGGATGACACCAGTTAGATATTTTTTTATTGATTTGATTGCTGTGTGTTGGAAGTAGGGTGATGTCTGAGAAGTCAAATGAATGATCTGAAAGGTCTGATCAAAGTGAAATTGCCAATATATTCTGGTGTTATTACATCTGTCTTGATGGTTCACATTCGTTTTTGTTGTGGTCTTATTTTTGAACTAATTAGGAGACTGTTTTTTTTTTTTCACTGTGACAGCCTTTCTATGTCTTCTGAGCTTTTAATTTGTATCAGTTTTGAAGTTTGTGACTTCAAGAATATCTTGGCATTTCTGTTCCACAAAATTTGGTAATTTTTTTCTCTTTTTGCTTTTCTTGCTTGTTACAACAGATTCTGGTTGAATGGTGTTAAATACTCAGATAGGAAGATTGGTGTATTGTCTTGCAATGCGAGTCCTTTCAAGTCCTTGGCAACTGGTTTTTTCTGTCTGCTGGCTTTTATGAGATTGTCTCTTGTGGACTTGCTTGTAAGACAACTATGACTGGTGGTAATAATAATAATTATAACTATTCTGCACACACACACCTACTAATATAAATAATTGAAACTTAACTGAACTGTGGTGAATAATACGAAAACTGTTAGTTTTATACAAGTAGTATCTTTACTCCCTATAATTTTAAATCATCCGCCGGACGGAGAAACTGAAATCATGAAAAGAAAAGACGAATGTAGTGCACTGACAGGTGAATATCCGTTTCCTCTCCCCTCAGACAGAATGGCTGATAAACTCCGTGCACCACACTCAGATAATCTTGTCTTGGATGCCATCAACATGAATACAGATTGCATTTCTCTGGACCTACTGTTATTACTTCTCTGCTAAGGAATATCCGCTAGCCTGAAACAAAGCCCGCCAGTTTATCATTTTCGTACTTATATCAGTAAAATGAAAACGTTTGTGGGAAGAATGCGTCATTCATTTAAAAACAATGGTTCATTTAGACTTATCAGAGACGGTATGAACTGAGTACAAGTTCTCTTTCTCTTATGAATAGTAGACTTGTGAGTTAAATAATGGAATGTGAGGGGGTTTATATTCCTTTACCGAATAATCGTAATCATACTGTATTTTGTAGTTTTTTTTAAGTGAACACGTAGAACGTGATCTGATTGCTCACAGATTTATATAACGATTTATAAATGACTACGTCTTTATATATTTTTTAAAAGCAAACACTTTTCGACACCAGATGGCGCAGCTTTCAAAATTTCAAAATTCACGATTTATAAATGACTACGTCTTTATATATTTTTTAAAAGCAAACACTTTTCGACACCAGATGGCGCAGCTTTCATAATAAACTTCTGTATGTTTTCTGAGATCAATGACGAGCATCGGTAACAACTGCGGCACAAGTATTTCTTCAGAGCGATGGTCCGCCGAGAACTGCTTTAACAGCAGAAACTTTCCCTTCACGTGAGTATATCAGGTTTTATGAAGGAAGAATGTACGATTCCGCATGAAGATACTGCACTCTTCGCTGCTCATTGAATGGATGAGGATCGCTCTTTTTAGTTCAAGATAGCCATGCAGCTCTTATTCTCAAAGATATAGAGATACTTGACATAGCAGAACAGAATTGAGTCATACAAAATAAAATGTAGGAACATGGTTCTCTTGAATCTCGAAGGTGAACTAACCACTTTGCATCAAAATTGCTAAAAGAGTAGCCGATTATTTTTGTCGGAGTTTTGTGAGTAATAAAAATTTAACTATTTCATCTCTCATCTGTCTGGCTTATGAATCAGTTTAGCACGTTTTCAGTTGCTGCGACAGTCTTCCGAAATGACACGATTGCTATACGATCTAACATTCGGATTTTATATGAAATATTGCACCTCTTGCATGGAAGAGTGCCATTGGACTTCACTCAGAAGAACTATATGTCCTTTGGTTTTAAAGATCTGAGTTCGAATTCGATCTACAATAGGATGCGAGAAACATTTCATGGCGCCTTTTAAACTGAGGATGAATTAGTCTTTCTTATATGTAATTTGCTGATTTTTAGCATAACAGATATTCCAGGGGGAAACATGCGATTAACATTAATTCACTTTGTGGTCTGATGGGTCCTGCTTAATACTACACCAACATTCTACCTAGGTTAAGATACGTAGGACTATGATATCCTTTCGTCATTGGGATTGGGGGAAGCACAGAAAGGAATCACAGAAATATTTCAGGATCTTCGAGAATTTCTGAGATCCTGAAATTCATTCAAATAGGAACAGGATATCGTGTGTACGTGTTAATTTTCTTTAACACCACAAGATGTCTGTTGAAAATGGTTTTGATGTGACTGTGATGTTTGTTAGTGTTAAAAAGATCTTCAAGTTCAATTTTTCGAGTAATCTTTGCTAATAAAATTCGTTATATCCCGACGATTAAAGCTATACGAGTAATTAGTGCTCAATTTTTGTGCAAGTCGAGATATTCTTTACAGTATCTGCATATGAATAAATATTTGTTAACGCGGATGTTTTATAGAGATTAAAGCATAATAAGTCATTAGAAATTTGATAATTAACATTTCAAGGAAGGAGAACGTTGTTAATTGTTCTGTAGTGGTGAACAAAATACTAAATTCAGATTGTGTAAATGTAGTGAAAAAATATTCCTCCATCTCAACCGAGAGATTAAATAGCAAAAATATCAACCATATTCGCAACTTTTGGTATAAGTGTGGACACGTTGAGGACCTCCCTCCTCCATAAAGAGAATTTCAGCAATAAAGACGAGCATCCTTTATCAAGCATTCCACACCTTTTAATAACCTATTAAATAGAGAATAAATCATTTCAAAGTCGATCATCTACTATTAGGTAGTGAGCAAATATTAATGAAATGCTACCTGGGGAAGGAAGACTTTTCTAAATGCAATATTGAGAGTATCCTCAAAATGAACTTGGGATTAATGACGCCAAATTAAAACTGACATATCTGCATTACCAAATGATATTAGTGGCTCATATTTTTTACGAAAAACTGCAAGTTAGTGCGTGATTCTTTGAAGTCGCTATGTGGTTTGTTAGTATGTATGCAGAAGCAATAATGACACGATTCCCATAAAGTGCATATTGGGAATATGGTAGCTTTGCACATTAATAATGAATAATGATGAAGACCTAGAACGAAATGAAAATGGAAAGTAACTTAGCTTTCCAATCTACCCGCAGCTATTTCTCATAGTAGTCTCAACTCGTCTTAGGAGAATGGAAATGATGAATTACCTACTCAGAAAGTTGCATTTAACCTTTTCATTGATCAAGGAGGACATAAAGATATTAAAAACAGGTTTCAACTTCTCTGTAGTGACAGGCCTGCACAACTATCGATACAAAATTCATAACGGAAAAAACTCACGTACAAAGATTATTTAATAGTATAATTTTCGCCTGTGTGTCACAGGCATCTTCAGTACATTTTAAGCTCAAATTAAACAATAACTGACAATTCCAAAAAGCGCCACCTAAGTAGCTGGTGTAAGATAACTAAAAAGGTCAACACATTTTCTAAAAAAAATTTTTTTTAAATAATAAAAAAATCAATACAATAAAAAGTTAGCTTTACAAATCAGCTAATCTTTCCTATCTCCCATAAAGGGGATAGACGTAAGCCGTCGGATCTGTTTAAGTTAGGAGAATGAAGTAGAGTTTCACATGTTTCTTTATAAAGGCGTTCCATGAGGAACTGACTTTTGTGAAGAACTCTTGTCTTTCTCCAATGAACTCTGTATCTAGTGAAGATGGCATGTTCTGCAAGTCCAGACTTTTCAGGTTTAAAGAATTCAATATAAGATTGGTGTTCTTCCGTTATTTCTTCTGTGTTTGAAGAGGAAGACATATTAAAAATACTCAAACACAGAAGAAATAACGCGCATTACTATCCCTTATGTACAAGGCATCAGTGAACGTATAGCAAAAGTTTTAAACCACTGAATATTTTTGTTGCCTTTCGACCGTTTAGAAAAATCTCCACCTTTCTCACTTCTTCAAAGGACAAGCTTCCACATCTTAATCATCCAGGTGTCTACCAGATTCCGTGCTCTTGTGGATTATCTTATTTCGGACAAACCGGAAGATCTGCCTCTATTCGGCTAGAGGAACACCAATCTTATATTGAATAATTTAAACCTGAAAAGTCTGGACTTGCAGAACATGCCATTTTCACTAGACACAGAGTTCATTGGAGAAAGACAAGCGTTCTTCACGAAAGTCAGTTTCTCATGGAACGCCTTTATAAAGAAACATGTGAAAATCTACTTCATTCTCCTAACTTAAACAGATCTGACGGCTTACGTCTATCCCCTTTATGGGAGATAGTACTTTATAAATCAGTTAATCTTTCCTAACTTTTTATTGTATTGATTTTTTTATTATTTAAAAAAATTTTTTTTTAGAAAATGTATTGACCTTTTTAGTTATCTTACACCAGCTACTTAGGTGGCGCTTTTTGGCATTGTCAGTTATTGTTTAATTTGAGCTTAATGTACCTGTGACACACAGGCGAAAATTATACTATTAAATAATCTTTGTACGCGAGTTTTTTCCGTTATTAATTTTGTATCGATATGTCTACTCACGGTATACCTCTTTTAAAACTTACTGCACCACTATAAACAGAATTTAATGTAAATATTGACAGAAGAATTAAGAATTCCATAATGTGAACAATAGATCGGTAACAAATCATAAGAAATAGCAGTTATATACCAAGACGTTGGTGGCCTGTAGAGTTGACTATGATGATGCCATCATTATCATCATCAATAGCCCCCTTCAGTCCACTGCTGGACGAATGCCTCTCCATGCTTCTTCCGTTTTAGTCGGTCTTGTGTATCTTTCCGCAATAAATGTCCAGAACATCTTGTTATTTCATCTTGCCACTGGTCTACCTGGTTCCGATAACCAATTCTTGGTGTCCATTCTGTTGTTCTCTTTGTCCATCTGTTGTCAGACATTCTCATTACATGTCCTGCCCAGCGCCATGTCTTGCCGTTTTATTACCAAGGCAGTTTCCATTACCTTTGTTTGCTTCCTTATCCAAGTGATATTCTTTTTATCTAAACGAGTTATTCGTAAAATTCCTCTTTCCATGTTTGTGTTTTTAGTTTCTCTAGGTGTCTTTTAGTCGAACTCCAGGCATCACTACCATAGGTCATCGCTGGGAATACACATTGGTTGTACTCCAATTGATTTTAAACATCTTTCTAAATGGCTAAAAGTTTTCTATTGCTGTTATTCTAGCTGAAATTTCATTATCAAGTTTATGGTTGTTTGTAATGATTTATCCTAGATATTTGCATGAATTCACTATCTCAATCGGTCTTAGATTTATTCCAATTTGGTTTTGTCCGAAATATTTCCGCTATACATTATTTTTGATTTATCCATAATTATTTGCAGACTTCATTTAATTCAATAATCATGTGTTCTTTTGATAATGTTGCTATTAGAATGATATTTTCAGCGAATCCTAGATTGCTTATCTACGATTCGCTGATGATATAATTCTAATAGCATGATAAGCATTAAGTATTCTGCATCAACATTCAATCCTCTTTTCTTCCAGTTCAATTTTCTTATAGCATAATTAAGGACTGGATCAAATAATTTTGGTGAGATAGTCTCCCTGTCTGACTCTTTGTTTTTCTTTCTTTTCAATTTAAATTTATTCTACTGAACTCGCATATATATATTAATTATCTTAATATAAATATCATTTTTTCCTATATTAAAACTTCTAGCATTTTACACAGGTCGTCTATTGAGTCGAAAGCTTTCATAATTTATGAAAGCCAAAGAAATTGGTAAATTCTTTTTTTTCTTCTCTTACTTGATTTAAGGCTTGTAAATGATCTAAAGGTTGAGAAGGATGTTTAGAAACTGCCTGTTCTTTTGAATGATGAAAATGTAAGACATTGTTTATTCTGCCATCTAAAATTTTTGTAAACGGCTTATAAAGGACTGGTAGAATAGAAGGATTATAAGTGAATAACTTATGTCAGTTTTATCACCTTTCTTATACAGAAGGATGGTTTTTCCAGTATTAAAAGAAGGAAAAGGTCCTTTTAGGATTCTTCCTGTTCTTAAACACTCGGTATACATCAGTTTTATATGCAAGAGATCTCATTTTACCATTTCTATCGGTATTCCATCAAGTCCAGGTGCTTTTTTCATTTTTGTAAGTGCATGTTTTACTTCATCTTTGACCGTATATTCATTTGGTTTCAGTATCCTTTTCTCTATTGTTTTTTGCTATTACTTTCCCTTTATTTATATATAGTACTTTCATTGTAATTTCCTTTTAATTGAAAGTTTTCCGCGTTCGTCTGACTCAATATCTGTTGAACAACCGAAGGGGGAAAAAGTCGTATTCACAAGAGCGAAATAAATAACTTTCTTTTTCCTTTAAAATTCTCTTTTGTGGAAGCGAAATGTCATTCTCCACATGTAAGGTCAAACGTTTGGTAGACTATCTAAATAACCAGAAAAACTAAGATAACAGTCACTACCTAAATTTAAAACAAGGTCCTTTTCCTTCATTCCACTCTTGATTTACTGATTATCAAAATGTCGCGTGGCAGACTTCCCAATAAGAGCACATTTACAGCAGATAAATGTGCTTTGGTGCATTAAAAACAAAACATTAATAATAGTTACTAAAACGAACCCAATTTCGTTCTACTGTTTCTACATCTTGTTGCATTTCAAAGGGAGGGGGGGGTGCTCCATGCATGCTTTATTTCACACCAAGAAAAAAAATTCTGATGGTTCTCTTTCGTGATCTCTATAGAAAGGTCATTTATACAAATTGCCATTAAACTTAATATTCTTGGAACTAGTAATCAGGAAAGTAAACTAGAAAGAAACCGCTATAACGTTGTTTACAAAAATTTGAGCTGTTTGACTTATCTGTTCTAGATATTCCATTTCAAACCATGTACGAATAATCTTATTGGTGTTCTTCTGGTGCTATGTTTTTTATGAAGCAGTAGCTATCTATTCTCGATGATTTCTACAGTATTTACTGTCAGGAAAGACTGTAAATTTAATACTTAAGGTAAACCTAAATTTGGTCATAAATAGATCGCATCTAATAACAGCTCAGTGGTTCTGCCACATATTGGCGAATTCCATGTGAGACAACATAGTTGTCCTCTCTCACATACTGAATCAGGGGCATTGATAACTTCCATATGACTCGCGACCGCTGGTGCAGATGAAGTGAGTGAGAGGACGCTCGTGTGGTCAACAGTTTAATTTCCGTTGCTTGTCGCTACGAACCTTATCAAAAGATGAACTCATTACTGTCGTCTATGATGGCTGCTACAGCTCCCTCTAGTGTATCCGGGCGGATGATTCGGTTTGTCAGAATTATGTGGAAGGCAGAACAATTGCAGCTGGCTTGCTTTCTGTTCAAGCGGAAACAGATAGTTTCGCAGCTTTTGTTGAAGGCGGAAAAGAAGCCCAGTTCCAATATAGTTAATGTCGTGATGGTCTGAAGTCAGCGAACACAAGAATTTACCAGGAGGCAATCGTTCCGGGCACTGAAAAATCAATATAGGAATGTTTCTTTAATAAAAATAGATTTTAGTTTGAGTTGCCCATAAACTTCATATACTTCGTGTAATATTGAATTATATACTGTACATATTCGAATTTTTATGACCACTCCTGCAAAGGGGGGGGGGGATAAATTCGCAAACTTTTCATTTGTGTGAATGCTTAAAATATCAGGTAGTGAACTCTCGACTATTTGTTATAACTTTTAGAAAATATATTCAATTTGAAAACTGATTCGTACAATGGACCTGTTTGATTTGAACCAAATCAAACAGGGACTTTCCAACTTCCTGATATAACTGCATTGCCATAATGGCCATCGCCAGAGGAAGTCGGCGTAATCTCCTTCCTGCCGAAAATTGCACTTACTGCGGAACAAATGAGAACTGTATTTTATTTACATGAATTCAAAACAAAGCTGCCACTCTTACACTTTCCCTTGTCTAATGTGCATTTGTTTGTTTTTCTAATAAAGAAAACCTGCTTATATATTTCAGGATTGCTGAAACAAATGAACGTGTAAATGCCTCTTAATAACGATGCAACTTCATTTTGTTAAACTGGATGCATTTTTAAATTTTTTTTTACCCTTAGAAACTTAAAATTGATAGCCAGCTTCATACACTCGCAAATTCTAGAGAGAAAGAGATTACCAGTAAAGAAATCATTAGTTTTCTGGTGGTAGTAAGAGTGTGCAAGAGTGTACCTTGATGAATTATTCTGGTTGATAAAATACACCAGTTGTTACGGAACCAAGAGGTTTCATAAGAGAGACGGTCTCTCCCCCTTTCCTGTGTGTATGTGCGCGCCCGAAAGAGAGAGCGAGCATATATGATATATACCTTTGGATTATGTTAGCATACGTGTAGCTAAGAGATTTTAAGAGATTTCTGCAGTAATGTGCATTGTCCCATGTCAATAATCTTCAGCACTAATGCTGCAATGTGCTTTACAAACAACTGAAACAAACATCCTTTGATTGCATAATTTAAACAAGAGAATTAATTTTGCGATTAAACACGCAGCATAATTATCAAAATAAATCTTGGACATTTATTATTTGATTAGTGTATTAGATGAGCCAATGATAAATTATGCATTACGTTTTCCCTGTCTTTTCATATGTGAATATTTGTTTTGTTTGCATATCCGCTGTACAAATGAAACTGAATCTGCTGCCACCAAATGTTTTATGTACAATCTACGGGAACGCTACCTATATGTATTTTGTGTTTAATGTGTTTGCCTTTAAGGTAATTTCTTCTCTCTCTCTCCCTCCGTTTATTGTATGGGAAATATCATTTTGTAGTTTTCGATATCTTATTTTTTAAAACTTAAGAGCACTTGATTGCGAAATTTGAAAATCTTTGGAATAAACACTAAAAATTTGTAGAATAAAAAATAAACTAACGTTCACTTACACGAATGCTACAAAATAAAAAAAGTTAAACGAACTTGATTGCATTCAAATCGTCTCTGGTAATGTAAAGACTATTTGTATTATCCATCATAAATTATTTTCAAAAGGAATCGCTTGCCTAACTCAGCTACGCTTCTCGACGCATGGCATGGTGGGGTTTGGAGAAACCTATGCTGTTAAGCTTGACGTTTCCAAGAAATGTGATCGGGTATTGAATGTAAAGAAGGTTGCTGAGCGAACTGCCACCGCATGATTCTGCCTTCGATTCTTCATAATTGTGTACCTAGAATTCCTCTCTGGTTGTACACTGCATGTCACGGTGGATTATTTGTTTATAGTC
This sequence comes from Typopeltis vanoorti, assembly GCF_054136105.1. Classification (NCBI taxonomy): domain Eukaryota; kingdom Metazoa; phylum Arthropoda; class Arachnida; order Uropygi; family Thelyphonidae; genus Typopeltis; species Typopeltis vanoorti. Next base: position 77,888,349 of record NC_143573.1, on the reverse strand, counting down.
AATGGAACAGTGCCTCAGAGCTTTGTTCCATCGACTATACACAAATCAGCTTCTCTCACAATTCATTCTTTCCACTCATTTGACTAAAAAAAGGTTTGACTACAAAAGCAGGCTTCGCAGACTTTTCAGGAGGCACCAAAATTCACACTTTATTCGCATAGTTTACATTTTTATATATTACGAGAAAGTACCTTCCCCTCTCAGAACAAAGACTATCTCGAGATTTCTACAATGCTTTATCTGATTGTCATTTCCAGAAGTATACACTGAAGACTGAAACTTTAAACATAAACAACAGAGGTTGAAACACGCCACAACTACACTGACGTCAAAAAGAGATCTTATACTGCAGCTCGACTATCCTTTTTCTTCTATCCCCTAAGATGGGTTGATTCCCCTGATTAAGGGGAATCAACCCATCTTAGGGGATAGAAGCGAATTTTTTCTCTTCTATCCCCTAATCACAACATTTAATATTCACTTTGCAGTCTTGCTAACAGCACTAATTAATGCTCATTTTAATATGAGGGAAGATAAAATAAATTTCTTCCGACTTCTAATGTTTATACAGCAGAAAAATGCGACAGCGAAATGAAATCGCAGCTTTATCCAATTGACTGTCGGTTACTATTTTACATGTTTAATAGCACTTAACGAAAGGCGTGCCGACTACTCAAGATGATGCTTAATATTTCAGCTTATTTTAAAGAGCTCAAAGAATTGTGTTTCTGTAAACATCCGTCTTCTGATCGCTAAATTGTATTACTTCGTAATGACTTTTCTTTCTTCTCTTACTACTCCAATACTCTGGCAAGAGAAGAAAGAATAATATGTACGCGTATTAGCATTTTCCATTAGCTAATGGAAATTACACATCTCGTTTAAAAGTTGTGAAATTTCACGTGTCATACAGCGATGCGAAGAGACAATCAACGTATTCTTGTCTCCGAAATGAAACTGATTTCCCATATTTGGATGTTTGCATGCTTTGTGAACTTAGCTGGGCGAGTGGATGGCGTCACTGAAATCTAACCTACAGGTAGGAATGCTACTGTGGCACGGATTCTTATAAATGTCTTTAGGTGGTTGATGATGTTCATTTCCCAGTGCCGCCACCAACACCCTGTTTGTTCTGACGCCTGATGTGGTTGTTAAACTACTGTGTTTGGTCTCTGGAGCGAAGTGCCCGGATCATTTCACTCCTTAGCCTGACTACGATGTTGTATTATTGGTTTTAGCTTTTCGTGAGTAAAAAGAGAGAGAAAAAAGGGATTTTTAATCAGAAAAAAAAAACCCATAATTAACTAATATCATATACTGGCTTCATAGCATTAGTCGCTTGCACTGCAATTTCATCCAATACCACATATTTCATATGACAACATACATCAAAAAGGAACATTTGCTCAACTCTTGAACAACGTGTTATGTTGTTTCTTGGTTATGTGTAAGGCAAGCAATTTTCCAATTTTTTTTTCCTTCTTCATTTAGACAATGAAACCATGGCTTATTTCAAAATAAGCATACAACAGGGTTCATTAACACCTTGTGTTAATGAACAAAGGCATAAAATACTGCAATTGCTTATAATTTCACACGATATTCGATCCTTCTCTTAATTTTTAGCCACTAGAAATAAAAAAAAATGAATAAGTTTCGATAATCTCAGTCATGGTGCTTCTATTCATCCTTACTGAATAACTGTTTTAATCTCTAGTTTAGAAATCATGTCAACTTTTTCCTTTTTTTTCTCTCTGGTCTTATTTCTCCTGTTGATCTTAGCCTATTGTTTGTTATCCCAACTGTTTTGTATTCTTTCATTTTTATTTAGTGACTTCGTTTATTATTTCTTTAAAATGATTAGGAGTAAAGTATTTATGTTGTTGGAAAATCCCTCTGTTTATTTTTGAATATTTATTTCTATACAGTCACATATCTAAAATTTATTTATATTATTAAAATGCATATATTTAACTGAAGCGTCTGCCATTATGATAGCTTTCTTCAAACCGTACTTACACTACCCTAAAATATTTATTGCGACAGTATTTATTTCGTGCAACCTAACCTGTCAATACTTCGATAACGTGTGGCCCTCCTTTTGTTCTCCTGGGTCCTCGTGACAGTTTCCACTCCTCCAGTCGTACTCTCCTCCCCTGTTTATGGCAACACAATTCAATTATTCTGAGCCGCTCTTTCTTAAACGCTGCTATCAATTTATTAGCAATTATGGGATTTTGATCCAGTACATCAAACAATGCCCAAAGGATGCTGCGTGATTCGTCCTAAACATATTTTTTGGGTTAGGAACGAGAATTGGTGACGGCCTGTCCAATTTTCCTCTTATAATGTTCCTTAAACCATGTTCTGATATGCTTGCAATATGACATACGCACTGTCGTGTTGAGACATCTGTCTGCCCTACCGTAAAACTGCCAGTAAGCATTTCATTATCCATCATTGTTGCGTTCGTCCTTACGAGCACTACAACCAAAGGTTCGAGTCCATACCTGGAGAAATAACTCTAGACTCTACGTGTCAACAAATTCTCAGTTGTGATGATGCGCTCATTGTATTATTTCGTCGTCCTCGTCACAGATGTGTCCTACAGAAAGTTACAATATTATGCGCTGTTGAAACTGTGTTTGGCTTACGTGCCTTTGCGTAGAATCGAAATAGCCAAGCTTTTTTTTTATAGTCTTACTATAAAAAAAATATTGTGTCCTACTACATACAACCTTAAACCTATGTAGGTGCTTTGTACTCGCAATTCATCATTTCCACATCAGTTTACGGATTTCCTACCATCTGAGTAACAGTATTATCTTCCTGTGCATTTCTTGTCTGATATGGCCCCTTAACATTTCCGTCGGATCTGATGCTTCCTGCTGTTAATTTTGGGTGATGCAGTTACTAGCGGATGGGCCACTGATGATGACATTGATACTGAAGTCGGCAAACTCTTCTGCACGTGCAGTTCGTAGTATATAATGCATTCTTGACGCTATAACTACATATCTGTTCACCTTATTATTATTATTCGTTACACCTCCAAGGAGTCAGAAGACTCATCGCGGGAGGACACCCCTACTACTTATCTAGTAGGTATGACGACGGGGAGAGGATCCGATATTTTGCTTCAGCACACACATTATGTAAAAAATAAAAGTGATAAACAAATAAATCTCTTTTATTTATTTATCACTTTTATTTATTTGCATATATGCAAATAAATAAAACTTCTGATTCTTTAAATACCAGAAATTATTCTTAAAAACACTAATATTTCAAAATTAACATAGCATTAAACCTTGAGACAAAAATATCTTGGCCTTTTTTGTCTGAAATATTATCAGCGCGTCATTTTTAATTAAGTGTTAAATGGATGCATTTATAATTAATTTTTATATGGTTGCATCTTTTTTTTTTTTTTGATTAATTTGTCTCCTGGTGCGAGTGTTCGACTTTCTCGCTTCGTGTGCGACTCCATTTCCACTTAAGTCATTTCCGCTGTGAGATCTGAAACACAAACAAGCACACAATGTTTTTTTGTTTTTTTTAATAATAATCCAAGAAAATTAAAAAAAAAAAAAAAAAATCCTGGAGAAGTGGCAATGTACTCGAATTGGTGAGTAAATTGTATATTGGAAGCCATGTTTTCTAACCACTCGCGAGTATACCAGCCTGTGGGAAGAAAAATAACAACAACAACAAAAAAATATATACCTCAGAAAAACAAGTTCGAAAATTTGCAAGATAATATTGCAGATATACTATTTAACGACTGTTACTCAATAAACAAAATGCAAAATAGATATGTATCAGATTACGTGCATGGAGTTTGACTAATATCCTGAGGGATTGATTTCAAATCGCCATCGCCGAAAGGTAATTTCACTGCGTGTGTCCATCGCACTGTGAAAAAATTATTGAGTTGTTTCCCTCGGACGGAACTGACAAAAATAATAGATACTTTTTTACTTGCTAATGCAATGCGTTTAAAAATTGCTTAGATTTGACTATTCTTGCTAATCAGAAAGTTGTATACGGCATAGTGGTAAGCTTGGATTAGAACTTCCTAATAAAGTAATGGGATTATTGTCGGTGCTATGTTTAGACACCATTGATAGAATTCCCACATTTGGGTGGTGTGTTGATCTTTCGAAATTTTAGTATACTTTCGCTGTATGTCTTTAGAAGTGGTCCACAGTAATCGGCCTACCTAGTGCCATCGACCATAACTAAACTTAGTAGTTTATTGCACCGCCCTCCTTTCCATAGATAGCAAGTAATAAATAGTTCATTTCAAAGGATTCTCAGTCAACTCAATGGCTAATTAGGAATAGCTTTGATGCCTTTGAAAATACAAAACCACGATTGCAAGTCTTGCCTAAACTTTACAGATCGCAATGAAATTATTACAAACCTATGTGTTATCACATGGCAAGATGAGATCCTTTCTTTCCATATTTTTTACGTGACTTCCACTCACGAAAGGTTGTAAGCCTATAGTATATTAATGATATATAGGCTAAGAGATTTATTTGTTTATCACTTTTATTTTTTACATAATCTGAAAATCCTGCTCTAAGGACCAAACCCGAAACTTTTTCGAGCCGTTTCATACCTCTAGTGAACAGGACGGTAGTGGTGATGAAATTTGTCTCCTGCCTAAAGACATTTATCACTACAAACATTCATGCACACTGCAGGGGAATAGATATGCTAACCACTCTGTTAATCGTCCGACTCAACAGCCTGTTGGTTGGAGAGCGAACGTAGTCATATGATTCCATATTAATTTTTTATGCATCTCCAGGTAAAGCATCTTTCGCGCATAGAAAGAATGAACCAAAATAAACTACAATAACTCATAATTTATTGGCATCTGTTATTCATATTAATAAATACGGAAGTTTTCCCTTCTAAAAAAAGTGATATTAGATAACTTTTGTGCAAATAAACATCAAAATTTACTGAATGCACACAAGTGCATGCTGCTCAGATAATGCTACTTCTAAAGATAGATTAAGCCACCGTATCCATAATGCTGTCTTCCCCTTGCAAAAATGCAATAGACTTTTCACTCTATCCTAATGGAATACTTTCTGAATGACACTTCGTGTGTGGGACTAAGAACATTAATCAAAGCAGCTTCCTTCACGTATTATACATGATCTAGTGTTATAAAAGACGAACTACAAAGCATCGGATTTCTTCTTACATTCATACTGTAAATCACGTGGATAAATTACGTCATGGCCACTTCGATATAATGTCAGCACATTTTTCTTCTGAATGCGTTTCTTCACTAGAAATTGTCCACTGAGGTTCTTTCCGGTTTACTTTCTTTGATACTTGTATGACGTCAATTGGAAACCAGTTTGTTATGTTTTTACACAAACTTTTAGTCTGAAACATACAACGACAATAGATAAACTACTCCGCAAACTGACATAAATCACTCGAAAGCCTTTATTGGACAATAAAGTTCCTGCATTGAGATTTATAACTATAAATTACCGAGTATTTCATCGGTTTTATATTTGTTACTTATATTTCCTGTTTTAGAGCTGATATTTTTATCTTTTTTCCTTTTTTTTTTTTTTTTTTTTTTTAAATCGCTATTACTATTTTTGAGAATGATGCATAATAATGCATTAGCAACATTTTCATTCCGGACAGTATGCCTTTCTCATAACATTGCTCATTATTGGTATCTTAAACTCTTTCACGGAGATTTGGAAGGTAAAAAAAAAATGAAACTTACTAACAATGAATTTAAAAAATTCATGAATATTACCGTGCTATCCTTTATTCACCGAATCAGAACAATTATCTTAAACTACATAATTACACGTATTTCATTACGCAGAATCTAAATGATAAATGTAAAATACAGCTCGGATGAATCTTAGCGATACTTTTCAGATTTAAAGGAACATAATATCGGTATTAGATAATTTGCGATCCAAAACAAGTTTGCAGATAATTTTAACTTTTTCATGAAGCATTTCATTAACTTACTGTACAGCATATTAAAAGTATTGCAGTACTAGCGGAATAATGTCAGATTTATCCCTTTTCATTATCAGTTAGTTCTAAAGAGATGAGTTGGCGGATTAATTTTTAAGTGCGATCGCTTATCCTTGAAGAGCACTGTACTGTGAGTACGTTGAAAGTACGCTGATTTTAGGAATCCTGTTTTGCATTATAGATGGACAATTGTCATTGGAATCTGTTAGCTAATTTACGTTTTCTTCACACTTCCAATTACAGTGAGCATATCATAATTAAGCTTTTGTTCAGATGTTATAGACAGACTTGGCGTCTTATTATCGCACATTAACAACTAACTGGCAGTCCAAGAAACAACTAATTTGTACTATATATTTTTATGTTATTTATCATTTATATTATTATTTTTTATTGAATGCATACACTTCACCGAGAAGAAAAATTTCAAATGTGTTTTCTGGAAAGCAACTTCTAATGCTGGTTGGGTGAATATTTCGCCGTGTTATCGCATTAGTTAACTTTCTATCACGGGATTCCCGTGAATTGTGAGAATAAGTTGGAATTTATCCTCATAATTCACCGGCTTCCTGTGAATAAGATGAAATAAATTGGAATTTTCCAAACATACAAATAAAAAATAATGATGATAATGGTAATAATAACAACAAAATCGCTGTACCCACTCGGTATGATGTGCGATAGGTTTACAATCTCTCCTTAGCGCGATTCACATGAAAAAAAAAAGTTATTTGTTATTTTTTTTTTTAAGTTTGCGTTTTCTTCAAAACTCAACTTCATTTTGTTTCAAATTTATTCTCAAGGCCTGCTCTCACACCCGCTTTCAACCTAGATTCTAAGGTGGCATATATTTGATTTTAAGATACCGCTTTAACATTTTCCTTATGCAGAGCTCATAGCTCGCAACAGAAGTTTCCGAAGTAATACCAAACAGCAAACACAACAAAATGTTTCTGTGCAGTACTAACAGTAGAATGGTTCAAAGTTCGATATCTACTTTATCTGATAACGACACACCTTCGTTAGCACACGAGGCTGTTATCGGTCTTATTAACTTCCTCTTTCCTGGAGCATTTCTCTTTAATTTTTTTTTGATTCAAGTGCCATCCTGTTCGAGCTGGAGGAAATGCCCAAACTCTCTTTCCTTCGTTGCCCTACCAGTAAATACTGCTTTACCTATAGGACAACGAAGGAAAGAAAGGTTATTTTTATCCTCAAGAAAGGATAAAAGTAACTAAACCAAAGAGAAAATACCTCTTGGTTTATACTAAAACTCTAAGTAAGATCATGCTTTGAAATAAAACTGCGAAGTTTTTATTTGCAATCCAAGGTTATGATATTAGACTCAATAAATATTTTGAAGATGGTTGTGTCTCTGTGACGTCATCAGGACGTCAAGAAGTCTTCATAAATTGAAACGTTTCACCGAACGTACCCCACCATCATTTAAAGCGCTTGAAGCTCTAAACTGGTGGAAACCATAAATTCAGAGACCATCTGTCGTATAGCGCTTTAAATCAAGCGTGTGCTAAAGCGGATCACGAAGTCTTTTGTAATGTTTCTTCCAAAACTGTTCCCTAATGCAAGAAAGCTGAAGCGTTGAAACAAAGTGCAGAAAACATAAGTTGAATAAAGATTAGAGTTTTTACTCTTAGGATTTGTTGTGCCACCTAGTAAATCTCCAAGTAATGGTCATGCGCTATTTTCTGATAGAAACTTTTGCTGTACTTTTATCTCGGAGATAAGCGATCATAACAGAGGGGAGTAGAAAGAAACACACGCGATACCAAAGATAATAGCTTTGGAAAATCAGTTTAATATTTATTCTTAATAATTACAGAAAATTTGCTTTTACATTTAGTATTGCCCCACATGGCATCCTTTACTTTAAAAAATTACGCACCAAATGCTAATAAGAAAAGATTAAGCTCTTCGAAAATTCAAAGATTCCCACATCTACATACAAAGATTTGATTGGAGTGTTTTGAGTGGTTATGATAAACTCAACTTCAGTAAAAGATGATGCAATGATGAGTAAAGCCATTTTTGGCATATATGTATTACAGACAGTTTTGCTATTAAAATAATCCATTTGTTGCGGAAAACACATCACTTCAAACCATTTTTCAAATTAAAAAAAGTTTCATCAAACAGTCTTGAACCAAAAACCAGTTTAACAATACATCAGAGGATCACATACACATTCGGACAAGCTCCTTTTACAATTTTTATATACTTGAGTAGGGTCGAATTTTAGATTGATACATTTTGTCAAAACGAGAGGCGTGTAAACAGATTGATGCATTTTATTAACCTTCGACACAATTTTGACATGTTGGACATAATTTTGCCACTGTAAATGATAAGAAGTTAAAATAATGTAAGATGCGAGAAACCTTTATTATGGTTTCTCAACTGAAGGTGATTTATTTGTTCCTAACATTTCTCCAGGAAACTACGAGTTTATGTAACTGCTAATTCGTTGTAAAAAACTAGGTTTGAGTCCTCTTTATGACCTGAAAAACTTGATGCAGAATCTTTTCACTTAAAGATAAGTTAGCTAGTCTCATATGGATATGTTCGAGTTTTACCCTCGATTTTTCATCCCACAAAACATGCAAACTGGCTCGAATAATACACACAGACCTTGACACTGGTCTGGTCTCATAGTCTTAGTTACTTCGTCCATAATTCAGAAACCAACCAACAAACAAAACACCGAAGAACACACATTAACAACCATAGTACACTGGCTTCACATCCTTAGCTGCTTTTGCAGTTATTATGTGAAACTAAACCAAGCCACTATAAATATACCAATTAATAGCAAAGAAATGATTCGACAAATTTCTGTGAAGATCCTGCGTTAATTAAATGCTATCCAGACAGTGTGGAATTATTGATATCAGTTGGAATTATTTTTACTATTATGTTCCATCGAGTCATTTTCGACTCCTGGTGATCCTATGAACATACATTCTCCATTCAGATCTGTCCCTGGCCATATCTTTCAGAATTTCCAAGCGCACTCCAGTTGCTTCTTTAACTCCATCCACCCATCTAATTCTTGGTCTTCCTCTTCTCCTGCTTCCATCAACTTTAGAAAGCATCTCCAGACTGTCATTTGCTCGCATCATATGTCCGAAGTATGATAATTTTTGCTTGATGATCATAGCTTCGAGGGAGCAATCTGGCTTTATTCTGTCTGTTACTGATTTATTGGTTTGCTTTGCAGTCCATGGTATTCTTAGTAAGCGTCTCCAAACCCATAATTTAAATGCATCTATCTTCCTTCTTTCACTCTTTCTCAGGGTTCAACTTTCACATCCATACAGTACCGCAGGGAATATCATTGTTTTCACGATTCTGATTTTTATTGAGAGGCTAATATCTTTATCTTTAAAGATCTTGCTTAAATTTGTCATTGCTTTCTTTCCAAGTAATAATCTTCTAACTTCTTCAGTACAATAACTATCTTTATCATTTCGGGATCCTAGGAGCACAAAATTGTTAACTGTTTCCATTTTCTCTCCATCTACTTCAAACTCATTAAGTTCATGTGTTGCCATAACCTTTGTCTTTTTGAGGTTAAGTTTAAGACCATATTTAGGACTTTCTTCTTTAACTTTCATAATAAGTTCCTCCAAATCTTCTTTTCTTCTTTGCATTCTGCTGGCAAGGTGGTATGAGCTGCATACCTCAAATTATTAATATTTTCCCCATTTTTAATTCCAACTGAAGACTCCTCCAGCCCTGTCATTCTTAAAATGTATTCGCTGTACAAGTCAAACAGGTACGGAGATAAAATACATCCTTGTCGCACCCCTTTACCTATTGGGAAAAACTCAGTTTTTCCAAGATCTGTTCTTACGGTAGATTCTTGTTCATCATAAACATTCCTCAGAAGGATAACGAAATGCTCTGGGACTCCCATTGTTCTTAACACATTCCACAGTTTCACGTGATTTACAGAGTCAAAAGCCTTGTAAAGTCAAGGAAACAAAGGTAGACATTCTTTTGATATTCCTGTGCTCTTTCTATTAACCATCTCACATTTACAATTTGATCTCTTGTTCCTCTGCCTTTTGGAAATCCTGCGTGTTCATCTAGCATTTCTCTCTTCGTGAATGGTTCCAGTCTTTTCTGAATGATCTTAAGTAATGATCTTTACTTGTATGAGAAATCAGTGCTATAATTTTGTAATTTTCGCACTCTTTTGCATTGCCTTTCTTCAATAAAGATATATAAACTGATTTTTTCCATTCCCTAGGCCAGGCCATGTAGTTGTAATCCAAATTTGCTGACATAGGGCTGTTAAAATTTTAACTGCCTCTTCTCCCAGGGCTTTGAGCAGCTCAATAGGTATTCCATCTCCTCCTCGTGCTTTCTTACTGGATAGCTGTTGCAGTGCCCACCTCAGTTCACTCTCTAATGGTACTGGCTCCTGTGTATAATCCTACTCTTCAAATTTCTCAGTAATTTTAGAGTCCTTTCTGTAAAGGGCTTCTGTGTACTCTTCCCATCTTTCTTTGATGTCTGCAGCTTCTGTAAGATATCCTTTGTGTTTACTTTTAAATATTGTCACCTTGGCACTAAACTTCCCTGTTAGTTCTCTGATCTTTTTGAAAAGATCTCTTGTTTTTGTCTTCTATTTGTTGGCATTCCTGGTTAAAGTATTTTTCCTTGCCTCTTCTGGCTTGTTGTTGAAACTCTGCATTCAAATGCCGTACTCTGCAAATTTCCTGTGGCCTTCATTTTCCTCCTTTGCTGAGTAGCAAAGGAGGAAATTTTGATGGCATCTTCTGACAAGCATTTGGACTTCTTCTTACAAACTGTTGGAATATTCTTCTTTGCTTCTGTTTTAATTATATCTTTAATCTCTTCCCATAGTTCATCTGGTTCTCTTTCACACAAATTGAGTATGTTGAATCTGTTCTGTATGCTAATATTATATTCAGCTGGTATGTTTCCAAGATCATATCTGATCGACATTTGTGTTGTTTTCAGTTTTCGTAGTTTCACATGTATCGTAACCACTAATAACTCATGGTCTGTTGCACAGTCTACACCGGAAAAGTCTTGACAGACTGAATTACATATCTTGTTTGTCCAAGTATATAGTCGATTTGATTTCTGTATTGTCCATCAGGTGATATCCATGTGTACAATCTTTTGTGCTGTTTAAAGCAGGTGTTAGCAACAAACAAAGAATTCTCTGCACAAAACTGTTTGAATACCTAAACCAAAACGACCTGTTATTCCTTGTTTCCCATCTCTCCCACTTTTGATTTCCAATCTCCGATAAAATAGCCATAAATCTCGCTTTGGTGTTGCATCTATCACTTCTTGTAACTTGCCATAAAAATTTTCAGTGTCTTCTTCACTACTTCTTTTTTTACTATACTATGACTGAAATCAAGCTCGATCCTCGTAAACTTTTATGCATCCCAGATCCCAATTTTATTAAATTATATTCAGCCACAGGCGGACTCATTGCAATTTATAATTTCAACATGTGTTGTCCTTCAGGTGATTTGAAACAAGAATTGGGTTGTCTCGACAAATATTTTGTAACCATTCTAAATATAAATTTTCAATAAAATCTATTTAGCCAGAATCCTGAGATAACTTGCATCGACACGGACCGATGAACAAAACAATCCGATAACTGCTTATGTATGTTGCAAAACTCTCCCAAAATATCTGTTAGGATGCCGCATAGTAAAGAAATCTGGACGCCGATTTAATATTTTGCTTCCTTCAGTTGTGTTTGCATTCACACCAGTAATTGTAGGGTTTTTGTTTTCTTTCTTAGGCGACATGACCGAACATTTCATAATATTTCGTTTTGTTTATATTATACAGTGCACCTGTGAAATAACGAGACAGAACTAGTATAAAATAAAGAGCAACTACTACAGAAAGATGAATAATTTATTTCTTTTCAATGTAATCTCCCCTTAACTTACCACCATGTTAGCATCGTTTATACAGATTTTCGAAACATCACTGGTAGGCGTTTAGAAGGAAAGCATTGACAGCCGCTCAGATGAAGAGAAAAAAGAAGAAAAAAGATACGGCGGGTGTTTGAACAGTGTGGTGGAGTTGGAAGCGAGACACTTTTACGTTTAACTCACAATGTGCGGGATCATTTTTATTTATTTCGTATGATGATACAACGACGGTGAGTCATTTTACGGGGAGGTAGGGCACCATATCAATATCCCCTAATTTTATTCGGGACCGGCATCGCTGACGAGTCTGGACTATGGTTGGGTTTTAAATATTCCTGACTGTAATCCGTGTGTGTTCACGGAGCCGGTTTGCCTTTTCTAGGTGGTGGTGGGGGGGGACGAGAAACCCGAGTTTCCGGGTTAAAAAAAAGCCTCTCTACCGCCGTATGAGACCGGCTAACTCGCCTTTAGTCGGAAGAGACCAGATAAAGGTTCCTCATGTCATGAACGGGAATCGAACCCAGATCTTTCCGGCTAAAGGACTTCGTCTATACCGACTGAGCTACGGAGGCTCTACGGGTTCATTGTCGTTCGAAAACAGCCAGCTGTTTGTTCGGTACTGGTTCCCACTCACTCGGTTCCTTGGATAGGTTACAGTCAGTACTATCTCAGTGTTATTTCTTCCTTCGTAGCCTGCCTTCTATTTAATCTCTAATCTCGAAATCTTGAAAACCACTCAAAATCTCGTGAACGTGATAAGCAGTCATTCTCCACATCGTTTTAAAATCATGAAATGTTTCCGAGTCGGATTTGCCAGTTTAAAATAAAATGTTAATACCATCGCTCAAAAATTTCATCGTTCCATTTTCGAATTTGTGAAACGAGGCACTGGCTCACTCAAACAACGTCTCTGAGCGAGAACTAATGAAGCTATCGTAACGTGCTTGTGCTGGTTGGAAAGGGCGCACCCTAAAATGATGCATTATTTTGCCCAGTTCTACTTACAGTACTCTCTTAAAAAAAAAAAAAAATCTGTGTAGTTATTTAACGGTCCCATTGTGTCTGAATGTGCAGCAAAACTTCTCATAACGCGGTTGTTTCACAAGATGGCGGTTAGTAATCAGTGTAGAATGTATTACGACATACATTTATTGCAATTTCGTCAGATAGTCAATCATGTTGATTACATTATATATTAATAGTTATTCGTTTGTATTGGAGCAGCAATGTGCTACAACATTAAGACGGGACTTTTCAATGAAGAAGATCCGAGTGTTACAAAAACATTCTCCTTCTTATTCATGTCATTTGCCGGCATAAGACATCTTCCGCTTATTGGCAGTTTGGAGCGGCATGAAAGCGTTTACATAATCTGAAACTCTACTCTACAGTAGGGTTTCAGATTATGTAAAAAAATAAATGAAAATTCAACAAAAAAAATCAAATTAATATTAATACAAAAAATCCATATCCACCCTAAGTGCTAATGTTATGTAGGTTTACAACCTATCGTAGGTGGGAGTCACATAAAACACAAACATAAAACAGATGCCTAAAAATATACAGAGGGAACATCGAAATTTCGAAGTAGATTAGATAGAAAAAAATGTAAGATTAAACTTGTATGCGGAACCAATTACATATATCAGAGAAGCAATGCTATCTGGGCGTAGAGGAAAAGCTTTATTGTGCACCTTTTAGAAACCCATAAATACGCGCATCTTGGGTCTGCACTGGTCGCATTGTAAGCGGATCTATTTCTAATTAATACGTTGAGTTGGCGATTGTACCCTGTAGTATTTATTAACGATGTGGATCGCCTGTGTCTATTCCTGTAATATCAGTGTCATTATTTCGAGGTAGACAACATAGGACTTGTAATTCTGATAGAGAGACAACTTTTATGTCGGCGGTTTCGGTTTATATGTTTAAGCAACCTGATATCTTAATTTGTTGGACTCATTTGTGCTCAATTCTCTAATTTCTTTTTCCACGCATATCTGAATTTGAGATATGATAGTCGATTCAGCTGAAATGAAAGCTGAGCCAGTTGACAGCACATGAAATCCCTTGTGTTGAATTGTCGATAAGTCAAATTTTCAACCTACTTCGTATTGCCAACACAGGCTCGAAGTTGAACGCTGTTGCGAAACTTTTTGCTTTAACAGTTCGAATTTTTCTATTAATTTCTGTATGAATGAGCTGTTTTCGCGGACTATTTTAGCCATATTTTTAGGACTAAATCCTACACATCCTCGCGAAGAGAATCTTTCAAATTATTGTTACGATAAACATTTTATAATGTGTGTGTGTGTGTGTATGTATATATATATATATATATATATATATATATATATAATAACCGGATTTATCACTTTAACATGTTCATTGCCAAACGCGCGAGGCGAGCGCTCACCAAACGGCCGATCACGCGTTATCGCGTGGACGTCGCTAACTAAATAAAAAAAATAAAAAAAAGTTGGCCACCACACGAAATTCCCATTTTCAGCTTGGCAATTAAAGTGTTAACCGTAACACACGTGAATCTACTCGCATGACACATACGAGTATATATCACAATTTCCATAACCTCATGGCCATTTAAAAATGATATTCCGCAGGCTCTTTTGAACTCTGAATAGTGTATTCTCCTGAACATGCAACTGTGATAGCTCTCCAGTTGTAAACCCATCATTCATGACGTGTCTGTCACCTTTTTTAAATGAGATTTTACCATCTCTCTCTCTCTCTCTAACCGGCATATAAGTTAAGTACAGGTGAATTAGTAGTATGGTGCATTTTATTCAGTATTTTTAAAATACTGAATACAAATGCACCTTCTAGTTCATGGTTCAAAATACTAATAATTGGATGCGTAAAATTCGTCTACTTCTAGAATTGTTGACCTTTTTAATATTAAACCAAAATCTGTTTTTCTAATTGTTGAGTTATCTGTTTACAACAACATGAAATGAAATTCAGCTTTGGAAAGAAAAAAAAAACCTGAAATTACATCCATTGTCGCAGAATATAATAGTTGATCAATGTGAAACGGGTTGTGTTTTCCAGTGGTTTCTTGATTCAATATACAGCGATAATTGTAACGATAAAAGGCAATTCTTCCTGCCTCGTAAAAGAGATGAGCACCCCACATGGGAGACATTAGTTAAACTGGGAAGCATTTTAATGAAATGTGAAAAAAAAAAAAAAAAAAAAATTAAAAGTTGCATCTTTATCAACGAACCGAACCACCCACAAAGCGTTTCATATCCTGTCCTGTTATGACACTGATCTGTTCATTCTTGAGAAAATAACAAACAAAAAAAAAAGATGGATCCTCGTGAAAGTATCTCGCGGCGGGCACTGGAAAAGTGGTATAAATCCTGTTTATCTAAAAGAAAAGAAAAACAGATCTTATCGTGCACGAGTACCGACAATGCCGTTAAGAGACGTAACAATGATGTCAACGTCACGCGCATCTTGGAACCACTATATACAATAGGTGGACTCTCAACAGCATCAATCTGGAGGGAGGGTGCCTCTGGTGTACGTGCTGGCCAGGCCTCTCCGCATCATTAATCATATAAGGCAGTGTACGAGGAAGAACAGTACGATGATGGTGCTGATTGATGAGCGATGCCCACAGATTCCGTCGTGCCCATTCTCTGTTTGGAATACAATGACAATATTTCCCCTCGCTATCTTTCATTTTTTGTTCTGCCTAAGCTTCGTCTGGTCACATGACGAATATCCTTCAAATTTTCCAGTAATATGCAAATTCCTTTCGTACGGCACTGAAAATATTCATACATTCTTATTCTTGAGAAGACCGATCAAGCTTTTTCGATGCTGCTGCTGCAAATATTCCTCCTTTTTATTCTCGACAATGATGAGGCAGTATTAATATAATAAGCACAGCATGCGATGGTTCGTGAAGATTTATTGAGGTGTTGTAGAAATTACAAGCAATATTCGAATCTCTTTATGTGAAGCATCATAGACAGATACTGAAATATCAGCTCACGTTTTTCAACAATTTCGAGACAACACTAGTGCATACGATGCCAGAAAAATTCAAATACTAAACGGTTTTAATTTTTTTATTTGCATTCGCTTCCTGAGAGCCAATTAAATGACTAGAGTGGCATGTTTTAATTGTTTCATATATTATTTACTCTGCTATGAGCAAGATAGCGAATTCTCCTCAGGGTGTGTGGAAGCAGAGAGTATTTAGTCTGTTAGGTCAGTATTAGCACGATGTTTATCTGCCATTCTTAATGCCTCTCATGCTTCATTTATTCGATATTACTATTTTGTTTTGTGTTTGGCATTTGATATTTGTTGGGCTTTCAATATTCTTCTAAATCAGTCATTACCTTCCTTTCTTAACGGGTCGGTGAATATCTGAGTTGAGTAAATAAATGGTTTCTTCTTCCTTCAGAGCCGTCTTACTTAAATCCGTAATTGCTCGTGTGCAGTGTTTTCCAAACTTTAATAAGAGATTAAGGGCAACTTGTGACTGTGCTCTATATCTGCACTGCATAAATACAAAGTGGAAGATTTCTATCAGGCTTTGAGCTGGTTTATCTTTCTTCGAAGTAATGTAGATCGTCTGGGAAGAAAGAGAAAGATAAAATTCATTTCACGGATAGCGTTCTGCATCAACACAAAAAACATTTCAAGTTGTTTCTCAGGTTTCAGTGAATAAATAAATGAAAAGTCGCTCCCGCTTTAAAACGACTGCAGTGAAATCAATAAAGAACCTTTGGCACTTTGGAATTTGAAATTTGATCCGGCGCTGTTGGTTAACTTCGTAGCCTTTTGTGTACTGATAATGATTAGTGTTTGGGCGTTGAGTAACGGAGGCCTTCTCTTCACCAAGATGATATTACGTCACCGCTGTGTGATGATATTACGTCAACCTTCAAAACAGACAGCCTTCAAATCCGTTTTATAAAAAAGTGCTGGCTCGTAGTTATAAAAATAATATAAGAACTGATTAAACAAACGATTTGTTTTCTACGATGCTCTTAAATTAATGAAAAAAAAATTATAATTTGGAAGAAGCTTAAATATTTGCTTGACGAATATGATGTCTATCAGTTATTTAAATCAATTTTATTATATTATTTCTGTGAAATAAAGCGCCTCCATATTATTGGTAGCGATGGTGCCATTTGGTTGGAAAGATCTAAAGATCGATTCTCACAGTACGAGAGAATCGATTCTCATTCGCAAGATCTTTTCAGCCGAGGTGAGGTAGGCCTATCTCAAGCGCACGTGGAAGGATTCTTTTTATCTCGCAAATCATAATTAAAAAAATAACATACCTGCTGTTAAGGTTACCATGCGTGGTATTCCTTAAAACCTTTAACAGTAATTAGTAAGAAATAAAATTAAAACTTTAAAGAAATACAGTCGAGATTTCTGAGTATACAATTAAGTTGAATATAATTTTTTTTTCTGATAATAAACTCAACAAATTGAATTTGAGAAACCAGTAATAATGATATATCTACTGTGATCTTAATTCTGATTAAGATCGCAGGTAGTATACTCAACTTAACTGCGCTCATTTCTGATTAGTTCAACGTATTTGGAAATGACTAGAAAGAGCCGTTTCTATACCTAATAATTTCATCACCATTAGTTGTATTATAATTAAACAGATGATGAAACTACCATGAATCTACCTGTCGTTATACTATAAACTGAGACAATCTTTATCTTCTTAATAATTTGCATGTGAATTGGAGAAAAAAAAAAAAGAATGACGAAGAAATTGTACCCTCTTAAATTATGCATTAAATTATTCCTATCTCCATCTTTTCCATTTCTTAGAACGATCCTATTTTCTCTTAGTGGTATTTGCTCACATACAGCACCCCCTTGTTGTAGATCTTGAAGCCTTTCATGTGTGGGGGTGGATATATAAATTAATTTTCTGTTTTATTTTATTCTGTAATGAGACGTAAGTTTTTTTTCCCCCTCGTTTTAGGACGTGTTCGAATTTACACAAGGTCAGGGTTTTGTTAAAAATGCTGGCTTCGAGATCATACTTTTGTTCCTTGTTTGTCTTTTTCTGAACAAAACAGTGTCGTACTCCCAGAAGTTTGATTCTGTTTCGTCGAAGAAATAGCACTCAAAAATTGCAATTTCTTTCTTTCTCTTATGTACTAAATTTAGACTAATTAATCCTCTTTGAAGTATTTTTAATTCTTATGAGGATTAAAAATTAATAAATCAAAAGATCTTAGCGTTCAGAGATGCAATTAACGATCACTGTTTCTTCGTACTTAAAATTCCTTATTTATTTAACTGTTTTTCAGTGCCCGAATCCTGTTCTCATAGTGCACACACTTTGCTCACTCACGATATATAAGATGTAAGCCATCTGATTTCAACTTTTTTGCTGAAATTAGATGCGGTTTGTGCGTGTCTACGCGAATCAACCGTGTATAAATAGCGAACTGAAGAAACACATTCAGTGTTTATAAATCAGGACTTTTAAAAGCAGAAAAAAGCAGGTATTTTCAGTTTTAGAAGCTCTTAAATGATTATTTAAATATCGAAAGTGCATCTCAGAGATTTACTTCAGTCAAACCATGGTTTATATCAGGTCTAGTAGTAAGCATATACTTTGTTTCCATAGCAACAGCTAGTGTCTGTAATACATTAAACTACTTTTTATTTTAATATTAGCTTTATTGCAACGTAGTATATATATCCTGGAATTTATGCTGGCAAAGCAGTCTTGCACAGGCGAGTACATTAACGTAATCTTCTAAATTGTCTTCTTCTTCACTCCAGTAACTTTCTGTTAATATACTTTATCGCTACTTTTTATGATTTTAGTTCTTGGGATATACAACATGTAGCGTGCCCGCATTGTTTTTAAGTAGTAGGTTCCGGTTTAAAAAAAGTGTCTGATGTAAAAATTGCATATCATTTTCCAGTTACTCGAATTTAAAAATATCGAGTTCAAATTGTATGATATGATAGGGGCCTCTAGTGAGGTAATTAAGAACTGAATATAATTGACCCATTTTGAATATAATATTGTGATTTATATGCTATTAAGAAATGAAATTTGAGTTCACAGTGCACGAAATAGCATTCATTCACTGCGTACAATGAAGATAAAATAAATAAAATATGCAGCGACATATTCATGAACACCAATTCCCAAGTTTCATGAAACTGTTGCTGCAGTATTTACGAGAACTTTTTATACGATTGAGCTTCTTTAAAGAATATTTAGCTCAGGATAAGAGCATCCCAGGCTAGGATGGACAAAATGTGAAAAAATCATACATAACATAGGCAAAGTGGATATTAAATTCAATAATTTCGCAGCGGATGTTTGTAGGAACTACGAACGTTTCGTAAGTTCATCTGAGAGCTTACGAGAATACAATCCTTGGCATTCCAGAGTCGCCTTACTGTGGACTACTGAAAATACATGAGCGCTGCCCAAGCGTCCATGTATTCGCCTTTTATCAGTCCACTGGATAAAGGTTTCACTGGCCTGCCAGCTGTTTCGAACTGGTTGGTTCTCTTCAGAGACCAGGCAGAAACCTTAAAGCAAAATCGAAATGGCAGAGAAATGTATTTTTCGTAAGTCACTAAAGAAAGAAATTTTGCATCGCTGAAATGAAACCTTTTGGCTCTTTCTTTAATAATTAATCATAGATACATGCATATCATGCAAATAAACATTAGACTATTACTGTATTATTAAGTTAAAATTATTGCTAACATACTCTAATTTGTATGTTTATTTGTAACTGCAACCCCTGAAAAGCTACATCCCATTGGTGAAAAATGAAATACATTCCACATACGTCATTGCACCCCAATACTAAGGATGCCACTTAAAAAAAATAAAAAATTCTTGAACCTGCCGATCCTCTGAGTCCATCTCACAACTGCCATTACACGCTACAATCAACCAGTGCAATTCATGCTAGCCTTCAGATGCAGGATATTTCCACAAACCACGGTTTTTTACCTGATATTATTACGATCTTTCAAGAATGGAAGAAGAAAAGGTTTGAGAACCAGGATGCGAATACTAAAATAAAAACAGAAAATAAATTATAAATAATTATAAATAAATAAGAGGGAAAAAATGACAAACTAAGATGTTTTCCGCCAAACATCGATTGTCACCGTTTCTGTGAGACCGTTGTCCTGCTCTGAACCTTGTTTGGTCTTTATAGTAGGATTTGGGATTATAACAGTTGGCCCACCCATAACGAATCTAAAGAAGTGCACTACAACTATTCGTGGTGCTACAACAGTTGTTTCGTTCACGGGAGATTTTATCGCCAGGAGCACCGCTCTTTTTATTGGAGACCGAAGCAGCCTAAAAAGTACTATTTTTAGTTTGTACAGCTGGTTTCGGAGACTGTTTAATCCTTTGTCCACTCACTATACCAATGTGCTATGGATTTTCAACTTTGATGTCATAGGAACAATTTAGACTCTTCTTTCTGCGTGTATTTGATTAGTGTTACATTAATTTAAGCCTTTCCACACCAGAATCGCTTTTCAGGGCTAATAAAAACTAGAATGAAAGTTGCTTTTTGCAGGTGGTACGTTTTTTGGATTATTTATGGATATATAGTAAATTTTTCAATTTCTTTATTTCTTCGCATTTTAATTTGGACTAGTTTGTAGTACAGAATAATCGTTAAAATATTCTTAGTCAATAGCTTTCATGGGGATTTATTGTTTTATGTATTGAAATAAATCAAGTTTTTGGGATAAAGACTGAGACAAGTCATTTTTAAATATAATATGCTGTCACTACAGGAATCTAACGTATACTTTAAATCCTCTTCTGACCTGTGAGTTCATCAGTCTATCTAAGATAACATGAAATGCATTTTTTCACTTAAGGATTCTTAACAATACATTTCTTCTTTTGATTTTTGACTCTTCGAAAGTAGGAAACAAGTACTGTACAAGATAATACGGAAAAGTTTGGCCGAAGAAAGAAAACCCATTGACTTTCCAGCGCATTGCAGTAATGACGTCATCTGATGGTGAATACGTCTCTTGCTTTGTTTCAAAGAGGTTGCTGCTAAACAAATTTCCATCCCCTCACAGATACACATTGTGGACATTTATTTGAACTGATGAACATCCATCCTCGGAACACGAAACTAATCTAATTTAAACGATAAATCACTTCAGTCTATCTCAAATCCTACAGCACGCAATGTTTGCTTAGAGTGGAAGCAAACTGTGCAATCTTCCTCATTCTCTTTTTTTTTTCCTTTTCCAAATTGTTACTTTCAGAGAATAAACATCATTTGTCTCGTAAGGAACACTACCTTAAACTTTAGCCAAATGGAAAAGCAGGGACGATTCTCTAAATGCAGGTGAAAGAGATTCTGTCAAGTGCTTCACCACATTCCGATAAAGTTATTTATTCGCAAATGGGCCGAACAACATTCTCGAAAACGTTTTGTGAAATGTCCTTTCTATGCTGTAATGCTTTCCTTTCAAAGATCTTCTAGAGCCTTAAGGACTACCATAATTTATGAAATATTTTTTTCCTCCGGATCAGTGGCATATTTTTGTAACTCCAACTGTGTTTCAAAAACAAAGTTTATTGGCAAAATCTTGCTCCTGAACTTTCGAATGAGCTCTTTGCATAAACTACAATTTGAAGATGTACTTGGAACAAGGAAACATGTTTTTAATGATTAAAATATGATCAGAAATCATATTTAATCATGAATACGATTAAAACAACTGATGGCTGGAATTTCACGTCAATGGTACTTCACTATAGTTGCAGTGGAATTAGGTCATAATGATCTCCATTTCGGAGGTGTGACCATTGCACACCTCCGAAAAACATTTTATAGGAGAGACCAGGACTCCATGTTGCCCTGGAATTTTTTTTAACCTTTTCCAGGATGATACAGAGTAGAAGGGTTTTTCAGTCTTATCCGTATAACCTTACATCCAGATCGAAGAGAGGTTGATATCAAAATTTGCTACTGTTAGTCACTCGGAATTTTCTGATCGTGTGCCATCTTAAGTTTTTAACTTTGTGAAAACAAATGTGTGTGTGTAGCCTCCGTAGCTCAGTTGATATAGATAATGTATTCCAAATTTACGGTATTATAAACCATCATGGCTTGGCAAAAGTTGGTTCATTCTGTGTCTTATTCAGGTATTAAGCAGGTGCATGGTTTGTCACGATGCTCATTGTGATATAAGTAAATATAGCACCATTTCATAAGAAAGATTCGGTAATTGGACCACATGTTTATTACGATAAATAACAATAAAAAATTACCCGACAAGTTTCGTAGGTCGTATGACTCACATCTTCAGAGGTCAAAGGTAACTAAAAGTTAAAACACACGAAATGAGAAATTACTCAAAATAGTTCATTCTATGCATTTGTCTAACTGTTCATTAAATTGAATATCCGAATGCAGATTCAGTGCAATGCTAAGTTTGAACAATGCTGGATGCTGTCACGTTGTGTTGTTAACGTTCACATTGTCCGAGGTCTGACTTGGGTACATTTTTTATCAGTGCTGACCAAACGTCGTGTAGAATTAGGCCCTGGTTTTTGTTGCATTGCGTTGGAATTCTAAGCATGTTTGTAGCTTCTTTAAATTTCCTTATGAAACATTTTTTTTTCAATGTAAGACATGTTTGTTTCTGCCAGAGCACATTATGGCCGGTGGAAGTTGTATGGTAAGCTAAGCCTGATTTGTGTTCTCTTCTTTTTTGCAAGTCTTTTTTGCTGTTTTCGTTCATGCGAATTTCCCCTGATTTTCCCGTCTGGCCTACATAGCAGATGCCACAGAAACAGTGAATATTACATATATATATATATATATATATATACACACACTTGGTTTTTTTAAAGGATGATGTGGAGGTTTTGGGGGGATGTAGAGATCTTGAAATATTTTCCAACGGTAGAAAAGCCACTTTGATGTTATGTTTGTTTAGTAATTTGGCCATTTTTTCTGTAACATTCTTGATTTATGGAAGTGTGATTGCGTTCTTGAAATCTTACTTTCGCGAGATGATTGTAGGAGGTGTGTTCGGGATTTTTTTGATAGTCTTCGGTTCATAACAATTTTTTTTTTTTTGAGGATCTGTGTTAAATGTTGAAGTTTTTCATTTCTTTTGTTTTTCTGTGCTTGAAATATTATAAGCTCTGTCCATCAAGGTTTTTATTAAACCTATCTTTTGCGAGCGGTGGTGGTGTGAGGCCGCATTAAGAAATCTTCCTGTGTTGGTGGATTTTCTATAGCTGGAGAAGGATAATTTATTATCTTTTTCACGGACTTCTATTAGGATATCAAGAAAGGGAAGTTTTTTATGCTCTTCTTGTTCCAAAGTAAATTTTATGTTATTGTGTATATTATTCAGGTAATCTTTGAAAGCAGTTAGTTCCTCTGTTGTTCCTGGCCATATGATGAAAATATCGTCTGCATAGCGTAGCCAGATTTTCGGTTTATTATGATAATTGTTTAAAGCATTATTTTCAAAATGTTCCATATATAGGTTAGCTAAAGCCGAGGGAGCCCATAGTCAGTCCTTCTTTTATTGTTATTTTATTGTTATTTATCGTAATAAACATGTGGTCCAATTACCGGAATCTTTCTTATGAACTGATAAATTACAGAAACCTTCGCATATAGCACCATTTATTTAACAATACTCGAACATTCTTTTATTATTTTTAGACATATTTTAATTCTTATACATAATTTATACGAGAGTGACATGTATGAGAACAAAAGCCCATTTAGAATAATATGCCGCTGCTTTTGGGATAAATTTAAACAACAAAACCAAATTTTACAGAAAAAAAAAGTGCCCCCAAGTTTGAATACTGAAAAAAAAAGTAACAATATTCGCTAGCTGGCCTTTTTTAGATACGCGAGTTTTTGGATTTATGAACTGATTATTTATCTTTGAACAAAGCGATGCTTAGATGAAAAAAGCAAATTGTAAATTAGTTTTGTAAGAATCACTTTTAATAAGAATGCAAGAAATCCATCATAGAAGCTCTTTTAGTGCTACGGTGATTATACCAAAGATTTTAGTTCTTAAATTATTCTTTGATAATCAAGTAACGAAGGCTTCCTTCTCTTGAAGGAAAACCTAATATCTTTCCTTGTGCCAAGTGCTCTTGACAGAAAGAGAACTATAACTCGTCGGGAAAACGCAGACGGGTTGTATTAACGAACCAGTGTGTGATTTCATCACGCCTGTTAAACTGAACGCACTTGAATGATTTAAATGCAGCCTGATCTGTTGATGGAAAAGTTCCTGAACGTAAGAGAATTAATCAATATTATTCATTTTTGATGTGAAGTTGTATAAACGATTCGTTTTGGATGCTGCGTCGTATGTTAATGCTTTCAAGTGGAGAACTGAAGGGAGAAAAGCCCGAAGGAACTATTCTTACATCTGACTTAACATATGCAAGGAGAGTAAACGGAAATTATTTTACACTTTGATCAGTTTATATTTGATGATTTTGATATGCGTTTCAACTATAATTTTAACTTTATTTTCAAAAGTGGTTTATTAAGTAAATTGAACTTTCCTTGCCATTAATAAAATTTTTCTATGTGAGAAAATAACAAGCAGCTAGAAAATAAAGTACAAAAATAAGGCATAAAATAGCTTTACCCTACACGTAGTATACTTCAAAACGAAGCAAATGACAAATCATTTTGAACAGAAAGGATATTAAAACACAACAAGTAGGAAGTAGGAAAATAATCTCCATACAATAATTTCCATTATTTCCATACTTGTCATTGCTTTCCATTTGTCATACTACACTATTGCAAAACGGATCTTTTTATAAAAGAACCGTTTTACAATCAAATCCTGACCCATTCGTTATCATAGAGATTGAATTCAGAGCCTTTTGGGCATACTACTTAATCATTTTAAACATGATTTTGTATTAATCTTACTAGTTCAGTTCTGAAACTCATTATAAATTCTATAGTGGTCCAACAAATAGAAGACCAAAACAAGAAAGGAAAAACAACAGATCTTTTCAAAAAGATCAGAGAACTAACAGGGAAGTGTAGTGCCAAGATGACAATATTGAAAAGTAAACACAAAGGATATCTTACAGAAGCTGCAGACATCAAAGAAGGATGGAAAGAGTATACAGAAGATCTTTACAGAAAGGACTCCAAAATTATTGAGAAATTTGAAGAGCAGGATTATACACAGGAGCCAGTACCACTAGAGAGTGAACTGAGGTGGGCACTGCAACAGCTATCCTGTAAAAAAGCACGAGGAGGAGTTGGAATACCTATTGAGATGCTCAAAGCCCTGGGAGAAGAAGTAGTTAAAATTTTAACAGCTCTATGTCAGCGAATTTGGATCACAACTACATGGCCTAGGGAATGGAAAAAATCAGTTTATATACCTTTATTGGAGAAAGGCGATGCAAGAGAGTGCGAAAATTACAGAACTATAGCACTGATTTCTCATGCAAGTAAAGTCTTACTTAAGCTCATTCAGAAAAGACTGGGACCATTCATGAAGAAAGAAATGCCAGATGAATAGGCAGGATTTCTGAAAGGCAGAGGAACAAGAGATCAAATTGCCAATGTGAGATGGATAATAGAAAGAGCACAGGAATATCGCAAGATGTCTACATTTGTTTCCTTGACTGTAGCAAGGCTTTTGACTCTGTAGATCACGTGAAACTGTGGAATGTGTTAAGAACAATGGGTGTCCCAGAGCATTTCATTATCCTTCTGAGGAATCTTTATTATGAACAAGAAGCTACTGTCCGAACAGATCTTGGAGAAACTAAGTATTTCACAATAGGTAAAGGGGTGCGACATGGATGTATTTTATCTCCATACCTGTTTAACTTGTACAGCAAATTCATTTTAAGAATGGCAGGGCTGGAGAAGTCTTCAGTTGGAATTAAAATTAGTGGAAAACATATTAATAATTCGAGGTATGCAGATGATACCACCTTGCTAGCAGAATGCAAAGAAGATTTGAAGGAAATTATTATTAAAGTTAAAGAAGAAAGTGCTAAATATGGTCTTAAACGTAACCTCAAAAAGACAAAAGTTATGGCAACATGTGAACTTAATGATTTTGAAGTAGATGGGGAGAAAATGGAAGCAGTTAACAATTTTGTGTTCCTAGGATCTCGAATTGATAAAGATGGTTATTGTACCGGAGAAGTTAGAAGAAGATTATTACTCGGAAAAAAAGCAATGACAAATTTAAGCAAAATTTGTCATTGCTTTTTTTCCGAGTCCATGGTAAAAATTTTAAGCAAAATTTTTACCATGGACTGCAAAACAAACCAATAAATCAGTATAGATAGAATAAAGGCAGATTGCTCCCTTGAGGCTATGATCATCAAGCAAAAATTGTCATACCTCGGACATATTATGGGAGCAAATGACAGTCTGGAGAAGATGATGATGATGCTTGCTAAAGTTGATGGAAGCAGGAGAAGAGGAAGACCAAGAATTAGATGGATGGATGGAGTTAAAGAAGCAACCGGAGTGCGCTTGAAGGTTCTGAAAGACATGGTCAGGGACAGATCGGAATGGAGAGTGTATGTTCATGGAGTCGCCAGGAGTCGGAAACGACTCGATGGATCTTAACACACAAAGTGGTCCAGTTGAAATCAGAATTTGCGATTACTCGACAAATTTTAGTACAGATCCCCTAATATCAAATTTCATTAAAATATGACCAGTTACAGTGGAGTTTTATATGCGAACAGATGATCGGAAAAAAGAATAGGTGCTCACGTTTTTTTTTTTTTTTCTAACCCCATATAATAGTTCTCTGTCCAGATAATTGACTTTCAAAGCGTTAGATTTTTAAGTCATTATCAGGAATAATGATTATGTGAGTGTTCCGTAGCCTTGCCTCGTATTGATTTCGGCTTCTTCAATGACTCAAGAACGGGAACCACGATAGACTTTAATTTTATCTCGAACAAAAGTTCCTGAAGGTACAATACTTAAGTGTCTCTTCTCGGTAATATTTAATTTTGTTAGTAATGTCTCAAATACTTAATTATCGCTCGCGTCAAGTATCTGTGGGATGTTACTTATAGGAAAAGTAGAAGTGTTTGTCTATGAATGTTGCTGTTTCTTGTCCGACAGTTTTTCCTTGTTATGTTAACGATTATTGCCAGCATTATGTTGGTGGAAGTCCTAATTTGCTGTTAGTTTGTACGAGTGGGTGCTGAAAATTTCTGATAAACACTCAGAACAAAAATTATATTAAAGCAACTCTTCTCATATAGCCTAAAAGAAAAGGAATAAATTATTAGTTTGATGAAACAAGGGGATTAAAGAATTTTAAGATATGTTCTTTCTTGTATCAGTTGCTTTAATATTATTTTTTGTTCTAAGAGTTTATCAGACCTTTCCAGCTCTCCTCGTACACGATTTTCATCACCGTTATTAAATATGTGAACATCATGAATAGGTGGATCAGCTGATAACCAGACAAATGTCGACCATTGCTGTTTGAAACAGGAAAGGTTAATATTCTTATCAACTGTGAGGGTGTGTGGATTATTTTACTTGAAAGGGGAATTTTACTTCGATAGGAACTACAGTAAATAACTTAAAATGAGTTTCACAGTCATAACGCATTCTTGCAATTTTAACCCTGAAATAGTCCGAGAAAGTCGTTTTTTATGGGATTCCACATGCGAATACTCTCATTTTAATTGTTTATCCCCTTTCTCAAATCATCATTCTATTTTTTAGTATAATTATAGGACATTTATCATTAACTTACTTAAACAGAATTGGTGTGTTTACTGGATTTAGAATCTGATGAACATAAGCGTCTGGGCTCATGAAAGACTGCGCTGTTATATAACAGAACGTAATCATCTGTAGTTACTTCTAAGCTTTAAGATTTGGCATATACTTCTATCTTGTTATGTAAGTTACCATTGTAATCATATATGTTTGTATATATGATTATATATAAAAAAAAGTATATAAAATTTGTATATAAAAAAGTTCTCTATTTCAAGTAGAACTACGAAACACATCATAGCTTTTGTGATGCAGCGGCGAACTGCAAGAATAAGGGTCAGGGAATTATTATGCTAATAGCCACCTGATGCCTCATGCTAGCTCAGGTAACCAAGAAGACCCCACTCTGTCGGAAATGTCATCCAGCACATCTTAAAATTCAAAGAACCTTTCGGATGAACGTCTGCATAAAATTTCAAGTCTATGCAACCTAATACACACACTAGTTTAGCTCTTTGGTCTTTTTCAAATGTGGAGCTACTGAAGAGAACATTTACAGAACGAGAGCGAGGAGGGGGAAAAAAAGATATCGGATATATCTGGGTTTTACTTGTTGAGTATAATAATCAGAGAAACGTCGATTCTTTCTAAACATTTTATACTTGGTGATATGACTTTTTTTTCCTTTAAATTATAAAACTTGTAATACTAAAACGCATCTCTAACAACGTTATGTTCATTTTATTTTTTTCAAAAAGTACAGAATTATATGAAGTATGGAAGAAAATGGAGCAGAAAGTAATAATAGTAGAGTCAAAGCCTGTAGGCTTCTGTGGTTGCGGTTCATATTTTAATGAATAATGTCAGAGTACATTATTGGTACTTGTGCAGTCGTGCGATAAGATACTCCGTGACAGAGAATTTCCAATCTGTAAATCCTTCTTTATAATCTATTCTGGCTCAAAGTTTTCTTGCCTAATTTCTCTCACTCATTCGATGTGTTTTGGTTGCTCATTTATCTCTAACAATCATATCAAGTTTCGACTTTCATTCCTTTAAGCTTGATTTTCTGCAATACAACTACCCAAACAGATGGCGTATTCCTTAGTGAAATGCTTTCCCTTTTCTATACTTGACAAGAAATTATATTCTGTTTTAGTCTTTTATATAAACGTAGACAAAGTTTGTGCGTGAAGCATTTTCACAACTAGCTGTGAAGATGCTTCACACGCAAACATTGCTTACGCTTGATAAAAGATTAAAATAATTTGAAATCCTTATATAAGTTTTAGTATGCTAATAAGTGTAGTATGACAATTCGACTTGGAAATGGCCAGAATGGAGGAAATCTTGTCCTGTACTGATGTAATACCTTCTGGACCATTGCAAAACTTGATAAGCGCAACTTATGTTCTTCCAATGCTTTATTTTTTTTTACCTTTCTCATACCAAGATGTTTCCATCTTAACATCATACAAAACTGGTCTCCTATGATCATTCTCCTCCTCCAGCCATGATACTGTTCCTCAGTCGGTATCGATGCCTTTCTGTTAGAAACACTTGAGTTCGAATTCCTTCTTCGACGAAAAGAACCGGTAGAAGGGATTTTCAAGTGAACACGAGTTGGTTGGTCTCATACGGAGATATAAAGATTTTCCTCCTGAAAAACGGCCCCGAGAACATACGCACCTTAAGACAAAACACATTCGCCTCATAGCCTTAATTACTTGCTTCAGCCGTAATTGAAATAGCAACAACAATTAGAAAAATGATATCAACTAAGAACGGTTCACTGAACTCTGTTTGCCCTTGCCAGCAATCATAGCTTGGATGCCAAAACATGGTCTGGGTTTGATAGTATCCCCATCAGCTGGTTTCAAACGCGCGTTTTCCAAAATTAGAATCCATTTTTTTTATATCGTTTATAGAGTATTTCATACTCATCAAGTATCTTTTCCTACAGCACGAAAACAAGCCCATTTCATTCAAAGGATATGAGAAAAGTATGACTACTTTCTTATTATTTAACTGTGGTCACTCTTACCTCATTTATCTCAAAAATAATAGAGAAGGCCATTACAGTAAACATCCCTACCGATTGGAGCTTCACCAAGTTATCAGTGGCCACAGTATTGATTCCGTCACTCTCAAGCAACCGCTAATCTCCTATCTAACTTTACAGACCTATGAACACAAGTACAGAAATATTTTGAGAAACTTGTGTGATCGTTCTTGACCTTTCGAATGTATTGGGTCTCATGTAGAAGTCATTTGCCAAAACTGCAATCTGTGCTCCGCTTTTCTCTCTTTAAAACTGGTTGCTCACTGTGTCATGGCTACAGTGACCATATTTTTTTTTGGAGAAAATAAAGGGCAAATCAGATATTGTTCCATAATAAAAAAGCAGATTTTGTTTGTTTCACTAAAATTAAAAAGCTTCATAACATTTATTATAAAATATAAGCATAAACATAGCATTTTAAACAATCATATTATTACTTAAAAATTTTTAATTTTGATAGTTTTCACAAGAATGAACTTTTTTTTTTAATAAATACGCTTTTACACCACACACACTCGAGTACAATATGTACACACGCACATCAACGACGCAGCCATACTTGCTGCGCAGCTAGCAAGTGCCGGTGAAATGACATGTGAAGTTTCATGTTTCTATGGGCCGTGTGCTGCGCGCCAATATTCAATTTACTATTTCAGTTCACAAAATAAAGGACAAAATGGCCATTTTAGAAAAAAAAAATCTAAAGGATAGAGCAGTGAAATAAAGGCTTGTCCTCTACCATAAAGGACGTATGGTCACCGTAGTCATGGCACATTTTTTATCTCTTCAGATCTTCTCACTGGTGTCTCAGAGCCCCATACTTTCACCAATTCCCTAAATCTTATCCAGAGTTTTTCGGTTAGTAGGCACACTCTTTTTCCTCACAAACCTTGCGGTTCCGAAACATTCATGTTTTAGCACCTCAAGGCTTAGTAGGCTAGTGAATTTAGGGTTGTCAGAACACAGGTCTATCTTATTTCTCGCAAGAAAGCTCCCACGTCACTTCCCTTATTTCACTCTAGATCTGGAGAAGGGATCTAGATCCTCCAGATGAAGGTAGTATTGTTCAAAAGAGCTCCAGATAATATCGGATTTCTCTCCATTTATTTGGCATACTTATCATATGCCTTTCACATACTTATCCATCATATCATTTTTCACATCATATCCTCCTGAACTCCTCCCCATATGGGGAGGAGTTCAGGAGGATACAACAAATTCTAGTTTAATATGTCCCCAATATATAAAATACTGTCCTCATATTTCGACTGGTGCACCAAAAACACTGCAAAAAAAAAAGCTTTGACGATATCCAGAAGAAAACAATATCCGATTACTCCATTACCTCTCTTACAGATTCTCTGTTTTTGCTGTGTTGTATTTTTGTAGATATTTTCATTGGTTCTAAATTGGCTGTAGAAAGATAGCACTCCATCATTATTCCGTTTCCTTCTGTGCTATAAAAATGCGAGCAACTGCTGATCACCAGCCATTTCCAGTCTAACTTTAGACTCGGTTTAATAACTTCTTTTCAACTTCTTTCGTCCAGTTGCCTTTATTGCATGTTTTTTGAAGACTACACCCGCCACTGATTCAAATAATTTCTATCCTTATTCTCTCCCTTCCACACACACATACACACCATTAAGGTAGTGTATGTATATATATAATATACAGTTTGTAAACTCTCACTGGATGTGATTTTAAAAAAATACATCATTTCTTATACTTTTACATACTCATGTTCATGAAGTTTTCTACGAACTTAACGTCTTGTCTCTTCTTCGTGTCATTACATCCAATAACGCACAGGAATGGAAACAAAAATGAAGGCCTCACTAGTTATTCTCTCCTATATCAAAAATATTACTGATAATATAAATATCATAAAACTATAATATAAAAGTGGTCATTAGCCCCTCCTGCAAAAGACATCTACTCCACTCCTATTGCCGAAGAATCCTTGATATACATCACTTGAGAAGCAAAGCGTATTCAGGATTTGTTGTAGTCTGTTGTTCAGTCGCTTCAGCAAAATTAGATAACGCGAACACATCATGAATATAGATTTAAAACAAAAAGCACATACAAATTAGGCTTGGCTTTCTACAGCAATTATAGGAAAAAAATTCATTTGGAATGATGCGAAATGTCTTTAAAAAATTCAGTCTCTCTGACCTTAGACAGCTTATGCTGAGTGACTGCATGTTCTCTAACGATGCGCGTAAATTTCGAAGTAAACAATTCGAAAGCAGAATTCAGACGGGGTTTGGCGAGTGGAGAAAGTTTCAAAAGCGTGGGAAGCGCTAAAAAGATTTTTGATGTTTTTAAACTCGAATTTATTCGTTTCGGCTTAGCCGATATTTAAAAACTAAACACATCCTTCCGCTGATTCATCGCATTTCGATTCCACATTCCTTCTTTCAGTGAGTAATAAACTTAAAGGATGTATTTTTCATGAGTACATTCTGGATGATTCCGTCGAACTTTCCAAAACTAAATATCAAAAGTAGTGCTAGAGGATGTATATTTGTGTTTCTAAGTCCTACGCAGTTGAGAATGCCTTCTTAATATCTTCGCACATTTTCACAAAAGTTCAAACTCAAATTTCGGGTTTTCAGAGTTTATTCTTCGACCGCTCACCGAAGGATATTTAACAGAAGCCTTTCTAGTTTCTAAGGGACGTTTAGTTTTTTTTTTTTTTACACCGCGTAATCCCGATGAATATTAGGGAGCGGTGCAGAAACTAGTAGGCTAATAATTAAAACCCTTTAAGTAGCTCTACCGTGATATTATTCCCAAGGAATATAGTAGAGAATCGTAAATCTCAAAGCTCTTTAGCTGCCGCAATCTAATAACGGAAAGAATTACCTTTCCATGTTTTAAAGGGAAACTCATAACCTTATGTATGTAATTCTAAAAATAAACGCGGTTTCTCTTATATATTCTTTCAGTGCGTCGGTTCCCAACCGGTGGTACGTGGTGGGCCGTTCAGGGTTACACGCAAAATAATCAGTAATGGCGGAAAAACAAGTAAAGTAAACAAAATGCAAAACGTTAGTTATGGAACAATAAATGTCAGTATTTAAAAACAGCTATTTTAAAAACAAGGGGTACAAAGGGATTTATAGAAATGGCTTTGAAAGGGGTACACAAGTGGAAAAGGTTGAGAATCACTGTTTTAGTGCAAAGCTACATAAGTGTTTTAAGAGCTAAAGTTTTTATCTGCGGGAATGGTAATTAAAAACCGGTGCTTTCTAAATTAATTTTTGTGAATCTTTTAGTTCGTTGCTTGAAAGACCTTTTTTATTCGCCATGCTCGTGGCACTTTCCAAATTCTACTCTTCGAACTTTGACTGTCAGTAAAAGCGCTTGTTTATCGATGTAACTTGTTTTTGTCTCATTTTAGTCACTGAATGTTTCCACTTCCAGTGATAATTTGCATCAGGACCGGCGGAAACGGACATGCAGAGCATGCGGACGCCGTAGCCGGTTCACAAACTTTTTATCATAAAAACAAAAAATTCTTAAAATGATCATATTAAAATAAAGCCCGGATACACCGAATAAAAATTTAAAAAAATTGTATATTGCCGCCTCTTTGATCAGCCGGCTGTTTACGATTTTGCAGCGAGAGCAGGCTAGATGCTTCCTGCAGAATGTTGTCTACTGCAGTCTTTTCGAATTTTCGTACAAAACATTTGTTGCTAGTTAATCAGTTATATGGTACGCATCTCGGTAAGCTACCGACAGTAGGGCAGCGCGGCTATAATTTCGTTTCTGTCGCGTTGTGTAATAATTTCTTGTGGGTATAAAATAGAAATGGAATCAAAAATGGAAAAAAAAAAAGTTATCCGGTGCACAAAATCGTAAGCGTCATGCTGCGAAAGAAGCAGATATTAAGAAACAAATTAGGGCTCTTAATAAATTTGTTAAAATATTCTGATGCAAATTGTAACAAACTCGATACATCAGAAATTAGAGTTGAAGAACTGTTCACATCATCCAGTTTGCAGGAAAGTACTATTGAACAAGATAACAAGACGCATGATTTAAGTGAAAAACAGTTAGGAGAAGATTTAGTTGTAGTTGACCACGAAACTAATACATATTGTTAGTGTGTAAATTTAGAAGATCCAGGTGAATGGGGAAATACTGATGAAAAATTGAGTTGTTTTAATTGAAATGGGGCCTGTTCAAAAGAAAAATATAATATATCCCAGAGATACATATGCTCGTAAATTTGGCATCACGTATTATAATAGAAAAATGGAAAACGGGGAGCTCGTGCCAAGAACATGGCTCATTTATTCCGAAACTTTAAATTCTGTTTTTTGCTTTTGTTGCAAACTTATCGCATCTACTGAATCAAGTAGTCTTGTAGAAGGTTATAATCATTAGAGAAATGTAAGTAGAACTTTGCATAGCCATGAGACTAGTTTAACTCACATGAAAAATTTCTTAAAATGGAAGGAACTTGATAAAAATTTAAACAACAAAACTACTATCGATTGCTAGACTCAAAGCATGTATGAAATGGAAAAGAAACATTGGACGAGTGTTTCAGAACGCTTGATTGAAATTATAAAATTCCTTGGTAGTCGAAATTTAGCTTTTTGCGGATCATCTGATAAATTATATGGAAAGGAATAACGGCAATTTTTTAAAATTAGTCGAACTGTTTGCGAAGTTTGATCCCGTTACGGAAAATCATGTTTATTTATGCTTATGGCTACATGAAACTGGTAAGTGAAGAGTACAATCACAATTTACAGCAACAAATGATGAAAATCTTAACATATAAAAGTTCATTACATAAAAGGCACAACCAGCTTTCTAAGTTTTTTCTTTTAAATAAAGCAAACGTAACTTGCCATAATCAAGCCAGAGGCAATTATCGTTCTACTGTAACAGGTATGACAAGGCTGCATGTTCTCACAGCACTTCACAACATAAATGTAGCTGTATCCTAGGTTTAATTAGAGAGCACATTACATCATCTTCTAACATGAGGAGGACTTCTGTTGATACCATGACGAGGACTATGAGAGTGACTACGAGAATAACGTCTTCGTGGTGAGACGGGACCGTGATCTTCTGTTTCCTCCATAACCACCGCCACATCAACTACAGGTCAAAGTCCAGGCTGGAAAGCCAATTTAAGGCCTCATCCGTCACTTTGTGGATGTCCTGTAGGCCACCACCGTGAAATTGGCGCCTTGGGCAATCGTACACAATACAATGAGTAATCGTCTGAGCCATGGGAGAACAATCACAATAACGGTGATCTGACAGCCCCCATTTATGTAGAAGGTAGCCACATCTGCCCTGACTAGTTCGAATACTGTTTATTGATGACCAAATCTTCCTAGGAAGATCAAAACCAGGCTGCGAAGCACAGGGATCTTCTACCAGGAAGCCGTTTGTTGGGAGATTGTTGGACCAGTATTCTCTCCATGTCAGATATTGATGGCAGCGCAGCTGAAGAGAGTTCATCCATGGACCAGAGAGGCTTTCTAGATTTGAGGCGTAGACTAGGTGGGTTTATGAGAGTCTGATGTAGGGGCAGGAGTGGGTTGCTCACTGCTTTATTAAATTCCTTAATCGAGGCTCGTCTTCTCCGTACGTGTGGTGGAGCAATGTTGGATAGGACAGCAGCCAGGAGAGAGGGGTGCTTCTCACTGCCCTACTAATTGTGCGCATAGTAGAGGTCAGCTGGGTGTCTATAATGTTAGTGTGTGTACTTCTTTCCCAGACAGAGGCACAATATTCTGCTGCAGAGAATGCGAGGGCTAGTGCAGACGACCTTAGGACTTCTGCACCACAACCCCAGGTTGTTCCAGCAAGCTTTGAAATGATATTATTTCTGGTTTTAATTTTATTGGAGAGGTTAATGATGTGCTTTTTATAGGTTAGGCTTCTGTCCAGGCTTACTCCAAGGTATTTCGGGTGAGGCTCATGTTCTACCATTTTTCCAGAGAAAGAAAGGTTGAGTTGTCGATTCTCCTCTGCATTGTACAGGTGGAATACTGAGGACACCGTTTTCGTTGGATTTGGCCACTGCTTAAAGTACTCTTCCAGGGTGTTCAGGTCTATATTCAAGGTTGATTCTAGGTTGGTAAAGGAGGCGGATTGATGTAAGATTGCTAGGTCATCGGCACACTCACACTTGCTTCATCTGGTATGAGGTATATCATACACGTAGATGTTAAAAAGTATAGGGGATAACACAGAGCCCTTAGGAAGACCGTTGTGAAGGAATCTAGGCCTGCTCTTTTTTCCGCCAATATGGACCTGGATCTTTCTGTTGGAGAGAATAGAATCAAAAAGTTGTAAAATTTTTTTACACTTTATAATATTTCCTAGTTTTAGGAGGAGGAAAATCATGTTGAAAGAGCCCTACAACGAAACAATAGAGTACACTATTTGAGTAAAGACAGTCAAAATGAAATATTGGGAACTTTAAGTAACGCAGGCAGGGATACAATTTTATTATCAATTAAAAAATCTAAATATTACTCCATAATTTTAGACTGCACACCTGATGCAAGTAAAACAGAACAAATGACCATTATTATTCGCTTTGTTTCCTGTGACAATGGAATTGTCAAGATCAAGGAAATCTTTTTAGGTTTTGCAGATTCCACAGGACGTGGTTT
Organism: Typopeltis vanoorti; assembly: GCF_054136105.1. Lineage (NCBI taxonomy): Eukaryota > Metazoa > Arthropoda > Arachnida > Uropygi > Thelyphonidae > Typopeltis > Typopeltis vanoorti. Next base: position 77,851,859 of record NC_143573.1, on the reverse strand, counting down.
ATGTGCAACAATAATGGAACAACTGGAAAAATGGAACATTCCCATTGAAGACATGCGAGGTCAAGGGTATGACAATGGGGCAAATATGAAAGGGAAAAAATATGGGCTCCAAAATTTGTTTTGAACAAAACTCCTCGAGGTTTTTACGTGCCATGTGCCGCTCATACTCTAAATTTAATCATTAACGATGCGTTAATAATATTTTTTTGCAATTATTCAAGAAATATACAATTTCTTTTAATTCTCTTACAAACGTTGGGCAATCCTTTTAAAGTTCGTAAAAAATTTCACATTGAAACAGCCACCAGAAACGCGATGGGAAAGTAAAATTAATGCAATCCGCCCTCTACGATATCAGTTAGGAGAAATTTACGATGCACTTTTTGAAATTTTAAATAATGAAAATTTTAATAAAGAAACTCGGCATGAAGCACTATAAACATTATGTACTAAAATAAAGGACTACAAATTTATTTGCTCTCTTATAACTTGGCATGATTTACTTAACAGAATAAACCCTGTGAGTAAAATGCTTCAAGACAAAAATATGAACATTACACTTGCTTTAGAATCTATCGAAAACTTCAAAATATTCTTACAAGAGTATCGATCAGATACAAATTTTAAAGAAGTTCTAAAAACGGCAAAATAACTGAGTGAAGAGGTGGATGGAGAACAAGAATTTAAAACTGGTACTGAAGTTCGACGACGAAAGAAGACACGACAATTGGAATATGAGCATCATGACGAAACGCCACAATCTCCAGAAGATAAATTTAGAGTGAATGTATTTTATACACTTCTAGACGTTGCAATGTGTTCGTTAATAGAACGTTTTGAACAACTAAAAACATATTATGATAATTTTAATTTCTTTTATAGATTACTACAAATTAATAACGAAGATTTACGAAAAAATTGTGACGATTTAGAGATTCTCTTGAAGGACTGCGACAATAAAGACGTAAATTCAATAGAAATATATGACGAGTTATGTGCTTTCCAGGATATTTTTCGGAAGGATAATTTAAATATTCAAAAGCCCTTTTGATATTCTTAATTTTATTGTGTCCAATAATTTATCTTTCCCTAACTTTTCAATTGCTTTAAGAATACTATTAACCTTAACTGTTAGTGTAGCGAGCGGTGAACGTTCCTTTTCCAAATTGAAATTGATTAAAACCTACTTAAGAACAAGCATGTCACAAGGCGTGTTAGTTTGGCGTTAATAGCTATTGAAAATGATATATGTGCGGAATTAGACGTTAAGGCAATTATTTCTAATTTTATGAATATGAAATCAAAAACCCTAAAATTTTAATTAAAAAAATTTCAAGTATATTTATGTAATTTAATTTATTTTCTGTTATTCTGTAAAGATGTTATTTTTTGAATACTTATACTAAATGTTCTAATTATTTCTGAATTCTTTTCTTATTTTCTCATCTATCTTGAGTTTCTTTTATTATCCTAAAAGATAGTTCCACTTGTAAAAAATTTTTAATAATTTTTACAAGTTACTAAGAATTTAGTAACTTGTAAAATACAAGAATTTTTTAAACTTTAGTTTAATTTTGTTAGCGATTCGGGTCGGTGAGAAGGCTATAATCATTATATTCAACGATTAAAGTGAAGTGGCTTTATCAAAATTTGCTTTAACTTTTGAGAATTTTTTGAATATTCGGGTTTTTAGCGATTATCCTGCCTAGTCAACACCCCCGGTTCGTTACATTTAGCGAACCAACGTGTGGCTGTTCTGTCAAAATTTATTTAAGAAATTGCAAATAATTTAAATTTTTATTATAGTAAATGAACCACACACTCCCGGATCGTTACAGGGACGCTTAGATAGAAATTGCATGCGGGCGACAAAGACCATAGCACCGGTTCTGATTTGCATCACGTTTTTTAGTATTCGCTGTGAGCTACCAAGAGGTGAGACTTATGATAGAGAATTGTTTATCTGAACGCCTTATGCACCACAGCGCTTTCGAAGTGAATCGGAAGAATAGTAATATGCTTGGTTACAGGAAAAATCATCGAAAAACAGTTAATTGAATGACAATTCATCGAACAGCAATTCTGCTTTAGTTGGAAAGACAGGGTTCGCGTCTCGTCTAGAATGAGAGGAATATTCGTGAATTCCTTTACGAAATGTGAGTTAGATGGTGTCAAACTGTGGTCGTAAATTTTCTCTTCCCGTACATGCGCTTCATCCCGCTCCAAATCCAAACACGCATTGTAGTTATTATATGCAATATATTCGTAACCTTACTTGCTGTGACTATTTCGAAATAACCACAACTCTGTGTGTGTGTGTGTGTGTGTGTGTTGAAAGAACACAAAAGTGCAAATATTCATCTTTCTGATCCACTAGAATGTTTCGGAAGAATTTCTGCATATATGCGAAGTGGCATACCCCAAGAATAACATCCCTCGCCTTCAGCAAACTGGAAGTAAGTTGATCATGCACTTGCCCACTTTTGTCTGTTGCATTCCGTGATTTTTATCAGAAACTTACTCCATTTTCTCAAAAAAAGGAAAGTTTAAAATTAGGTAAATGTCATTGTATAATGTTTGCAAGTAAAAGTTCTCTCTTCTTCGGAGTGGTGCACTTCATAATGTGGAATGTTTTACATAAAACATTATTTTACATAACACATTTCCATTTGTATGCGTTATAAATTATGTGCATTTCTATCGCGTTAACCGATATTTATATTTCGGTAAAATATTCGATATCACCCGATATTTTATCAAATAATCAATAAAAATATAAAAACGATACTACAAATATGTAAAATTATCTGAAATAATTTGCATTTATGTTCGTCTGGTTGAAGAAATCTTCCTTCCAATGTAAGTGTATCAATCTATGCTTCTGATCAGTTATTCTTTGGTTATTTCTGTTTACTTTTATTATGTATGTACAAAAGATCAGTTTAAAAAAATGAAGTGCTTCAGATCTTTGGTTTCATACCCTCCATCCTAAATGTCTAAATTTTATTTGTTTTGATTTTAATCGTTCGTTTTACGTAGCCAACCTCATACGGAGGTGGCAAGGGTTCCCGGAAACTCGGGTACATTAGTTACTTCGGCCATAAGTCAAACCCATCCAATTTAGTTTCGTGTGTGCCAAATTCAACATTAATAATAAAATTTCATCCCTTCGGTTGAATGTGTGATCTCCGACTAACAATTACGATTAATAGAGGTATAAGTTTTTATTACTTTAATTACCATGCTTTTGAAGTCTCGTAATATTAGTATGACCGAAGCAAAAGTAATTTGTGGCATAGCATGAAAAGCGATAAAGCTGGGTTTAGTGTAATTGGGGAATTACGGCTGAAGCTAATACCTGAAGCTTGTACCTTCCGCTAGCAATTGTAATCCATGCACGATTTTCGTATTGATCAAAAAAGGGATAATAAATACTAAACAGGCAAAAACTGTCTATTAGGAATATAATGGGGTGACACGGAAGGGAGGAATACTTTACTGACTTTATTCGGTATTTTCCTTTTACCACAACAACAACTGAGCCCTTTCATGCCATTTGTTTGGTTTGAAAAACGAATAACTCGCTTCCTGAAATCAGTTTAGTATGGATATCGTACTATGCAGCCGGATGTTCATAACTATTATATTGGCGCATTTCATTTTATGTTTGAATGTTGATAACATGTGAAGTGAACACAAACGATTATTGTTATTTCCCCTTTGTTAAACGATAAAGATTAATATTATGCACCAAGATTCGAGATTCAAACGGCTTTCATTTGTCTGCTTCATATTTGGAATTTCCGGAGTTTATAGGAACGAAGAGAAACTGAATTGAACGTATTAGTTTTGACAGTAACAATCGATTTTAATATTTACGAATTTTTTTCCTGCAGGCATACAAAAGTAGGGTGTGTGTGTGGGGGGGGGAGGAACACGTTGCGAAATGAAGCCGTTAGATAGGATGAATTACATCACTGGGTGTGAAATCACCAGTCTAATTATATTTTGTGTCTAAAGAAAAAAGCATGGACGCTATGTATTTGTTATGTTATTTTTTAATAAATTATTTGCTTCATTAGCTACGTAAATTTCATTTATTTGCTACATTTTTTACATAACCAGGCTACGGATTCAAATAGGTTTGGATGTTTTTTGAATGAGGTAGGTAGGTTTTAGATTTCATCGCCCCTTCTGAATGCCAAAAATGCTCGTTAAACTTTTGTTTGGTTTCCAGAGCAGGGGATCATTTAAATCTCAGCCTACCCATAGCATGGATAATAACGATGTACTAACAGCCTTTCTTGAGTACGATTCACATGAAATCATTATTTTATGATATTATGTAATTTAATTTTCAGTTATTATGATAAGATTTATCAATGTTTTAGTCTGCACAAAAGACGTTATACTTGAAAATTAATCTTATGACAATAATTTTCTTCCAAGATAAAGAGGCGTGTAAATTTTCATGTAATATTCTGGAATATTACATGAAACAATCTGCTAAATAGTTGAACAATTTAGCAAATTGTTCAACTGAAAGTGATTTAGCCGATTTTATATGGGATTTTTCGTCAGAAAGGGGAAGGATGGTAAACTGCCGAAAAAATAGTTAACAGACAATACATTAGCTCCTGGTTCTAGTTGCTTCAATCTTAAAAAACAAAAAAAGACATTGTTACTCACAGTTTTTCACATAGCAAAACGAAACGTCCCCAACTGAAATTCACTAACCTCTGTGTGAGACTTTAGGTGACTGTTCTCCAGCATACAACAGTTGCCAGATGGGTGGTCAAGTCTAAAACTGGGCATCCTGAGTCAATAGATGCTGCCAGATCAGGAAGACCTTTCACAGTGATCACACCTGAAAACATCGATGCAGTACATGTCATGGTCCTTGATGATAGACGAAAAACATTGCAAAGAGTCTGGAGATATCCAAGGAACGAGTTGGAGTCACTATCCACCAACATCTGGACATGCATAAGCTCTCAGTGAAGTGGGTCCCCAAATGTTTGAATGTCGACCAAAACAGAGAACGTGTGCTGTCATCTTAAGGGATTTGGGGTTATTTTGAGAAATCAGGTGCATATTTTGGGCTCGTATTGTGATTATTAATGAAACATGGCTTCATCACTATGACCAAGAGACCTAACAACAGTCAATGGAGTGGAGACACAAAGGTTCTCCAAGGCCAAAGAAGTTACGAACCCAAAAGTCAGCAGGAAAGGTTCTTGCCATTGTCTTTTGGGATATGGATGGTGTAATCCTTACCAAGTACCTCAACATAAGATGAAACTCTTACAGCAACAGTTAAGTCAACAGCTCTGAAGGAATTGAAGGAGGTACTGAAGGAAAAACGCCGCGGGAAACTGAGCAAAGACGTGTTGCTTTTGCATGACAACGCACTTGTTCACACTGCTATGAAACCTAACAGACAATACCTAACTCGGGCTTTCAGTGTCCCTATTTGACTATTTCCTATTCCCAAATTCAAAGAAACACTTGAAAGGAACAAAATTTACCACAGATGATGAAGTTATATCTGCAGCTGAGGACTGTTTTGTGCAACAAGGGAAAGATTTTTTTCTCAGAGGATTGCAAATGATGCAGCAGCGTTGTAATAAGTATACAGCACTTCGTGAGGAATATGAAGAATAATGTCTAAGTTACATGGTTCTACCTGAATTTCTTCATGGGGATTATCACATCTTTTCAGCACACCTCGTACAAGCATCGAAACAAATTACGAGTAAAAATGCAAAGAAATGTCTTCTTTTCTGTTATTTTCACGACTGGGAGAACATAGCGATGAATAAAATGCTAAATAATTTGAATTGGTAATAAGGGTTTGTAGAACAGGGATAATAATTATTATTATTATGAAAACCTCCATGGAGTCAAAGACTCATCGTGGGAGGTCCACTGTTATACACACAGTTTATCATACCGCGCCTTAAATATATTCACTGTCTCTGCACTCACCACACTCTCGGTAATGCATTCCAATCACTCACCACTCTCCATGCAAAAAACCTGCTCCTCACTCCCTTGCTCACACCCTCCTTATACAGCTTCCAGGGATGACCTCTTGTTATCTTCCTATTTTCACTCATTCTGTGAAAAACATCCCCGACATTAATCTGGTAATAACCTCTTAACAGCTTATGTCTCGATCATATCCCCCCCCCTCTCCTCCTTCTATCCACTAATTTTTGCAAATTGCGTTTTGTCAATCTGTCTTCATACTCTACATTCCAGGAACCAGAAACCACCTCAGTCAATCGCCTCTGAACTTTTTCCAACGTATTTTCATCTTTTTGAAAACCAGGTGACCAGATCTGTGCACAGTAATCCATGTGTGGCCTGATCAAAGCCTTATACAAAGGAACCATAACATCCTTACTTCTACAAGTCAATGTTTTCCGCATCATTCCCATTATCCTCTGTGTTGTCTTCACAATTTTAGTAACATGTCCACGAAATTTTAGGTCCTTGTCTACAATCACTCTCAGATCTCTCATCTCCTCTACCTCTTCCAAGATATTTACACCGATTGTGTACTTTACATCCCATCTCTGCTTCCCAAATTTCAAAACCTTGCACTTTAAAACATTGAATTGACATCCCCACTTATTTATCCATTCAGACAGTGTATTCAAGTCCTTTTGCAAAGCTACATCATCCGCTCTACTCCTGATAGCTCTCCCCAACTTTGCATCATCTGCAAACAACTGTATATCACCATTTAGACCTCTCTAAATATCATTTACATACAAATTAAATAGCAATGGACCGAAAACAGACCCTTGAGGTGCACCACTAGTAACTTTCCTCTTCTGGGATATCGCTCCTCAATAGACAAGTCGTTGATACCTATGAGACAGCCAATCTCCAATCCGGCGAACCAATCTACTGTTCGCCCTATCTGTTCCAATTTATTTACCAACTTGTCATGTGGCAATTTATTAAACGCCTTTGCAAAATCTAAATATACCACTGTATATGCAACACCCTTATCCGACGCATCTGTCACTTTACTATAAAAAGTAAGCAGATTGCTAAAGCACGATCTTCCTTTAGTAAATCCATGCTGGCCGCCAAAGAGTATTTTTCTGTTGTCAACCTAATTCTGAATCTTAGTCTTAACTAACTTCTCTAATACCTTGACCACAACTCCAGACACACAGACTGGTCTATAATTCAAAGCCTTACTCTTACTCTTCCACTCTTTTGGAACTTGACCCAGTGAGAGACTCATGTTGAAAAGATATGCAAAAGCTGTTAACTCTCTGGCACGTTCCCTCAAGACACGTGGTGAAATGGCATCAAGTCCCACAGCCTTATTTACATCAAGTCTATTCAATTCCTCATATACCTCCTGTTCACTTACTAACAGTTCCTCCACCTCCTCCTTTCCCACTGCTTTCAAGTTCTGCATGATGTCACATTCACAAGGATGAAATACCTTTTATAAATTGCTCACTAAATATCTCAACTATAAAGGACGGAATGTTTAGAATTAAATGCATACATTTAGAATGGGGAGAAGTATTTTCAGAAATTTGAGTATTATGGAATTAAGTCTGGGACGAATTGAATTTTGATATTAGGCAAAGTGATGCAAGTTAAAATTACTAAAATAAAATAAAATTGTTTAGGAGAATATAATTAAAAGAATGTTTTTACAACTCATGGAATGTTAAATTGCATATATTTGGTAATAATGTGCGAAGAAAATAAAAAAATGGAATACTTTATGAGAATATGTTTGTTACATAGAGATACTTAGCTTGCGGCGAAAATGACCTTTGTCGTTAAGCATCGCTGTGAGAGAGCGCCGACCACAAAAACATTTTCGAACTGTATTACCATACGTCTGGGCTCGATGGGGGGGGGGGTGAAAGCGTATGTTACTAGCATCGACCATAAACGCTGATCTAAATGTTCTCTTAAATAAATGGAGTCATTGGAAAGAGACATAAACCGACTGACGATTTGAGGTGTAGGCATAATTAGTAAGTGCGGAAATTTTATAATGAAAGGAATGAGCTGTGATTTAGCTCATATGATTTGTTTATTTTTACTTTTTTCCTTCTATCTGCAGTCCCTGTACATCCACGATGATCAACAGAGTTTCATCCTCTGTTGAAAGACATACTTTATAAGGGCTTTTCAAATGAAGATTTAGTTGGCCGGTCTTCTGCGAAAGTAGGAATTTTCCTTTCGGAAACTCGGGTTTCTGCCCCCCCCCCAAAAAAAAAAACAGATGTACTAGCTGGAGAACACCTGCAAGTAACAAATGTATATTATGCTCTACTACTATCATCACGGCTTTGGTTCGCTAGGCCGTAATTCCAACCATTCCCATTTCCTTCCATCCGGTAACGTTGATCCTTCATTCAGTTGATCCATCGTCATCTAGCTTTACTTTCTCTGAAAAGACATTTGAGAAGAAACACGCTCATCGTGATTGCAAATCATTCATATATATTTGTTAACTCACTAGTTATTTTCTTTTTCAAGTGTGCATTTTTTTATTGTTAAGGCTCATTTATTTTCTTGATCATTCCATAATCAACAGATTTTCATCCATCAAAAAATGAAACCCTTTTCGGGGCTTCATTAATTTTATCGAAATGGAAAAGTGCGCTTTCGCCATTGCGGGACATGGCGATGTCCCGCAATCAACTGATTTGTCGATACATTACTTTTTATAGATATCACTAACAAACCAGAAGAAATCACGTGCTGTCAAATGATCACAGTGGAGATTAATTTGTTTCGCATGTCAAAGCATGATTATTTCTGGAGCCACCAAATGTTCATCATTCCATGTTTCGAACGTTGATTACTCCATAATGACCACTGTCATTCATCACCGCGCGGCTGATAACGTGGTCTTTCTCTACAAATACATCCCACACACGATAATTGAAAAATGCAATTTATCACTGATAGGGTTCCTTGCTGATGTCACTAGAAATAAAAGGGGGAAAATAATAATTAATAAATGAAGTAAAAAAACACGATTAGAATAGCTTGCTAAGGCATGCATTACATCACATTTCTGAGAAAATGTGCCGCTCACGGAGGCAGTCATAAATACAAGACGAAAGTATGCGAATAGATTAAGCCAAGTACGCCGCATCCGGTAGGTGTGGGAATAGCCTGAATAAACCTGCGTTCCTTAAGTAACTGAGTATGATAGATTCTCGCAGGCTTGGTATGTGGAATCATTTAAGCACGCGATTTACACCAACACAGACCGTGCTATGAAAGTGTAAAGGTGTTGATTTGGAAGTAGTTTATCGTAAATGAAATTAAATGAACTAAGTAGCTGGAACCAGAGAATTGTACTTTAAGAGCACGATGATGTGAGAAACATCTTTCCAATTTGAGTTTGTAAATTGGTAGATTTGTTGCCTGTCTATAATAAGGGAATGTGTTCGTTGTCAGCTGGGGTTTAATAGAGACATAAAACTGTTATTTTTAGAAGGAAGCCAACTTTTTTCATTCTTAGTATTAGTGAGAGGTTTGCTTTATTTAGTTTTCAGTCTGGAAGTATTATCTTAACATTATTTAAGTTAAGGGATATTACATCCCATATTGTTTCATAGCCGAATAAGAAACTCAGAGTTTCATGCCGAATATAGTAAATATATAAAGTTCGGCGAGTCCAAGCGTAAGCAAATACCTAGATAGTGTTACAACCTCAGTGTTGCACTCCCATTTAGGGAGTGCAACACTGAGGTTGCACTCTGCATTATGGGGAAATATCAACACTGAGGTTGATATTTCCCCATATTGTGAAACCCAGCTCCTAGGAGCTGTATTACTGTTTTACATTATGAGTGAGAGAAGGTCACTACCCAGACCGGTTTCAACCTTTATTGAGGTCTCATCAGTGAGTAGGTAGACCTAGAAATACCAAGTTTGTAGCGAACAGAACTTACATATACCCTACTATGAGAATTGTCAAGAAGGTGTCATAATAAATTACTAATTATATGAAGAGCCAAAGGCTTCAATTCGGCGACATATAAACTCATTTAAGTTAAGGAGGACGTAATATCCCTTAACTTAAATAAGTTTATGTCGCCGAATTGAAGCCTTTGGCTCTTCATATAATTAATCATTATCTTAACATTTTCACGAAGTTCATTTGAGAAAATTAAGAAAAAACGAAAGCAGTACATTTTGAGATTTCAGAATGAAAAACTAATTACAGTGTCGGTAATTATAAGGGCAGAGCTCTAATTGAATACATGCAGTGTTTCTCAGTCTTAATAACACGTCTCCCTTAAATCGCACGGTTCAGCAACATCACTAATAGTACTCCTATCTAGGAAAAAACTTTTTTAGACTGGTAGCTTCTTTTTGTGAGAATACACTGCCATGGAACATGCTCTTTCAATCCATATGAAAGTTTCCTTATTTTATTTTATTTATTTTTCGTCACTCTTTCATAGTTCCAATTTCATTAACGTGCATTTTCAGTTTCGTTCCAAATCAGTTCGCAGTATCAAAAAACCCATTGCTGTGACGTCACGTTTCTTTACCGGAAATGCTTCTAAAGAAGCTTTCGTATGAAATATTCATATTTACGATGTAGTTGTCTCGAAGGGGAAAAAGTCTCGAACTGCATTGCGGTCACGAGCATCAATTACCGCTCTTTCAATCCTCCTTGATCTGGCTTTCCAATATTTTATTGCCTTTCAGTTGAATAGGATAAATTGCATTCAGCGACCCCTGCTCCCACTCCTTCCCTGTTTATCTAAAAAAAATCCAATTTTCTTGCACTGCTTCATGAATCTTGACATGCACTGAAATAAGGGGAAATGCCTTTTCCGGTCATTAAATTCTCTCAGAAACCGACTCGCTGGCCATCCATAGCGAAGCATTTATTCAGAACATGGCACGCGCCAGGCACGAGGAAAATACGTGACCATTCTCCCCGGCCGTTGGCGGATGGAAGGCAGAAAGGCGACTATAATGTGCGAAAAAGAAGGGAAAAAAAAAGAAAGAGAGAAAGAAAAAAAAAAGGAAGCCACTAGTGTGGAGAAGAGGTGGGGGTTAGTAACAGTCTCGTTCCCAAGGTAACGCCCAGTTTTTCGACGTGGCTGTTTAATGAGCCTGAGTGCGGAGGTGTGCAGAGAGCTGAACACTCCGTTAGGCATGGGAGTCAGTGATATTGGGTGGCTGCTTTCAAAACTCGTTCTGATTTTTATTCCATGAGGCCTCAAGCAGCGTCCAGGTTGGCCTCCTGGCACGGCATTACGATAACGAGGTTTACGATCGGTGAAGATATCGCGCATTCTTCATCTCAGGAAGTGTGGAGTGAAGAGTGGATGGACTCCAGCTAATGCACTTAACTCTAAAAGGATCTGGCCGGAATTACGAACATAGGAGAAATTCCTTTTGGTGCGAAGAGATATGTGCAGACCTGTTATTAATGTCAGCTAGCGAGAGCTTTGGCTACGTCACAGAATACATAATTAGCTTCCTGAAATCGTCCATTAGATATACGTACTTATTTATATGGCGCAAGATCAGTAGCCGCGTGTATTGCCTGTTCTTAAATCAATCTCTGGCTGTGGTGCAACTGACTGTTCGCCTGCCACGATTTTTTATAGTACCTGAAAAGGAGTGGTCGTCCCAGTTGAGCGCTTCTAAATTGGGATTGCATGTGACTTGCGCTAAACAGCAAATGTTGCTCAGGACACCTATTTCTATGTTTAACACACCTGATGAGTTTCAACCAAGTGAAACAGCCAATTACATACTGATTAAGTCAGCCACCTTTTCTCAACTAAATTACGTACTATCACTTATGAAATGCTAAAATCCGAAGATAAAGTTCAGCGACTCTGAAAGTAGTTGAACCTTATCTTTGCTCCTTTAAAGTTTATTTCATGTTCTTGAAAGTCCAATTCTTGTTGAAAGCCGAGTTAAACCTCGAATCTGCGCAAATAGTGTGTTTTATCGTATCGAGGTTACAATTGATTTCCTCTTTCAGAATACCTTCCCCTGTTCCTTTATATTTTTTTCCTTATTTCATGGACTGGGCAGTTTAAAGATAAAGGAATCGTTTTTGTTTTTATCTCCTGTGAATATATAAACTTATTATTTGTGATAAATCCACCCATGGATGGATGTGAAGTTATAATTCATTATTGTCGTGAACAGGCTATGAGTTAGATCAGTAGTTCTTAACCTGGGCGGAAGGGCCCCCCCCTGAGGGCGATATGTACACTGAGGGGGCGGTGAGCGTTATAATACTAATATAATAACAATAAACTTTAAAAATATGTAAAAAAATTTGAGACTTCGTTTGTCGAACATTGAACCTGATATCGAAAAATTAGCAGAATCTCATGAGGCTCAGGGTAGCCTTAATGATTGGCTTATTAAATACAGTACGTTTACATCTTTTTTTCAGTAAAAATTAATTTGTATCAAAGTCACTAATTTTTAATTATCAGTTCAAATATGTTTATTGTAATTTAGGTTTGCCTAATCGTATATTATAATTATCTGATTGAGTCATCAACCTAGTGCAAAAATGAGCAGGGAGCGCCAGGCCATACAAATAGTTGAAAGGGGTCGCCTGGCAAAAAATGGTTAAGAACCACTGGACTAAATAGTGTAATACTAATTTTTATAATTAGCGATTGTCTTGGGCCAGCTATCTCTGTTCGGCTCCCCGTGGAGATTGGACTTCCTCCTCAGCCTCCAAAAATTTAGGGCTAAAACGGCCTCGCCTTTTCCTATGGGGAAATAAAGGACATGAGCGGATTTATTTTTGTATGAAACTAATGGCGATTCATCATTCATTCATGGACTGCACATAACCTGTCACTCCCCCTTCACAATATTTGTAAAATGTTAAAGTATTAATTAAAATAAATTCTACTTTACAATAATATGTTTAAGCGTTATTCTTATTGTAGTTCTTTTTTGAAGCATTTTTTTTTTTTTTGATTCCATTCAATGTTCAAAGAATATGCTCCCCAAGTCGTATACCATAGCTTTCACTGATCTTAAAATGTCTTTTATGAGGAGGACCAGAAGTGTCTATCGTCCGTTAAGGTTCGATTTCAGTATTGCTTTAGCCATGATATCAGTTTGAGACCAGCAAAGAAAGCCCATCGCATCAAAAATCTTATAGGAGAGTGCCGTATTACACAGTTAGATAACTCAGCTTTGGTTGTATGATTTGAAAAGGTTTATTTGCATATTCATTTTAATTGATTTCAAATATTTATTTTCACTTGATTATATTTTACTGGATCATTCATATGTTGTCCACGGCTTCCCTTCTGTGCATCTCACGAATCGTCACTTAAATGATAACATAACGGATCAGACATAATTATTATTTTTGAAATCGTGTCGGCGATAAATTCTGTGAATTACGTCCAATTTTTGTGTGTGCTTTAGCGAAGCTTACATTTCAGACGCTGTTATATCTTAGTTACTTAGTTTATTATCCACAGCTGGCTTACATCTTCAAGCGCGTTTCTCACATAAACACTTATTATACTATTGATTGTGTTCGTTCATTCGTACACGCGCAGCAACTTCTCTCTGATCGGACGAATATTGATGGGATTTTATTAAAATTCATTCTGCCAGTTTTCGTTGAAATCAGACTTTTATTGGGGAAATTAATCAGAGTGACAGGTTTTATTAATTCCCCCACCCCGGCTAAGTTCAATTATAATAATGACGTCACCGTACAAGAATGGTATTGCGAAACTCCTGTATATGATTGTTAATGATAAGTTCGATATTTATTTTGCAGAGCAGTTAATATCGCTTTCTTCTGTCAAATACTTATTATTTTTCTTCTTGTCTAAGATGCTAGCCGCCAGACTGCCATGGAACAATCTTCACCGATTGTTCTCGCAAATACATTTTGTATTTTTTTGAAGCTGGCCAGTATCGATAAGCTTGCAAAATAAATCGAAAGCAAGCAAATTATTCACTCAGTTTCATCACTGATTCAATATATTCATTAAATGTCTGCAAAAGTTTTATATTGTAACTCGTCAGTGATGTCCTCGAATTGTACACTCACGCTTGTCCGATATTAACCATTCTTGGATGAGATCATACGTAATTCGCTGATATAAAGAATACTGTCCTGCTTTCATTTTGTATTGCATTTTTTGCTGAATAAATTTCCCTTCCCCACGCACTTTTAGCTTCGGTGTGGTTATAGCCTTGAAGATAATAGGGATATGTGACAAGAAATATTTATTGAGCGGGTATGGTCCTATGTTTGAGTCATCGTCGATATTATTAATCTTTAATAAAGTTATCATGTTGTTTAAAAAATCTATTAAACCGCGGATGGATTCGTAGAACTTTTGTTTTACAGTTTTATTCACCAAAGGCAATCAGAAATTCTTTCTGATTCACTAAGTTCTCAGTGCACAATATTTTCCCTCGGTGTTGCTGTGGCAAAACTGTACCCTTTGAACACATCAGCAGTTCGTTAACTTGCATTTATATTCATTAATGTATAATGAATAGCATTGCCGAATTTATAAACATAATTTTTGAGGAAACCCCATTGACTATTCTTTCTGTGGGACGTTTCGTAAGTAGGCAGTAATTTCATTCATCACTTTCACAAAACAAAACGATGAATAAAATCCTCCAGTAGTATTCGTTAGACAAGCGATTTTCACCAATACGCGGTATTAGCACAGAGCAAAATCGTAAGAATTTGTTTTCGAAATGAGCTAAAGGAAATTCCTCACAGCGAATCAGAATTGCAATAATTGAAGTTGCTGTGCGTGACGACTTGGATGAAAAGAGCACGAGTTCCAGAACGTCGTTTTCCATACTGGGAAGTTATCTACAGCGTGCAATTTCGTCCGCTCACATCAAAAGACTTACTAATGAAACGGTATTTACTCAGCCACAGGAAGTTTTCCCTACAAGATTCAGACAAAAGGCAACTGAAGTGGAAAGGTCATTTGTTTGAAGTGCGCAAATGTTGGTTTGAGGTTCGGAAACAAGATCATTCTAATTAAAGCGAAGCATTTCCAAAATGGCGACACGTCTCGCTGTGCTTTTCACCTCCAGCTGTGGTTCTATTTGCATTTAAATTTTCTCTACAAAATGGATATCGAGAGTTTAGTTTTACACTCGAACTAGACAGCTATCAGAGCATATGCCTAATCAATTGAGGTAATCTACCATACACTTTGTACAGCGATAGTTTCATTGAAAATTCTCTTTATTTTATAAAAATCGAATTGCGTTTTGTTTATTTTATTTCATGCATATTAAACTCACGAAAAGTTGTAGACCCAATATTCTGAACATCTTCTCTAGATAATAAAAATACAACTTTCCAAATGACTTCAGGCCTCCAATAAGTATGGTTGTAGTTTCATACCGGAAGACGAAATTTAACCTAAAGACATTCACAAACATCTATGCTCATGGTGGGATTCGAACCAACAGCCTATTGGTTAGAGAGGGCGTTCACCATCTACTCTGTCAACGAGGCTAGCTAAATATTTAAAATACATGTTATCATACCAAGCATCAGGATTGCCTCTGTAAAAATGCCAACAACACACTTTGTCCGAGTGACTTACAAGCTATTAATTTGAATCCGATTGTGAATGGATGACAGACGATTTGCACCTCCCTGTTAATGGAGGCGACTTGACAGTTGTTTGAAACGTGCCAGATTTGATCTCTATAGGAAAAGTCCAGAGCATCTAACCTTTAGTTCGCGGTTGGGGGGGGGGGGTATCATAAATATGTTACTAAACACGTTGGGAATTTAATTTTCAGTCTATAGAAAGTGGGCTTATGAAAATATCGACATTTTATGTTCGAAGCGCTTACTTCATGGTACTCAGCTCACTTCGGAAGCCGTAATGACCATTCGAAGCATGTAGAACCGAATGGCACGTAAATCCATCTGCTAAAAACTACGTCCTGCACACTTGATTTTGAATAAATTGTAATTTTTTTCTTTGATGTTACCTCCATTCGCAAATTTCTGAGTGATATGAATTTCTTACATAGCACGCTCGGAATACTTTTCGCATTATATACTATTGCCAGGGAGTGGGAATATGACCAGCAATATCTTCTTTCGAACACACTGCTTATTAAAAATATGAAAAGCGCTTTATGAGGAATTTAATAACGGAATAAATAAAGCGAGGACCAACAGCATTTCAGAAGTCAAAAAACGAGAAAGCCTATTATTGCTATTTTATCTTGCGCTTAAGAATTCCAATAACGGTTCTAAAAGTGAATGGTCGACTGAAGGGAAGAAGTGCATGAACAATCCATACGCAAAAAAAATCCAAATCGCGACGCCCACTATTGATTGAAACTCTCCAAAGCCGTTACTAAAAGTCACCAGAAAGTTCAACGTACCAAACAGGGGCACTTAGCTTGTGTGTGTGTCTCGTGGCAACGTGCAGCGAGAGGTTTCCCAAGTTAAGAGAGAATTGTGACTGCCTCAGCGTGCAAGGAGGGCGATGAAAACAGTTGAGAACACGGCGGTGTTCTTTCACGGTAGGAGTGCGGCAACATGTCGTTGGGATCTATCGGGTTTGAAACTATTTCGTTTTTCAGTAAAGACTCCCATTACAGACGCGAGGGTTCCTTCCCCTCTCGTTCTTTCCCTTTTACAGGATCACAGCGTGGTCGGAACTTCTTTATACACTGCCGTTCAATTTAATGAGCATGCTAGAAATACCAAAGCTGTTTTATAGCAGACTGCAGCAGCGGAGTTATTTGGAGAGTGATTACACGCGCATTTCTGACTTGTAATAATCATAGGAAATAACCACAGAGGAATTACAATTCGTTAATTTTGCACGCAATTTATAACCTTAAGTAGTAAACTTTTATTCTTACTTTTATTCAGTTACGCCGCAGAAATGACTGCCAAAATAAAACTAATTAAGTGGTTTTGCATTTTTTGTTTCTGATGGTTCACATCTGCGTGTGCTGCTGGCCTGCAACTAAGATTTGGTGGGGTGATCCCAGTAGATACTGTGTTGCTAAGGTGTAGAACTCACTCGGTGATGGATAAACATTGATGCCTCAGGTGGGTCGAAAAAGTTCGATTGCTTGGTAACTAGTTAGGTGGGTGGCTCAGAAAAGTTCTATGTTTGGTCCCTACAGAGGTTTCCGGATTACACAATAATGTACTTTAGGTATAACATTTAATGTACGAGATTCGCTTTTAAAAAATGACATAAAAAGCGTTTAATAGTCAGATCAAAAATTGTGTTATTCGTCATAATTTTGTTAATATTTTCTTTTGACTTATTTTCGTATTTTATATAAAATATCAAATTACGGTAGTTAGGTTAAGTATTATTTTCATTTAATTTCCGGTATGGAGACCACTTGCTTCTAAACAGAAATATATTTCATTTTTATTTATTATTATTATTTTTTTTTATGTTGAGTCCATGGAGTTGGGTTGTCAACTTGTAGTGTATGGGAAGGGAATTGGGAAACGAGGAATCTATTGAGATTGGATTTAAAGGCCTGTACATTTATTCCTTGGGAAATACATGGGAGGAAAGGCCGTTCCTCCCTTGTATTAGGAATTAGAGTATGGAATTAGATAGCAGAAATGGAGGAGGAAGAGAAACTTCCTCGTTTTGCGAGTGTGGAATTTCACTGTAAAGGGATAGTGGGTGGTAGCTGCATGTGTTTCAATGGATTTGGTGGTGGAGGGTTAATTATTGTTGATAGTTCTGATGACATTTACCATGGAAATATTTATAGAAGATGCATGTAGTAGATACTAGGCGTCTGTGACGGGGGTTGGAGTCGGTTGATAAGAGATCAGTCGGTAATCAGTCTGACTACTCTCTTCTGTATTGCATCGAGTATTTTAACGAAGCTCATAAGGGCGCCTCCCCAGATGTGCGAGTAGTACTCGATGGATGGGCGGATTTGAGAAATCAAAATTTTTTGGATGCCGAGGAGGCAATGGCGGAAATGTCTTTATGCCAAGAGAGTCTTGATGTCAAGATAATCCGAAGGGGGGGGGGAAGAAGAGATCTCATCATGCTTAAAGATTTGGGTGTTGTCAAAGGGGAATTATGGTTTTTTTTGTATAAAATAAGGCAGAACTTTGTTTTGCAGGCATAGAAATCGAGACGGTTATCCGAGCCCCAACGAAGAATGATTTCGAGATCAGAATTTAAGCTTGCAGCTCTGTGAATTGGAGTGGTTTGTTTGGTGCAAGGTTTGTCAAGTGAGGAGGAGGAAGGTACTGTATGACAATACAGTACCTTCCTCCGCTGTATTGGATTAGTGGTCAACTGGAGTAGGTTATTGATGTATAGAAGAAACAGGTAGGTGAAAGGACAGAACTTTGTGGGACCCTAGCATTAGCATTAGTTACATAATTAGAAGATAGTGATCAGTGAACCATCTCACGTAATGTGCTTCCAATGAGAAAACTGACAGCCCAGTTGCAGACGTCACGGGATAAACCGAATGATGGAACCTTACTCGATAGGCCCTTGTGCCAGACTCGTTCGAAAGCCTCGGATATATATATATATATATATATATATATATATATATATAACCGCTCGGAATTCACGGTGCTTATCCATAGGTATGTAACATAAGTGAGCAGACTAATAAACGACTGCCAGTATGGATTCCGTCAATGACATTGGTGGAATCCATACTGGCGGTCGTTTATTAGTTGAGTACTTTTAAGGTAGCATAGGAGTTCGTTGTTGATGGTTGCCTCCATTACTTTAGAGAGGACTGAGGTGAGAGAGATAGCAGGGATCTGTCACCCTTCTTGAGAATAGGTTAGACGTGAGCTAATTTCCAGAGTGTAGGGTGTTGATGCCTGTAGAGTAAGAGAGCATAAAGAGCTGACATAGAATAGGAGTCAGGAATTTCCCTGGTGCGCAAATCTTCAGGACAATTGGAGGAATGCCGAATAATGTTCTTTCCTGATTCCCACAAATTCTATCAAAAATAAAAGCGTATCTTTCTGTAAAACTTGTAAAAAAATTATGCAAAAAATTAATTACACATAACAGATGTTATAACTTCGAACTAGTATGTACACTGCTTGGAAAGAAGTCAACGGACACCTCAATGGGCAATGCATTGTACCATGTAACGAATCACGTGTTTCTAGCCGGTATAATTTGGAGGAATATAATGCTCCCAAGTCAGTGTAACTGTGTCTGCGTGATATGATTGCGAGAAGGAAACTGACAGAGTTGGAAAGAGGCGTTGTGATAGGATGCCATGTTTCAAGCCTATCTGTTCAGCAAATTGTTGACAAATTGGGCCATGCTGGGATGGAAGCTCAAGGAGTCAACTGCAAGTTGCATTTGCAGTGGACGACTCCCCAAACGTGACCGTAGGGTGTTACGAAGGATAATATGCAAAACCGCCATTCGTCGGCCGACATGTTGAATGCGGAGTTCCGGACATCGATTGGAACACGAATCTGCACAAAAATATTCAGAACCGAGGATCACAACATCACTTTCCATGGCAGGACTGCAAGATGCAAACCCCACATACCAGAACCAATATGCAGCGTTGTCTTTAGTGGTACAAAGAGCGTGTACAGTGGGTGTAACTGCGTGGTTTATGGACATGAACGTCACCATACTTGACTAGCCTCCACAGAGCGCTGACTCAACACAACTGAACATCTGTGGGACGAACTGGCGTGTCAGGTGAGGTCTAGGGACGTCGCTCCACAACAGTCCAGGACCTGATTACATTCCACAGGAAAAATGGTCCAAAATTCTCATTGATCGCAATCGTACGCTTGTGGAAAGTATTCCCCTTAAGATTACTGCTGTCATCGTAGTGAAAGACTTCACCCTAGACCTCACCTGACGCACCAGTTCATCCCACAGATGTTCAGTTGGGTTGCGTCAGCGCTCTGTGGAGGTCAGTCAAGTGTAGTAACGTTCATGTCCATAAACCACGCAGTTACACCCACTGTATACGCTCATTGTACCTAAAGACCACATCTTCTTAAAGTGGGCGCCATGGCTGTTTGTTCCTCACTATAATGTCCGTTGACTTCTTTCCAAGGAGTGTATAAACAGAGTGACAAAAAGTGTTGGATTAACTAATGCACAAGCGTTCGAACATAGCTAGTTGTTGCTGTCACGTTCTTAGTCATATCCCACTTCCCGGTCGTTAGATTTTTAATGAATGGAGACCAAACTTGATGTAGGATTAAACCTTGGTTATTGTTACAGTGTGGGATTATTGAGCATTTCCATGGCTTCTTTAACTTTTCTGATAAAACAGATTATTATAACAATTTCATATAAAACAAATCATGGTTTTTTCTTACATCAGATATGTACACTTCATCTCCTGTAGCTCATTAATGGTATAATAATAAAGGATGCATCGTTACGGAAGTTGCAATTTATTATGTTGATCATGCTGAAAGACTTATTTATTTAAATGAAGGGGATATTAAATCCCACATTATTTCAAAGCAGAATAAGAAACTCAAAGATCGGAATCAAAGAGTTTCATGCCGAATATTGCAAACTATAAAAGTTTCGGAGGATTGTAGCGTAAGCTAAAGCACGCAGTTCAACACTAGGGCAACTCGTTGCAAAGGTGGGTAAAGTTCTGATCCATATTCTTAGTATTACCCATGATGTAAAACACATCTCCTAAGAGATATAATGTTATACATTATGGTGGAAGGTCACTACCCAGACCGGTTTCGACTCTTATTGAGGTCTCATCAGTGAGTAGGTAGACCAGGTAATACTAATTACATTATGGGTAATACTAAGAATATGGATCAGAACTTTACCTACCTTTGCAACGAGTTGCCCTAGTGTTGAACTACGTGGCTTACGCTACAATCCTCCGAAACTTTTATAGTTTGCTATATTCGGCATGAAACTCTTTGATTCCGATCTCTGAGTTTCTTATTCGGCTTTGAAATAATGTGGGATTTAATATCCCCTTCATTTAAATAATGTTACATCGCCGAAGTGAAGTCTATTGGCTCTTTTATTTAAGAGTTATTTTAAATTTATAACTGAATTTAATATTCTGTATGTGATATATGTGCAATGAGTGGTCATTTATTAGAGATACTTGCCTAACAGCATGCAGAACCGCCGTGAGACCACACAGCAGCCCCGATACACTTGGACATCGATTCCGTGTAAGGAAACACTCCACAGCTGAGCCAGACGTGATAAATTTCTGCAGTTTCATCAAATTTACTGGCGTAGATCTCTTTCAAGAAAATCTTGTTCCACCACGTTCCAAGTATGCTGAGTGGGTAAAGGTTCGGTAGCGAAGGCGAAGTGACTAAGCATTGGGGGTACATGGTTTCCTGTTATTGCCACCATATCTTTATCATTCTGTCTGCATGAAATAAAAATAACTCGGATTCATCGTTCCATGTTAGTTATAGCTGTTTACTGGATGAGCGTGTTACTTTCGAAGATTGTCTTCTGTGATACCTCATTTCTTTCGCAGTGCGTAGTTATATGAAGAACTGCAGCACATCTATTGTGCTTTACGATCCTTTCTATGCTTTTACCTCTCACATTCAGTAAGTGGTTTCTAGTTCGACCTTGACTTTTTTTGTCTTCTCTTTGTCACATCATTTAAAGTAAATCCGAAAATTTGTCTTTTGTGGCTAACCCAACTGGGCAACAGTTGTCCGAAATATTCTTACCAGCCCGTCTGGCTCCAATATCAACCCCTTTCGAAGTCATTGAGGTCTGCTTTGTCTATTATTGTACGTTCCTGAAGTAGATACTTGAACGTAGATGCTCCTGGTGAATATTTTACGCGATCAACGAACGTGACAGGCCGATACTTGCGCTTCGTTAGTTGTGTGCTATTGGCGGATTTCATTTAATAAGGCACGTCTTTAATACTTTGGTTCCTGAGTGTAATTTTAAAGCGTTTATTGCAAATTGAATTTTATTCTTTTGACTCCCCCAAAAAAGTAATGTTGCTCTTTAACAGTATGATAAGTTACTGTGTGTGTGTTTAATGCGACGGATTTTCTGTTGATTTGTGGAATCAACTGAAATTGTCCTTAATCCGTCCCTCTTAATACTAGCCTATGTAATTGCCACTCTTCAACTATCGAACTTTGGCTTAAACGAGACCATGCCCGCGTGAACGTGCTCAACAATACTATGGCATTCAGAACGGCTTTAAATGTCAGCAATATGTTTGCAAGTAATTTATAGCTGCCTCTTGTAATGCATATTTTTGTATTCCTCTTTTCATGTTATGCACCTGATGAAGTTTTCTAAGAAAACGTAACTAGTTGGGCGCTCAAATAATAAATAGTATTTTTTCTATTTTGATATCTCTCGACTTCTTATCATTAAAATTATTTAATCATATGATATATAATTATTCTGCACTGCTGTATTATGTATACAGTTATCAATTGTAAGAACAGTTAAAAATTTATTTGTTGCTTTCTTCATATCAAAAGAAATAAGCATTTATCCAGTGTGATCTTATTTGCAAACATTAGAATTAAGAAACAAATAGCCATTTCTTAGGAGGATTTTCGATTTAGACTTAAACATAATTTCAGTAATCATTCAGCTTCCCTACAATATTTCTAATTGGACATCAGCAGCAGCTAAAATTTATTTATTTTTTCTAATATTATGGGAAATTTCAGTATGGGAAATCAATTTTAGAAATCAATATTAATTTCTAAAATTGATTTCCAAACTGAAATCAATTTAAAATGATATTGACCAGTTTGTGGCAAACTGAGCTTTCATTAGATCTTCCTACGGTACGAAATTTCAACATTTATGCTGTTCAATATCAAAGAAAATGACTCACAACGAGAAGCCTTTGGCAGTGAAAACTAAAAGGTGCAGCATTTACCTTCTAGCCACAGTAAAATTTCCGCAGATATTATTCATCGGGTAATGAAAAATGGAGGGATTGGTCATTAGTACTGTTGGATTTTTTCTTTACTTATGTTTCGTCAGTACAGATTTCTGCACTGATTCTTGGACTGCAAATCGATTTTTTTTGGCGGGGGAGAGTTGGGTGGTTGTGGGTTCAAAAGCCATACTATCAAAAGTAATACATATATCTGCAAAATATCATATTTTATTAAGGAAAAATACCACAACGTATTTCATAATTTTAAAAATAGGCATATTCAGTAATTGTACTATGGATGGGATGCTTATCCCAAAGAATCCACAGTGTTCTCTCCCTCATCCGGTGCCTAGGCATCTTCCCACTTCAGCTTCCATTAAATCACGGCCCAGGCTTCTGCATTATATCCAGATATTCTCCAAGTCGATAGTCTGCAATTCCTAATCAACATCCTTTATTCAGGCCTCTGTCACCTCGCTGTTCTTGTTTGATTTCCTTTTGTTTTCAAGCCAATCTGTTCTTTTTTTGTGGAATGAAAACCCTTGTTTCCGTAGTATTACGGAATTATCCATTTATTCCCGATGAAATGTTCATAAATTCGTCAATGAGAATGGAATGCAGAATCTAGCTCACTTCCACCCAAATAGTGTATATCACATCATCCTTCAGAATTGGATTGGCAGCCTAACCGACCTGCTTATTAAAGCCCTAGTACAGGTTCGACGACCAACTTATTCGAGTTCTTAATGCTTTGAACTTATAATTTAGCAAATGATTCTGTGACAAAGTATAATAATAGAAATAACATATTCAACACCAAATTATTCTCACAAGCTAGATTGTTAAATATGATAGAATGTTGGCATTTCACTTGCTTGCCTTATTTGAATGTGGAGGCTGTTTCTTACGAGCTATACACATTTCCTATTTTCTTCTAATTTTATGATTTTAGTCTAATCACGTGCAGCATAATTAAAAAAAGAAGATTTGTCGTTATTTATATAATATAATCCTGCAAAATGAGAGCAGGATTTTAGTATGCTTGGAGTTAGATGCTGCTCTGTAGTCTTGGGTTTCCTATCCGTAGTTTAGCGCTATCATAATTAGTGCAGCGAAAAACTCGTAGGCACCGCTGTTAAGTCTGAACTTTGTGTAGAGCTCAGATTTAACAACGCGAGAATTAAACACTTGGATTCGTCATGACATGCTGAAGGCTTCTCTCTCTAACACGACACCGCACAAAAGTGCACAAACAACTCTAGAGATTAACTGCGTAGATTTCTCTGAGTAAGAGGACCCATGTAACCCAGATTTAGCTCTGATGTCTATCTCTTCTTCGCATTGAGATCACATTTGAGAGAACGTCACTTCGTAGCAGATATTCAAAACAGTGGTGAATATGTGATTAACATTAACATGCTCAATTCTGATTGTGGCAGACTAATGAAAGTGGATGTAAATGGATTCCAGCGATAATTATATTGAGAAATAATTATGTAAAATTGCAGGATAAAATTAACTCCCATTTGTTTCATTGAAATATTTATTCCCACTATGAAATATAACAAATTAAAAAAAAATAACTCTAACATGTTAATACGTAGGTTTCTCGTCTGAAGGTAAACGTCTGACTCATTTCTTACAAATTTAACAAGCATATTCGACTTTTTTTCAAGAAACAATGTGCCAAATTAACTGTAGAAGGATTATGCGACGAGATAATCTTCATCTTTCAATATATATGCAAAATTTCAGAAATATTTCGATTCGATCATGGTTCATTTAAACCGCTCAAACAAGCTTTAGTTGCCTCAGCTTAATTTTTAGAATTGATGGACTTTCTTTCCGAGGTCAAAACAAGTTATAATAAACTCTTACTCCTTCATTGGACAATGGCGCTTGCTACAATGCATAACATGATTGGGTTATGTTGAAAGCGGTTTCAGTATGGAAAAGTAAACCTGGTTTCATCATCTAAAATTTTCATTCTGTTTAATTTTGGAATTCAACTATTTTCTATTCTATTCGTTTTCGACAGCTTTCATGGTCGCAAATGAATTTCTCAAACAGTTCGAACAAATGAATGCTAAGACCAATTTTTATTTTACCTTCTGGAGTTCACTGATTTTTATCGTTCGGAAAATGTTGACATGGAGGTGCACTCTCCTCCATTTTGGCCAACCTCTCTGCACACTTCGTAGTGCACACTCTCTATTATATGAATACACCGCAGCTGCTCTCTCTCTCTTGTCTACGCTTCACTACATATCGTGACACGCGGTGGCGTCGCGCAAGAATGCATCACAAAACACAGAGAAAATGGTTGCCCTCCGGCCAAATACTCCGACTGTAGACCAATGCATCGTATGCCGACACTCCATTACAGAATGGTGCACTCAGACTTGTCCGCTTGTGTTCGCTACACAAGACCTGAGACCTTGAAGTTCATTGACGCTCGGATTTTCTATTCGGGTGAAGGAAAGGGACAATTCTTAATTAAAATAAAATAAATGCAGGAAGGGAGATTTTTTTTCCGAGTCTCTTCAGTAGGACATATTGATAGACCCTTATTTTCTTTCCACAATATCTATGACGATTTTCTTATCATTGTTTCTCTCCTAACAAGCTACATTTACTGACCTTGTAAGTCCAAAACTAGTTTGCGTCCAAACGAGCGAGTAATGGAGAAATTTCTAGCGTCTGTGTCAAGATAGTGATAAAATATTTCGATTAGGCGCATTCCTATCGCAGAATAGATTCATACCAAATAAATTATTCACTTGGTTATTCTAGTCATCTCGATTGAATTATGTGGTCAATGGCAGATAGTGAAGATTGAGGAAACCGCTGCCAGAATTCTGTAGTTTACTCTGTAATCATTTTAACTACGAATCTCTAACTCAATAAATCGTATCATACCTGAGAATATATTATATTTTTAGAAACTTTCTTAACAATAGCATCCGCTTAGTGGAATGAGTAAGTCAATCTCATATGAAGGCTTTTCCACTATTTTTTTTTTTTTTTTTTTTTTTTTTTTTAAGCCTTACCCGCCGGAGTTACCATTTTCCTCATTTAAAGAACAACCTGACATTGAGCTCATTATAGAAAGAAGTTATTTGAAGCACTTTGCTTTTATCGTATTTCATTTGC
Organism: Typopeltis vanoorti; assembly: GCF_054136105.1. Classification (NCBI taxonomy): domain Eukaryota; kingdom Metazoa; phylum Arthropoda; class Arachnida; order Uropygi; family Thelyphonidae; genus Typopeltis; species Typopeltis vanoorti. The sequence continues at coordinate 77,825,783 of NC_143573.1, read as the reverse complement.
TTATTGTTGTCATTTATTGTATATTACTTATGCAAATAGTTTTCCAAATTCGCAATGTATGTTTTCACTTGCTGGTCGATTACAATTCAAAGGATTAAAACTAGCTCACAAAATATTCTTAAAAATATTTTAAGGAAAATATTCTTAAACGTTTTGCCCTAGAATATTAGGCAGAATGAATGTTAGCCAGTAATCAAATACTGTACCGATTATAAAGAAACGAATAATGGTATCAATGGGATTTTCCAAGCTTAGCTTAACCCAGGTTTCTCAGGAAGAGATTGCAGGATTTTTCCAAAAACAATTTATATATAACACACAAGCACATTATGTCAGTTATTGGTCTTTAGTTTAAAAAAAAAAAAAAGCAAAAGATCCATATTCATTGATGGTGGCTTGTTCGATTTCATAAATCCCGTTTTGGAAAATAGAATTTGAGGACCTTTTTGAAACGCTTCCTCTAACACAATGGTTCCACCTGACAAAGAATTCGAAAACATCATCAATGAGTTCCTTTCTCCTCCCAACGGTCTACATACCGCATTCATTTTTCTTCTTTCGTTAACACAATTTCGAAGTCCTGGGTTATGCTAAGCTCGGAATCCCACTGATCCCATTATTCGTTTCTTTATAACCGGTACAGTATTGGATTACTGGCTAACATTCATTCTGCCTAATATTCTAAAGCAGTATATAGCTATCTATTGAGCTGTGGGTTCAAACGCTCTGTGAAAGGTTTGCAAAATTTCTTAAGCAGTTCGCAATTTCCATCGCCGTCGTTCTGCTTACCAAAAACTTGAAATGGCACAAAACCCATTCTTGACATCTTAGAGCAAGGTTTCCGGATTATTGTGAACCTTACTAACGGTATTAATGAATTCTCCAATCTTTCATGGTCGCGATCGCACCATTATGAATTTTATAGTTTAAATGTGAAGCTTAAATGCGTTACAGTATTTTATTTGTTACTCTGCACTGTATTTAACACTAACAATAACAACAATAATAAATATTAGAAATCCGAAGGTGTTTTGAACCAGTATTCGGTATTACATTGCAAGAACTCTTTGATGAATGATATCCATATTTATGATGATTTTCTTCTTTTCATTGGAAGCACAAGCGTTGCATAACAATATTTCACAGATTTCACTTGAACTTTTCTTGTCAACCTCTCATTAACACATTGCCTGACTTATTGGAGATGCGAAACGTAAAGAGCTTCGTGTAAATTTATCTTCTATTTTCTGCCAGTTTGTCTGGACTGCTTTATCTGCAAAATAAGGTGTTATTGAATTCGAAAATCCATCCTTCAGAGAAGTTTTTCTACTTAACAAAGCATCATCCAGGGAGAAGAGAATGCAGCCTGGATTCAGGATAACAAGCACACATTTGAATAACATCATCTTGGCATTTATCGCTACTTTCAGCTTCTCACATGACGTTTCGAAACTGTCTGCACTTATGTGAATATATGCGCATGAACAAGCACGTAGCACCAGGTCTTCGTGCTTTTAAGCGAAGCACGAGCTCTTTGTTGCCTTAAAACTTTGTTCTGTTCAGTCCATACATGGCTGCTGCTGCTGCTTGCCTCTGTGTTGGCATGCTTTTCAACCACTGCAGTGTGTTTACACCACACACACACACACACACACAAGAGCAGCGGCCTTTCATGAAGTTTCCCAACATCTTTTACTTTCTGTATGTTTCAATCTTCACTGATTCTCTGTATTTGCTTCGCTCTCTACTCTCATGTATACACTTAGAATTTGGAGATTTTTTCCCCTCTTTTACATCAAGGAATAGACTCAAGTTCGGTAGACCTTAGTAATAGTTCAGCGTCGTGTATTCAAACGAATAAACTGAATTAAATTTTCTCATCCAATCTTTTGCTTCCTCTTTCTCCATTTTACTTCTTCCTTCATGTAATTTTTTATATATGTGTTTCTACTCAATCTTTCTTCAGTTATTTCCCAAGGACACACACACAAAGCAGTCTCGCGTAGCTACGTTTATGCACTTATTTTGTTTTTATCATGTTCATAATTACAACGTGCCTGCAGTCACAGAAATTTAATTATTGCATTTCTGCTCTTGTTCGTAGTTTTCTTAATAATTAAGAAAACTTAATTTTACTAGTTTTTAGTTTCCATTAGCTTCGATTTATTAGAATAAAAGACGTGTAAAATTCGATTCCTTTCAGTACTTCAGTTGATGCATCTCTTTGCTTCTATTTCGCTTCTTTTTTAGAGAGTTTCGCAGTCCGCAACCATCATCTACAAACCCCCATCCGTAGTTATTTCTTTTCAATGCTTCGTTAAGACACCGGGTGCCTTTTTCTTATTATTTTTTTATTCCGCAAATGTTGCTCTCTGGAATGAAAAATTGCGGACTAGCCTCATCTCTCTCGTGTATACTAGACAGTTGGTATGTTGGTTGCTTCTTATGTTGTTGGCATGTGATTGATTAGCTTCAGAAATTGTTGCCTGTCAGCAAAGTGGTGATAGATGTCTTAAGTATGGGCGTATTGAGATTTGAAGGAACATACTTTTATAAATCTTGGAATGAACGTCATTTGTTGGATATTAGCGTGAACTCGGATCCTACATTCGTTCTCTGGTGGCCACAGACTACTCCGCCGTAAACAGAGAGCAAGAAAGATAACATCTAGCACACTATCTAACGACTTGAAATGTGTTATAAAACCTGAGAGTTGTTTTAGTTTTGTTTGGGATTCGTGAATTTATATATATTTAAAAACTCACTAACTCTAGGGATATATTATATGGGTGATGAATGTTCCGATGTACTCCAAACTGCACAAATCATTTGTTTAGAAGCATCTGCTAACACAAGCCACTTGCACAGCTTTCACTGTCAGGGTCTACGTTTATTGTTTGAAAGCTACGAAGTTAGATTTTTATATTAAATTCACTCCCGAAAGGCTATAAAATCTACAGTACATTTGTGCTATGTGTGATCTAAAGGTTAGATAAACTAGAATTCCTCCTACTCTAGAGGCCATCCTACTCTAGAGGATTTAAGTGTGTGTGTGTGGGGGGGGGGGGTAGTCTCACGGCGTGCAATGAAATTATTTGTTAAATGCTCTCTCTTTCTGTAGACTCACCCAGATTTCTTTCCTAAATCTCTACCGGACATCTACGTATAAATGAATCGCATTGCGTGTATGTTGCCCATGACAACACTAGTAAAAGAAAAGTGGCGTTGTATGACATGAAATTTAGCATTCAATAAATTCTTTGTATTCAGTTTTTTTTTTTTTTTTTTTGCAGTAACAATCAGATGTAACTGAAACGGTTGTTACATGTAAACGAACGGAAATGAACCTTTCGTTTACATGTAATGAATGAATAACAAATTGAATGTTATCCAAAATATACAATGAACGTAACTACTGTGCTGGTATTCCTTCAAAATAACAAATCAGTCAAGTGATTGACTCTTATTTTTAAAAGGTTTATGGCATAAATATAATAAAATAAATAATAATCAAAAAGCTAGAAACTAGATTTTGCATGTGACAATGAATATGCCACCTCACGCAACTGTTTTTTTTTTTAATGAGTAATTTTTGATCTTAAAAAAAGATACAACTCACTAAAAGCATTTTATTTTGAATTGATGTTATATTCCAACAAAAAATAAATAAATAAACGGAAAATAGATGGAAAAAATAGAATATTTTTCCAGTTAAAACATTCAAAGATATACAGGGTGTTCGGGATAAATTTGACATATTTATAATTAATTATATTTTTCCGTAAGTTACATGTATTAACACACACTTCTCTTCATTTAAAAGTTTGGACCCTTCTTCATTCATATACAAGATGTCAGAAAGGATGGATAGCTGGAACCCACCTGAATCATGGAAGAGAATAACTTGTATCATGATGATTCGTGCCCGCCATCAAAATAAGGATATTACGACTGCTGCCCAATGCTCCCTGAATACAGTAAAAACAATCAGGCATGAACTAGAGACTTGCAATGGTGACTACGAGGATGTAGCAAGAAGAAAGATCCCTAGCAGACGATCTGATTGCGTTCGTACAGCAGAATTCCTCGCAAATCTGCAGGAACAGGTGTTGAAGAACCCTGGCATTGGAATTCGGGCTTTGTTCGTGGAGTTGCTAACTGTAGTCAAGCCCTGGATAACAAGGGTAGCCAATGGTAGGCCGTATGTATGGCAGCAGGATTCGGCCCCTTGCCACACCTCTGGGAAAAGTCAAAAATGGTTGTCTGAAAATTTCTACGACTTCACCAGTCCAAATGTTTGGCCTCCAAACTCCCCAGACCTTAACCCCATGGATTATTTTGTATGGGGCGCAGTTGAAAAAGACACCAATCGCACTTCCAGTAATACAAAAGCCCAGTTAATGGATAAAATTAAAACAGTTTTTGCGGCCCTTCCCAGGGAGACTGTAGCATCAGCTTGTTCGAGAATTGAAGCTGTGATCGATGCTAATGGTGGTTATTTTGAGTAAATCTTGTTGATAGTATTGTAATTAACTCTGCCTGTAATGTTTTTTTGTCAATTCATTAAATTTAATAGATACAAAGAAGATTTTCTTTTTCCTTACGAAACTGTCAAATTTATCCCGAACACCCTGTATGTGTGAAAGCCCGACAAAAATAGAGAAATGCTTCGAAGGTAAACGTTTCCTCGAATGGTTAGTATTATACGCTGTGGCAAAAAGCGTTCCTTTTTAATGTCGAAGGCCGAATGCTATTATCAAACCATGAAGCACACTCAGGTATAAAGACAAGGAATGCATACGAAATCACTGTAGTTTGTGTACTGGACTGGAAATGCGCGATTTGGAATTGCCTTCCAGTGATGTGTGGCTGCAGATTAGTCAACAATCGTTTCAATTGCAGCGGCGCGATGAAATCACTCTGGATAAACAGTGGGTGACGTCATTAAAAGTTAGATATGTGATGGTAATAAGAAACCAAAGGAAGAACCATGCGGTCGATGTAAAATGAGAAAGGAATAAAATATTACAGAGAATGGTTGTGCGTTCTCCAATCGGGCATCACTGGATTCTCTTGACGAGGAATTCCAGGCTTCCACGGCTATGGAATTTTTTGCTAGAGCATTATGCAGTGAATTCCATTTGGTTTCTATGGAAAGACTTCTGTATACAAGCCAAACATTTCCCAAAGGAATGTTGAAGTTCCATTTGCGTGGTGTGGCTGCTTTGCCTTGATTGGACAGTTGGCATTTAAATGTGAAGTGGCGAAAAACGATGCACACTGTTCAAACGTGGCCGATGTGTTTGTGTCTTATTGCTGCTGCCAGGAAAATGTTCACTGGAGGTATTATTCTTTCTGTTAAGTGTGATGGTGTGTCATAACGTGCTAGAGGAAACAGTGCCTGAAAAAATTGAACTCCGGATATAATATTGACACTTTTGGACAATTTTGTGCTTCTATGGAAGACTCAGCTGCATACAACTTGATAATAACCATCTTGTACTACAAAAGGCTGGGAAAGCATGGTTTAAGGAAATTGGGTTTTAAATGCCGTACTGACCACCTGTGAGAGCATTTAGAACTTCGGTTAAGATACGTCCAACTTCACAACAGGAACTAATCCCGATGTTGATGAGGACTGAGCCAAAATACTTATCTTTTTATATCACCATTCAGTGCAAAGGCTATCTAGGAAAGTGACATCCTCAATCTCATTTAAAGGTGAGCCAAATGTGTATTGTGGTTTGTGAAAGCTTAGGTCTTCGTATAATTTTGTAACATTGTGTGAGAGAGAGAGAGAGAGATTAAGCTCGATACTTTACTGTCAGCCAATGGACTGCGGTTTTCTTGTGTCGAAACAATCACCGCTTGAGCAAATGAGCTGTTACTTGGTTAACGCCTACCATTTAGCTTTAACTACAGAGACCTAACCATGATAAATGGCTTGTGTAAGGAGTTAACAACTCTCTACCATTTGCTGTAATTATTTCTGATAATTACCACTTTCTGTCTTCTATCTTGAACTAATTATCGGTTGTCAGAAAATAAACCCTCTACTTGCTACAACTTCGTTCCGAAAACATCTCTGCAAATCGGATATTCTTTTTTTTTGAAATTGGGGGTACATAAGTTATAATAAATACTTGGGTTGCATGGTTGATACATTTGATACTGTTGTCTCGTTAATGTAAATAACGCCCTCTTCTGGCAAGGTACGAAAGCTGCAGTATTAAATAGAATGCTGACATTGTTCACTGGCATTAAAACAAAATCCTTTCCCTTTGATGCCATTGGTTAATAAATATTTGTTTTAAGCGTGTTCTTTGAATTCTTATAAACCTGAATTATTTGGCATCCCTGTCTAAAATTCTGTACCATTACGAGAACAGATCCACGCATTTTTCTAACAACTCACGTACTTATTATGGATTAAGTAAACGATGAAGAATCAGTATCGGTTAAAAACTTAGCTGTACACAATGACTTTGGTATTTAACTGTTTAATACATTACAATAAAGAAGCCAAATGATTTCTTTATTGTTACGAAACTAAATTCCGATGATGCGATAAAAAAAGAAAAAAAAAACTGAGGCTTTTAGGAGTTTGTCCACCATTACCTGTTCACTTCACCATACTTTTTTGTTGCGTTTACTTTCAAGTTGAAGATATCGGGTTCCCATTTCTAGATGAAATCCCTCATCGTGTAACAGCTTGTGATGAACAGGGCACGAATGCTATGGCACATACGATGCTGATATTTTACTTGTTAATTCACCATTGAATTTGTTAAATATCCGTTTAAAACTTTATTTGTTAAAAAAAAGTAAAACCTAACTATGACCAAATTAAAGAAACCAATAGAGATGAATAGAGGTGTGTGCGAAAACTATTTCTATTCAGCTGTATGAAATTTATTTTACATAAAAATACAGAAGCAGAAAATTTTAAACGATAATACAGACGTTGATACTAATTAAAAACTAGAAAATTATTAAAGATTTATTTTAATGGTGTCTCTTAGAAAATAATACGACATTAGATGCTTCTAAGAAAATATAGGGAAAGTATTCTAATTAATGAGTTTTCTTAATACAAGCCTAACAGAATATGGCCTGTTAATTAAAGTATTAGTAAGTTTCAAAGCTGTGACCCATTTCTTTTTAAGGCCGCTTTTATTAGGAGGAAGTTTCTCATTTCCCAAGACGCTCAAGAAAAAAACAAAAAAGATCCAAGTCGAATTTTAACTTGTCCGAATTATTCCGCATAAGGGTTAACTCATCTCATCATTCCTTTGCTCTGTTCATTGGACATTCACAAATGCTTTGGATGTCCAATGCTCCACTCAGATGCTCAGTGATGTGCCCCGATGTATATTAATCTCAAGAATGTTTATAAAAATTACCAGAACAAAATAAAACAAGTGCAGTGCATTTCGAAGAAGATATCCAAATATTATTTTTAGATTTGACTGGTAAAACGGATTCATGTTTCCTTAAGACATCTGAATAAACGAAGTTGTAAATCAGGTTTTAAAAAAAAATCTGATTGATCTATAACTTTAATGAGAAAACACATTTAATTATCGTAGAAAATGGAGGATATACAACATTTATTATGGACTTTGCTGCTAAACTTTGTAAAAAATGTTAGAATTTTGATCAAGAGAAATACTGTACATTAAGCAAATATTCGGTTAATACACATTGCAATAAAATGTTATTGTTTTTTGCTGTTTAACATTTCCATTGTTAAAGTGTTGCCTTGTGGTACATTGTTGGCGCTTCAGACAAAAGAAGCCGCAGAGATGAATCACAGGCAGCATGAAGCTAATGTCTCAAACAAGGCGTCCAAAGGTTTCCAAGCCTCCTGGACTACTTACAATTATGATGAATACAAAACATAAAACGTTCCATGCCGGCTCGATCGTCGCCAGGAATAACAAGGATCGCGTTGCTTGTTTAGGTGGAGGGCAAGCTTCGAAAAATATGTTACAGTCCCTAATCAACACTACCTCAAGATATGGTCCCTAAACATAGAAGGGATATCTAAATCCAAAGCCATCGGCAAAATAGCCAAAAATAAAGCAATTGACGTCGTGACTCTCCAGGAAACCCATGTGCCTGACACAGCCCTCAATAGACTAAAGATCCCAGGACTCATTCTCGTGTCTTATAACTACCACCTCAAGCATGGCCTAGCAACTTATATCCTTCCTGGTCTCAAGGATATAACCCAAAGTGTTTCTGATACAGAATACTCCATAGGAATTAAAATTCAAAATATCACCGTCTACAAACCTTCATCGCAATCCTGGCCTGATTAGATGGACCGACCTCCTCCTCACCCTGCTATCTATGTTGGTGACTTTAATTCCCACCACACCATGTGGGACTATTCCTCTAACAACCGGGATGGTAATAATCTAGCTGGATGGGTACATATAACTTGCATTTGAATTATGATGCCAAGCAGGACGGCACTCTTTACTCAGCCAGATGGAACAGGACCTACACCCCATATCTGTGCATAGTCACTAAAGACTCCGAAGACCACCCTCTTTCACCAACCAGAACCATCCTTAACATATTCCATAATAGTCAACATCGTCCTACATTAATAGAGATAGGAACATCAATCCCAGTCATCAGCAGAACACCAATCGTTAAATGGAATCTCCGCAGGTCCAACTGGACTGCATTTCAGAAACAAATCGAGCAAACCAATAGAGCAATTCCACCCACTCCTAACTGATGTCCTAGATTTGTTAAACTACTCAAATCTGCAGCAAATACCTCTATCCCTAGAGGCTGCAGAAAACAATATATCCCATGTTGGAGTAGAGAAAGTGAGGAACTACTAGCCAAATATGAGAGAACTGAAGATCCAACTATTGCTAAGGAGCTCATATCAACCTTGGATAAAAACAGAAAGGAAAGATGGATCTCAACCATCAATGAACTCGATTTCGTCACATCTAGTCGGAGAAGCTGGTCACTTCTGAGAAAATTAGGTGGAGCAGAGCCAACGACACACAAAACAACAGAGATAACTCCTGATCAAATGGCTAACCATTTATTGAAAACCTCCAAGATTCATCCCAGCTCTACCAGGAAAATTGCTGTACAAGCTTCCATCAGACAAATCCTGAAGACGGAACCCGAACTTCCTGAACTCGTACACCCAGTATTTCGTAAAGAGGTACAAATAGCCTTAAAACTTACCAAGAATGGCAAAGCTGCAGGAGTGGATGGTACACTCCCTGAGGTCCTAAAACATCTTAGTAAACATGGCCAAACATGGCTGGCTGCCCTTTTCTCAGAAATCATCATGACTGGTAAATTACCGAAGCTGTGGCGGGAAGCCAAAATAATTGCCGTGCCAAAATCAGGGAAAGATCCAAATGATGTGAAAAACCTACGACCCACCTCCTTGCTTTGCACCACCTTTAAGCTCTTTGAAAGAATTCTCCTTAAAAGCATTTCACCACTCACCGAAAGAGCACTCCCAACTGAACAAGCTGGCTTCAGGCCAGGATGAAGTTGTGGTGACCATATCCTGGCCCTGACAACTCAAATTGAAACAGGCGTTCAGAAGAAACTTGAATCTGGAGCTATTTTCATTGACCTAACATCTGCTTATGACACTGTCTGGATCAGGGACCTCCTGAAAACTCCTAAAAGTACAACCTTCAGTTCTTCAAGCAGTGGTATTTGAACCCAAATCCAACGAAAACAGTGTCCTCAGTATTTCACCTGTACAATGCAGAGACGAATCGACAACTCAACCTTTCAACGTGGAAAAATGGAACAACACGAGCCTCACCCGAAATACCTTGGAGTAAGCCTGGACAGAAGCCTAATCTATAAAAGGCACATCATCAACCTCTCCAATAAAATTAAAGCCAAAATAATATCATTTCAAGGATTGCTGGAACAACCTGGAGTTGTGGTGCAGAAGTCATAAGGTCGTCTGCACTAGCCCTCGCATTCTCTGCAACAGATATTGTTCCCCTGTCTGGGAAAGAAGAACACACACACGCTAACATTATAGACACCCAGCTAAACTCTACCCTGCGCACAATTAGTGGAACAGTGAGAAGCACCCCTCTCTCTCCTGGCTGCCTGTTCTATCTAACATTGCTCCACCACACATACGGAGAAGACAAGCCTCGATTAAGGAATTTAATTAAGCAATGAGCAACCTACCCCTACACCAGACTCTCATAAACCCACTTAGTCTTCGCCTCAAATCTAGAAAGCCTCTCTCTCTGGTCAATGGACGATCTCTCTTCAGCTGCGCTGCCAGCAATATCTGACATGGAGAGAATACTGGTCCAACAATCTCCCAACAAACAGCTTCCTGGTAGAAGATTCCTGTGCTTCGCAGCCTGGTTTTGATCTTCCTAGGAAGATTTGCTCATCAGTAAACAGGATCAGAACTAATCAGGGCAGATGTGGCTACCTTCTATATAAATGGGGGCTGTCAGATCACCCTTATTGTGATTGTTCTCCCGTGGCTCAGACGATTACTCATTGTGTTGTGTACGACTGCCCAAGGCGCCAATTGCACGGTGGTGAGCTACAGGACATCCACAAGGTGACGGATGAGGCCTTGAATTGGCTTTCCAGCCTGGACCTTGACCTGTAGTTGGTATGGTGGTGGCGGTGGTTATGGAGGAAACAGAAGATCACGGTCCCGTCTCACCACGAAGATGTTATTCTCGTAGTCACTCTCATAGCCCTCGTCATAGTATCAGCAGAACTCCTCATGTTAGAAGATGATGATGGAATGTGAAATGGGCCTCCTCTAATGAATCAAGTTTTCTCAGACAAAACTGCTCTCTACTTAAACCTCGGATACAGCTACATTTATGTTGTGTAGTGTTGTGAGAACATGCAGCCTTGTCATACTTGTTGCAGCAGGATGATAATTGTCCCTGGCTTGATTATGACAAGTTACTTTTGCTTTATTTATTTATTTTTTTTAAAGGAAAGACTTAGAAAGCAGGTTGTGCCTTTTATGTAATGAACTTTTATATGTTAAGATTTTCATCATTTGTTTCTAGAAATTTTGATTGTACTCTTCACTTACAACTTTCATGTAGCCATAAGCATAAATAAATAAATTGCTAAAGTAAGCCGCCTTCTGTCTGGTTTCGCTCATTTGAACATTAAAGGTGGAGCACATCATTGTGTTTGCCATTAAAGTCCTCCTTCGAGTTGTTAGATATTAGACCTGCCACCAGTCTGCTCTATCACCAGTGGAAATCAGGGGGATCTCATGGCTGTAAGTGATGCTGATGCAAATATGGAAATGGTGGTGTCATTTGATAAGTGTAACCAATACAATAGAATGAAGCAAAAAAATGGAATAATTATTGGACAAAAGGGAACAGTGATAGTAGAAAGTAGGACTATCATTTTGTCAGTTCTCCACTTTTTGTTTTCAAGATCAGTTTTAAATTTAGGTTATGTAGAGCATTGGTAATTATGAACTGCGTTATCACATTGGCGATGTCTTGAAAACTGTTCTTGTGAAGTAAATTACGTGGTATCCAGCAATATCATTTTCCAGCAGCTTCTCTTTCTACAGAAGCTTCACTGGCGAGTCTGTTTGAATTAAAGTGGAAATCCCAGACACACAAGAAAACGCTGTTAACACTTAACTCTAAATGTGATGAACACTTGAATATCTTCGGGTATTGCACATGTGAAATTTTGATCTTCATATGTGAAGATGAATGTTTGATATTAACGTATGGAGCAAAAAACAGTTCGTGTTTTTAAGCGGAGGCTAGAGGGGATGAAAGTATTTGTGCAGATAAGGTCAGAAATTAACATCAACCCCCAAAAAAGATATTGAGGGGAGTTGGGTATTATCAGACATAAGGAAAGGTGATGTGAATATTTGTTTTAGTAGCATTAACCAGTTACACTCACTCTTGAAGAATGGCATGAACATCATAGTACAAGATAAGGACTGTGAAAGGCTTTAAATCTTGGGATTTTTGAGCACTTGAAAGGTTTGCGCGATGTGGAAGAATGGTTTATACTACGATCAACAAAACCATAAGATTTGGCACCAGTGAGAGAACGTACTTTATGGATGGAGAAAGGATTGATAAACGACAGGTAAAAGAACACAGCTCTTTTTCACACCATCGTTAGAAAGAGAGAGAGATAAGGGAAACTGGCTCACCCAGTTATGATGGTAAAGAGTAGATCGACTGTGTCGTATGTAACCGAGAAGACCTGTAATACCAGACAAGATCAAATGCTCTGGAAAGTCTAAAGCAAATTCACAAGTTTTTTTCCACTTATTGCTGTGGAAAGTAAACATTTGGAGGTAACTGATGTAATGGATAAATTTGCACAATGCTAATTATGGTCTTCTATGTGATGAAAACATTTATCGTTAATGATCTTCTTTATTTCCGAGAAAAATAGTCGATACTTTTAGGACACCTTTATTATTTATTTTTATTTTTTTAAACATGACTTCCACCCACGACAGGTTGTAAACTTATTATGCATCAGTATCACGAGTTGGTTAAAACTTTTTTTTCTGTTTATTAATATTATATATTTTTATTTTTTATTTATTATTTTTTTGTGCATAATCTGGAAATCAAGTGACTTTAAATTAACTTCAGGTCCCAACTAAACAGAACGGTGGTCCCCTCACCAGGCGGCGAAATTAATCTACCGCCTAAAGACAATCGTAAAAATCCTTGAAACATGTTTATGAAACATGCAGTGCGACAACGACGTATGCCACTGCAGTTTGCATATTTTCAACGTAGCTGAATCAGAATCGAATTTATTCCTCTGCAAATAAAAAGCCGCTCCGTTTCCTCGCCACTGGCTTACTACGTCATCAGAGAAAAATATAATATTAACTCATCCAGTTTTATTTGAAAATTGCCGTCACGTAGTCAAGTTTCATGTGATAATAATTCTCTTAATTTCATGCGAATTGATATTTATACATTATTTAAATTAAGGGGATATTAAATCCCACATTGTTTTAAAGCCGAATAAGAAACTCAAAGATTGGAATCGGAGAGTTTCATGCCGAATATAGTAAACTATAAAGTATCGGCTATTACTAGCGTGAGACAATGCAAGTAGTTCTAGTACGTTGGTACAATCTCGGGCAACTCGCAGCAAAGGTGGTTAAGTTCTGATCGCTATTCTTGGTATTTTCCATAATGTAAAAACACGTTTCCTAGGAAATGTATGCTGTTATTACATTATGGTGGGAGGCCACTACCCAGACCGGTTTCAGCCTTATTTTGAAACTCTCTGATTCCAATCTTTGAGTTTCTTATTCGGTTTTAAAACAATGTGGGATTTAATATCCCTTTAATTTAAATAATGTTTATATCGCCGAAATGAAGCCTGTTGGCTCTTTATATTTAAGTGATATTTATAAGTTTGATTAGTTTACGTTTAGAAAACTAATCTTCACAACATAATACAGCCCACTCTCGGTTTTATGATGCTATAGAATGAATATAATATTAATACAAAATCATACCACATTCACGACACTTTGTGATGAAAGTGATTTAAATTTAGAATGTTTTCGGCCTTAGGGACTTACACCTATACTTAATAATAATGATAATTTGTTTTACTTACGGGCCCGCAACCTGTTTCGAAACGATAGAACAATTAATTCCACAGCGCCTGGATTTAAGATTTAGGAGTTCTGTTAAAATTTTGGATTCATCAAACCAGTTAATTGCACAATTAGGCAAAACAAATCGTTCTGCACCGCATTTTGATATTCATTTGTGTCGCTATACACGAATACAGTTACGCTACGTACTATTTTATGATTTTGTACGATTTTTTATTTTGCTTAATTTCCACTCAAAATTCTAAAGACCAACTTCATTCATTCAGTGTAGAATTATTAACTTTCTGTTAGAATATTTTCAAATTGTGTCCATAAGTGATTCGATTGGAACAAAAACTGAATCACTTGTACATTTTTACCGATCCACGGCATCAATGTAGTAGAGGTTTTGCAACTTCTTGTGTGTGTGGGATTGATATAAAAAAAAAAAAAAGAGGAACTATTGAGCCATTTACGAAATTACTAAGAGTGACGTACGTCCCAATGTTATGTATGCATGTCTCAATGTTACATATGTAACACTGAGACGTACGTCAGCGATTTTTATCAAAGAAAAAATGCTAAAAAATTATTTCTTCATGAATTTTCCGGGTGTGCAGAGCACACCTAGCATACAAGGAATATATCATCCATATTGCAATAACTAAATAAAATATGCAAAGACAGGAAGAAGTGTTCATTCTTATGTCCGAATGATAAGGATTGTCTGATGTTATACTTTTCACTAATAGATCTTCTTTAACACAGCGAGAGAGGATGCAATATTTAGAGTAATCGTTTGTTTGTTTGTTTTGTATTAGCGAAATATAGTAAAATACGTATTAATGTTATGTAAGCAACATTCCATTATTTAGTTTATTAAATAACACCATTAAAGTAACCTTAAAAATCAAAAGTGGTTATACATATATTTTGACACTTTTTTTTTAAATTTCTTCGCTCTTATACACATTTTATGTTGTAAAAATAAATCACGAATGTCACGTCCTCAGTATTCAACAAGATAAGCTGCAGTGTTTGATCAGGTGGCAGAAAACAGTTTCTCAAAGTTTTGTAATAATAGCTGACGATACCGCTGTCTTCCGCTGGTTATAAAGTAAGCAATAATACATATGTTACTGTAAACTCTCTTGCTCGAGATGTATCTCTTCGCTTCTATGATAGAATGGCGCCATGAAACATATAATGGCTTCATATATTGGTTCTTTCTATATATAGATGACAGGTACTTTGGTAGATCACTTTCACTTGACATTATGTTGAGGATGGCTAGCAAGCTTGCCAGCATGTGGTCTCTTGGGAATATCTGCCATTTCAGTTTGGAAACAGTGTTATGGAATCTTGAATTAGAGCATCATTTATTGATGTGCTAATGGGACGTACGTCAACCACTACTGACGATGCCAGCTCGTCGTTCCGAAAGACGAAGAAAAGGGACGAGATTCTATTTTCTATTACCTGAAAATTATTGACGGGAATAAATACAAGTGTATATATCAAGCTGCGCGTTTGCAATGGACGTAGCATACAATAATACAGACGCAAAATAAAGAGAAACATCGATGTTGCTATTTATTTCGGACTGGAAACATGTTGAAAGTGGGGATTGTTTCACGTTGTGCTGATTCGTCCGTGATTTAAAAGTAGGATACGTGCATGTCTACTAATTGTGATGTGAAGATTCTAAAGTTGCAATATTGCATCGCAAAATTAATTCAGCTAATTAGAAACGTCTCGACAATAAAAATCACTAACACATAATTGAATTTAACTGGGAATATTACTCAAAATAACGCCCGTGATTTTCTTATAAAAATGAGTCAATTTTGCGAAAAAAAAAAAAAAAACTTCGCATTAAAAATTATTAGTTTCCGGTATTAAGTAAGAGAAATGTGCTGCATAATACTTTGTTTTTTTAACCTGGAATTAAAATAACACTCTTTAAATTAGTCGGTAAATTTATTTCTAAAAATACGAGGGGGGACGGTCTGGAAAGTTTGATAAACACCTAGAACAAAAATGATAATTAAAGCAACTGATATAACCAGAAGAAAGAGCATAACCGGATATAAGAACATAAGTTACCCTCATAACTGTGCTATGTTCTTTCTTGTGGTATTTTGCTTTATCATTTTTGTTCTGGGTGTTTATCGGAACTTTCCAGTCCTCTCCCCCGCCTCCTAAATATAAAGACCAGTTTAACAAATTTAAAGAGTTATATATTTGTGCCTTTAAAAAAACTTTATAGGAGAAGGAATTTTTTTACTTGCTGCAGCCATTTAAAAAAAAATCCTTTTTTCCCATACCTTTTGAACTCGCGAGTGATTCTTTTTTTTTATTTCTTTTGAACTTTTCGACTTTTGCGAGATAGTGTCATGTTTATTTTGTTAGTCTTCCTTTGTCGAGTATCCAATATCGCAGAATGTTTTTCTGTCATGGAGTGTAATTCCTCATTTTTTATTATTATTACTTGACACCTCCAGAGAGTCCAAAGACTCATCGAGGGAGGGCACCTACTCCACCAACCACAATCACTTAATTCGTCAACCACAACGAACCGCAACTACACCAACGCCATCTACCGCCCACCACCACCACTACTAATTTTTTCACAGACAATCACAAACATCCATGCCCACGGCGGGATTCTAACACGCAGCCTTTTGGCTGGAGAGCGGATACGCTGACCACTCGGCCAATTTATCTCTATTCTTGCACGATTGTTCTCACTTTTAGCAGCTTGTGGTGGCATGCATGACCAAGAATACAAATATCAGTTAGCGTGGATTGCCTTTAAGAAAGGCAATTCTGTCGGCTGCATAATTTTTCACTATGTGTGATGGTAGATGTTTCCCTATCCTCACACCATCCAACTAATGCTGGGGTCCCACAAAGTTCAGTTCTCTGACCGACCCTCTTCCTTCTGTACCTCAATGACCTACTTCAGTTGACCTCCAACCCAATACACAATTTTGCAGATGACAGCACATTGCACTCCTCCCTTTCATTTGATAAACCTTACCCTACACAACTCACTTCAACCCACAGAACATCAACCACAACTTCCCTTAATTCTGACCTCCAAGACATCCTCCGATAGGGTTTAGGTAACCTCGTCAACTGCAACGCTAGTGAAACCCAATTCTGTCTTCTTTCCCACAAAAAGAACCATTTTCCCCAAGTATTATTTTTAATAACCCTCAAATTCCCAGACAAGACCAAATTTCTCTTCTCGGAATTAACATGACATCAGGCCTTTCCTGGCATAAACACATCACAAACAAAAGGCATCCTCAGCTTCCAAAAAACTAGGCTTTCTCTTTCGCTCAAGACGTTACTTCACTTCAAAACAGCTGTTAACCTTATACAAATCGCAAATCCGCCCAGCTATCGAATACTGTTCTCACATTTCGAGTGGGGACCCTCAAAATGCTTGACTCATTACAGAGGGGAGCAATTAGACTGATAAATGATCCATCTCTTACCAACTCACTCCCCCAACTTTCACATAGACGTTAATCTCCGCAATTTGTATATTCTACAAATATTTTCATGGAAAATACATCTGAAACAGCATCAATAATTCCCCCACTCTGTATTAAATCCATTGGAACACGTACAGCCACCGCCCAACATCCCTTCACAGTACACTTTGAAACCCACAGAACAAGTTTCTTTTCCTCATCCTTCCTCCCTACTACTGCTGTACTGTGGAGCAGTCTTCTCCCTGATGTATTTTCCAAGGAACAATATACAGGCTTTTAAATCGAGTGTCAACAAGTTTCTCCTTTCCCTTCCCACTACCCATATACGGTACTAAAGTACTATAGGTTGACCAGCCAACCTCTCGTATATGGGCCCAAAATAAAATAAAAAAATTAAAAATTAAAAAAAACAACAACAACTAAATATTGAAAATTTACAAATGTTCATCATTATTATTACTTGACGCCTCCAAAGGTTCATTGCGGTAGGACATTCCATCCTGCGCAATCCCCCCCCCCACTACAAAGAAAGCCATTATCCATCATCTATAGTATGTTTTCCTATAAACGGCTGTTTCCTGGTTGATGTGCACGCAGTATGAAAACTATTTTCCGGAATTAAAATCGTGCTGCTTCCATATGACATCGGCTTAAACTCAACTTCAGCTGAAAAAGCTCACGATAAGGGTCTCGGTCCATTTCCTTTCGAAGGGCGCAATGTATTGTCGTTCATGTAATCTCATCTTTGGTGTTTTCTGAAAGCTCTGTTATGCATATCTCCGTTCTTGAGGTACGTTTCACAAAATGCACAACATCACTTTCCACACAGATTATCCAACTTTTATTCTACTCACTGGGCTAAAAATGTGCAATAGATTTACAACGTCTTGTATGAGGGATTCATATTAAAAAAAAAATTGATACACACACACACATATATTTATATATGTATATATATATATATATATGTATATATGTGTGTGTGTTTGTGTCCCAGCGTTATTTAGGAACTCGGGCTTTTCGGATTTTGTTGGAATGCATGGTATCCCTGTTTTTATTTCAAGTGGACTGTTTCTGGATAGCTATGTCATCTTTCGCCTACTCGCGGTTCTAATAGGATAGGTTAATTTACAACTTTCAAGGGCTGGATTCACCTTTAAAAAATGCGGAGCGAAAAGTAACTACAGTAGCCGAAATTTTAATATTGCAATTACTGTGTTTTGTCTAAGTGGAATTTAAAATAAAATTTGGAATTTAGGATGTACACGGAATATATCCGAAGTGTTCGCTATTTTTTCTTTTTTTTTTAAATTTAGCACAAAGTTTCTGATATTAATGCTTTTGTACTTGCTGGACGAAATATGGCATTTCAGATCTACATTAAACTTTCTCCAACTCATTTTTGTTTTGGTGTCAGCCGTGCCAGTCGCACTTTCAAAACTAGACAGAACAAAATGGTGTCTAGCATATTTAAAACCAGAAAGGAGTTGATGTTCTACATATTGAGCTATTACTTTTGAACATAGTCGTCGGAATTTTACAAAATTACTAATATTGATAGAACTGTTTAATTACATAACACAGCTTGAGTGTGCGAGCAAATTTATCACACACATTTCATGATAGTTCTCGCGAAAACAACAAAATATTGGTAAACGTGACTGTTAACAATTATAAAATCTTCTTGGGTCTGTGGATACATGGGAAGTGTTTTTCATTCTTCATCTAGGTCGATGAAAAGGATCGTTTTTTTTTTTTGTCTATAATTTCGTTTTTATTACAGAATGATTTGAAATAAAGTTTTTTTTCTCCATAATCATGTTGTTGATATAACGATTTTAAATAGTAAATTATTTATCATTCGTATTATACAATATAAATTTATGCCCGTAGAACTTCATGTTAAAATTATTCTAGGTTCAGTTGTGATAATGAATTATTCCATTATATAAAATTGTTATTATTATTATAAAATGAATGTTTTTATGATTATCTGCAATCATTGATTGCTTTCAGGTGTAAGTTCTCTTAAATTACTTTCTAAGAGGAAAACGATAACAGTTGGATGCTTGATGTGTGTACAACATTCTTAGAAAAGTTAGCTATTGAATTATTTTTTAACTTTAGCGTCATTTGTGTCCTCTTACAGCTCAGTAAGTTCCCCTCTATAAATAGAATGAATCGGAATGCATTTTTTGATTATTCTGCACATTATCGAACAACTTAAATGAAAGTGAAGCCGAATATCTTAATTTTAAACAAGTGGAGTTTAAAACAAGAATAGCTAAGCTATTCTTGTTTTTCGTTTTCCCATCTTACATTTGTCTCTGCAACATAGACGTTTTCCTAAAGGACAACGCATTTTCTTTTGTGATGTGTCAATTTGTAATTCTTTATTACAATACTAAGTTTAAAAACGGATTCATAATTTGAGTAAATGCAAAAAGGTCATGTCGCTTAAATTTTGGTCTATTTTTTTATTCAATCTCTGCTTAACACTCTCCATCCTTATATGAGTTTATTAATGCATAAGTTAAATAGGTTACGTGAGTGAATAAAATGTTTCCTCAAATGATTTGAAATAAATTTTTATCTCTCTACTTTTTCGAAGGCTTTTTTTTATAGTTTGCAAAAACGGAACAGGTGTACAGAATACACTCTCTTCCTTTTTTTTTTTTCTTTTTTCCACGAATGTTTTAAAGATATGTATTGAATCGATGTACGACCTCCCTTTACAGAATCCGTTTTGCTTTCCGTTCAAGCGACTTTCAATTATTGGGTTTAATGTACTTTTCAGAATTGTTTATGGCAAACTGGTTTTGATTCGAATGTTAGTCTGCTTTATCTCCCCTTTAAATATCGGAATTATTCTGCAATGTTTCTGAATTTCTTGGTATGGAATGGGTATTAATCTCGATTTAAAACGCTCATGATCTTTTATGAAACCATTTCCTGCTTTCCATAGATCGTTCTGTTGAGATGTTTATTTTATTCTTTCCTATCTGCGGTTCACTGAATACCTCATTTAATGTTCATCTCTGCTTCTACACTGTAGAAGCACAGATGAACATTAATGTCCATGTAGAAGAGTTATTTTATCTATTTTCTCCGAACCTTATTTCCAGAATTCTCGGTAACATTGAATGTATTATCTTTACTCTATAATTTTATTATTTATTAAGTCATGTTTGATTTTATTCGTTCATGTGCTTTTCAAAATAAAACGTACTAAACAATTTTGCAATTACCCTTTTTTTTTTGTTTTCTATAGTTTAAATATGATAAAAATAGTCCATATTAATCTTAAATTATTTTATATCTGATTATTTCATATTTTAATCCTTGCTCTGTTTTCCTTCAGGAACTCGACTTGTGGTAGTGCAAAGGGAAAATAAAAGAAGAGCACATGTGATGCTCAGTGGATCCTCACTTTAGCTTGTTTAATTCTTCTTTCGTTTCTTATTTAATTCTCGGATCTTTAAACAGCACTATATTTGTATCTACATGATTTTTTATCTTTCTTCCTTAGCATCCTAAAAAGCTCACTAGTTTTTTTGAGTCCTTCACTTTATCCACTTCGAAGGGGGAGCATATTTAACTATGGAAGAGCATAGACGTTGTCTTACGTCACCTGTGTGTGTGTGTGTGTGTGTGTGTGTGTATATATATATATATATATATATATATATATATATATATATATATATATGCACAAATACGTCCACGCTCCTAAGTCACTGGCTGGATGACTGATCAAAATATTTACCCACTTTAGGTGGGCGGCGGGAACCGGAAAATTTATACAGAATAGCTGTTGCTGTACATCAGAAAAAAAAAAATCGAAAAAACCGAACTTTTTGGAGATATTAAAGCTAGGAAACATTTTTGAATTTTCCAGAAAGACGCTTTTTTTCTGTAATTCGAAAACAGTTCAAGATATAAGACTTTTCATGGTATGCATCTTAAAAATTCAAACAAATGCCCACCTTGCACGGCCTTCTGTATTTTGTAGTTTACCAGGAAATCTAATTCAAAATGGAAAAAATTTGTTTAGCATGTTTTTTTTTGTTTTTTTTTTAAATTCTGCTGACTCTCCCATTAAGAGAATACACCTAATCTGTGGAGTTCGCATTCTTCAGCGAATAAAAGGAATAAAAAAATACTTAAAATCCAAACTGGAGAAATTCGAGTTGTAAAGAAAAACATCACCGATCCGTTTCAAGTTTCGTTTTAACATATCTGAGTGTGCTTTTCTTCATAGCACAATTCTCACTTTTCGGGTTAGTAGACGAAGAGTGCAGGTATGGACCCCATAATTATTTATATCTCCTTATGTGAATTTTCGCATTTGCTGTTTTTATTTTTACTTTTTTTATAATATAACGAAGCTGTTATATAGCAACTGTCAGGCCGTGAAATGTTAAAATCTTACAAAACATCTTGGATTAGCGAAAATCTATCCACAATCTAATATCAATTTCTGTTTGCTGTAAAATAGTTCATTATTTATATTAATAAGTTTATATTTAGATATGCTTCTACACAGTTTCTGTACTTAGTTTAATATTTTTGAATCTTACTGTATTCATGTCACCAGCAGTAAATAAGATCGTTTTGATTTAAGCTGTCCTTGAAATTTTTGAAAACGTTTATAACATTCTTCGTTCCCTTGCTCGGTAGCTAAATTTCTAATATGAATATCATCATTGTCATTTCACTAATCGTTTTCCAATCGCCGTTATCACGCCAGCTAATTATCTTCTCCTCTAATATGAACAGGAAAGAAATATTTCGAAATTTCAGTTTTGAGTGAGATGAAAAATAACTGTATCCAATTATGCTTCTTTGCGTGTATACTACCTTCCATACACATTCCTCTGTGCTGTTTCTTTTTGCTGTTAATTATTGTTTAGTATTAATAATTGTTGCTTTTTATCCAAGCTTTCCAGAACTGGCAGTCTGATTTTGCTTCAGATTTTCACGTATATTGATAGACGGAGGAATGCCTACGGTTGGTCTGGACTTGCCACCTAATGACCTACCGCCCAGTCTAAATGTTTGGATATTCTAACAGTAGTGGCACAGTGGTTCAAAATTACTCTGCACTACTGGAGGGGGGGGGGTAGCAAATGATTTCGAGGCTATGTATGTTGTAATAGGGATTTCTTTTATGAAACCCCTATTAAAATATAGGGAGTTTTAAGAACGATCTTGTTTCAAGAGTTTGAACGTCTACTTTGGGTGATGAAATTTGGTATTTGAAACTTATATAAGACGATCGAGAGCGATTTTAATATTGGTTTAAAATGTACTTAAATTATGCAATATGATATGAAAATGAGAAATTGTATTGCACAGTAATATACAAAGACCTATCATTGCTAAATCAGAATTTGAATATTGTTATCCTACGTAACAGTACACAAAAGTGAAGATGGTCATCCTGTTAATTTTAATTTAAGGAGTAGTTCGAAGATTGTCTTGCAAGGACGAGGGTGACTATATAAAACTGAAACAGATCAGGCTATTACAATTCAGAAGCGTTCGTGTATTACGTCTGCAAACTAAAAGTTAATCAACCAATCGGTGGATTTCCTTCTCACAGACAAGGCAGAAAAAACTGCCAGGTTATTTAAAGAATAATATGTATCTTACTATACTGATAATAAGCTAATGCATATTTGTGTTAACTCTTAGATTGAGAAAATACACTTAAACCAGTATTCATTCCACATACTGAATAATCTCGACGGTTTTCAGCAATTCAGCTGATGATCCCGAGCAGGCTATCATTTTGAAAGGTGGACTATTATGCAGTTATTTAAAATTGTTTATTATGAAATTCTCAGTTCACTGAACTTCTCTGTAATTTGCTGGCCGAGTGGTTAGAATATCCACTCTCCAACCAACAAGTTCGAATCATTGGATTGAGATTGTTTGAAATTTTCTTTACGCAGCAGACAATTTCATTGCCTGGCGAGATCACCATCCCGTTTATTGGAGAAGTGATTGAATGAGTTAATGTTTGGGCTCGAGAGAAGCCATTTTCAGACTATGTAAAACTACATAAAAATACAAAATTATATAAAATTAATAAAAATATAGAATAAAAACTGTTGTTCCAACGGTACGAATATATAATAAGTTTACAAGAAGCTTTCGTGTGTGGAAGCCACATTAAAAATTGCATATCGTTATGAGAATGTGAAGTTCACCTGATGAGCGAACCACCTTCGTCATCGAATGGCAGATAAGATCTTGTCTTTAAACGGAAGCGACTTGCATTCGAAGGTAAAACCCTTCCACTACCGTATAATACTGAACTTGTGGTCTGTTGATGGAAGGAATTTATTTTTCGCAAAATTTTGAACATCAGAATTCATGGTCCTCGTATAGCTTTAGTTGCGGCTGTCGTAATTACAAACAGTCCAAACTAGCTTTTTCTTTGGAAACTTCCTTGTCCTAGCAATTGCCAAACCATCTTTGTTACATAACTTTCATTACTAAATCAAAAATCCATGCAGATTTGAGCTTTTTTATGTGGGATGTCACACAATAGGTGAACCTTTGCAAAATCTTGAGGGATTACAACCTTCGTATTAACATCTCTGCCCTCTCGCTCAGTGCAGAGATGTTAATTCACTGAATATCGGAATATAATTAATCTGATAAACGTGTCTTGTAAAAGAATAGCCATGATGGAGAAGTGTGTCCAGTTTTTTATTTATTTATTTATTTATTTATTTTTTTTTTGATGGTGGGTGGAGAAAGAAAGAATCTCTTAGCGGGATGAATGTAATGAGGTAGGACAATTAAAAAATATCATATTTCTCTTACTTTTTTTATATTATTACAGTAGTCTTCAATTTTTCACTACTGATATTTATTTCAAAATGTAAATCTTCAAAATTGTATTCTTGTTTCAATCCTATACCCAAGCATAAGACAAGCAAATTTTTCTAATGATCTTCATGATTAGGCTACTTGTATATAGAAGCTGTTGACGTCATATCAATTGCCTCAGTATCCTATAATGCAAAATGCACTTCCTTTCCGACTTTCAAATTTTGGTTGCTTACAACTGCATGTACATGCGATTAACCATTCTAGCCGTTAACTATTCGTACATTTAAAGCATGCGGAACTCTACAGTAAACTACCTCACAAGGATATCCTTCAGCGAGCTCCAAAACAGATGTCGCTATTGACGTCAAATGATCTTGAAAGTTTATCAGACAGACACCCGCTCGATTTTCATTACAATAAAACAAATTAAAATAAATAAAAAATGCTTTTATAAGGAACTAAAGATTTTAATATGTGTTAATCAAGCCATTGATTACTTTACCAGATATAAAAGCTGGGATTAAGTAACTGAAGCCGAAAGCATCGAATGGAAAGTAACGAACTGAACAAGTTAATGTTATTGTTTTTTATTTACTTTAATTTGTTTTACCGCAATATGAAAATGTAGCGGATGTCTGTCTGATAAACGTTTAAGATCCATTGACGTCACAGTGATATCTGTTTGTAGCTCTATGAAGGATATCCGTGTGAAGAAGCTTATTGTCGAGTTCCGCATCCTTGAACTGTCCGAATTATTAACGGCGATATCCACTTGAAAGGTTGCAACCCTATCATAATACACTTAATTCTGTTGGTTGAGTGAGTTAGAAAATCTTGTTCCTTCCTCTAGACAAGTTTTTTCGAGGTACTTCAGGTCTCCAATAAGCAGTATGGTCTTCTCATATCGGGCAAAGAAAATCATCTACCATTTAAAGACTTTCACAAACATCCATGCCGCAATGATTCGCACCTACAGTTTGCTGGTTTAAAAGCATAGACACTACTCTCTCTCTCTCTCTCTCTCTCTCTCTCTCTCTCTCTCTCTCTCTCTCTCTCTCTCTCTCTCTCTCGGCTAAATAGGCTGGAATACTACAATAAAGTTAGATTCCAGTGCAACGTTGGCTTATCCTCGCAGAGTGTTGTTGCTATGTGTAGTTTAGTATGATCTAAGAATAATTAAGAAAACAATTTGAAAAGCTAGCATAATGATTGAAGTTAATTTATTATTAAGCATTAAATAGACTACAGTTATAATTTTTCAATATAAATATTTAGATATTTTGGAGGATTTTCCTTGTTTAAGAATCGTTAATTCTTTCCCTGTACTTAAACAAACAAATGTGGTTCTATACATTCCTACCCCCCCCCCTCTATATTTGAGAGAACATGTGATTTAAACCTGTCGGATGAAGATCCAAAGTACATTAAATTTAAAAACATATTTTATACAATAATTATTATATTTATAATAATACTTATTTAAATATAATTAAATAAGGAAATAAACTGTACATAGCAAATATATAATAAAAATTAATAGGCAAAATTTCTAGTTTTCACTGAGGTTCAAAACTGTTCTTTTGCCTACTTGAATGCTATTAGAAAATAGCAGTTAAAATAATATAGAACGATGACAAATGTAACTCAAACAGTAGAAATTGCTGTAGTGGATTCTAAGTATGAGAAATTGGAGGTATTTAGTTTCTATTAGCGATGCAAAGTTCAGTTTACTTTTGAGTTATCAAAAGTTATCATCTCAAATGCACTGAAAAATCTTTTTCTTAAGTCAATTTCACACACCTCTCTATACACACACTCTACACACGAAGAGATTCGAACCAATAATATCATTTCCATGTGTAGGTTTAGTTCAATAGCCATTCAATTACTGTTAAGAGCAGCTCATAGGGGTGAAGGAAGATATTTCCATCTCCTGTCGACTAGAAACGAATATATTGTCGCCGTTAGTGAATTATGGTATAGATTTGGAAAGATTTCGTTCGCAAGATCGCAAAATTTCAATGAATGATACTTTTAAGGCCACTTAAGTCAGCTCCACTTGACTCAAAACGAAACGATTTTGCTTACGCAGGAGAGTTTGGAAATATGGCCGAAACAACCAGGATCTGTATTTAAGTTATTACTATTATTATCTGAGACCTCTAGGGAGCCAAGGACTCATCGAGAGAGGCTGTAAATTTCCCAACCCAGCTATCATACTTTCCCTTAAATTCATTTACACTAGATGCACTCACTACCCCTAAGAGCAAATGATTCCACTCACTCCCTGCTCTCTGGGAGAAAAACCTAGCTCTTACCCCTTTCTTCACTGAGAACAACTTTAACTTCCATCGATGCCCCCGTGTTCTCTCCCCGCCTTCCATAGAACGAAAAATTTCATCATTTGAAATGCTATAACACCCATTCAGGTTTGAAGATCTTTAAGAAGCATATGGCAAAGTGCTATGAGAATAGCTTTTCAAATCGAATGAAGGCTATGAGGCAATTGCATTATGCTGTCTCCGTGTGATACCAGCTAACTAATCTTCAGCTGAAAGTTCATTGTGTCCTAAGCGGGATTCGAAGCCAATTTGTTTTAAGAAAAAAAAAAGTACTATTAGTTTAGTGTTTTGGCTAATTTTTTTCGTATTCCATATACATTTGTTCAGCTGGCTCTCCACCATATATTAATTATCATGCCGTACTAAAATTTATGCCTAAATAGCTGAAATATTTTACTTGTTCTATAGATACGCTATTGTAGCTCTGAAGTTGTCTGTTCTGCCTATATTCATACGTTTGGTATTTCTGTTGCTGATTTTCATACGAAATTTGTTACAAACTTTTATTCAATTCAGTTAAAGAATCCTGGATACTTTCGCTGGATTTGTTTAGGTGTATAATACTACCAGCATAAAGCCAAGTTTGATATTTCCGATTCTGATATCAGGTTTAATGCCACTTTCTTTCATAATGCAATCGGTTTAGTTGATGAATAAAAGTGGAGATATATTGAACCCTTGTCTTACATCCTTTTTTTCATCAGACCATCCGTAAGTTTAACTTCTCCCTTAAGAATTAGACTACGTATCACTCTGTATAATGTTCCATTTATCCCATATAACGAAAGCGATTTGAAAAGCTTTTCTCTTAGCACCTTGCCATATGCTTTTTAAAGATCTGCAAAACTTAAATACAGATCCTTGTTATATTTCCACGATATCCAAACTATTTGGAAGTTTTTTTCACTTGGTTAGACTACAAATTATATATTTAGTTTAATCCTCTATCTAAGTATCTTTTGTTTATCAAACTTAAACAAAGTTTGCGCCTGAAGTACAGTACGTACTTTTGTTTGCCCGCGACTTTGCTCACACTTGGATAAAGGATTCAACTAAATATATAATTTATAGTCTAACCAAGTGAAAAAAAAAACTTCCAACATCTTTCTCTAATCGCGAGTCATTTAATAATAAGGTGTGACACCTTTTGGCAACTCGTATAGGTAAATATGACTTCTGCATTGCTTCAACCTTGGTATCACCTCTGGGTCTGGCTCCAACTGAAGAGACCTCAATAAAGGTTGGAACTGGTCTGAGTAATTACTCTTCCCACAATGCATTATACATTAGTATAATGCATTATGGAACTTACCTTAGTATCCCATAATGTGCTTTGCATTATGGGATACTAAGGCAAGTGATGTGAAATTTGTGCACCTTTCCCACGAGTTGCCCAGTCCTGAAGATAATTCAGGCGCAAACTTTGTTTGCTTACACTTTGATAAAGGATTAAACTAAATATATAATCCAAACTATTTGTTACAGTGAAAATCTGATTCTGACAACCTCAATTTGACCTTAACTCAGCTTGTCCTCCAAGCTTCTCTTCCACAGTTTTTCTCAGCCTCTTCTCAAGTGTGCCTGCATAAATCTTACCTGGAACACTTAGTAGAGCAATTCCTCACGTTGTTATTTCCTTTTTTTTTTTAAAGATGAAACTATGACGGCTCCATTCCGGTCATCCGAAATTCAACTTCTGACCCCGCTTTCTGAATTATGCAGTGTATACACACACACACTGCAAAACTTTTTTTTCTTCCACATTTGAGCAAATTTGATCGAATATCATCTACTCCAGCTACCTTTCGGGTTTCTGCTTGCCTTTTCTACCTCAAGAGTACTGATATGCACGCCTGATTAGCTTGCATTTCAGTATGTATATTTTGTGAGTTTCATTTAATAGTCTTTCAAAGTAATTACTCCAGACATATCCACCTTATAATCTTTGATTCCTTTCGCAGTACCCTTTCTTCCATTTCGAAGCGTCTCCAATAGTATCAAGAGCATTTTGCCACATTCGTGATATTTGTCTTCCATATTCTTACCGAAGTTCTTCCCGTGACTTTTGTTTAGCTACCTTTACACATACCTTAGCTCTCTTAACTTTTTCCTGTGCTCTCTCAGAGTATCTGCCTACTGATTTGCTAATTTTGTCCACCATGAAGTTCTGATTTTTCTATCCGTCAAATAGAAATTCTTTCCGTCAAAATCAATCATGTTCACATAGGAAAGCATGACTGGAATCGTCACCGGAAGGGACTAACAGGGATACAAAGATACAGAAATAACACAAGGCAATAAGTAGCGTAAAAAACTTTATTTGGCGTAACTGAACAGTTCAATAGTAGTTGGATACATAATATGGTAAACGAGGTGCATGTCTGCCATCTCAGCGTTAGTAAAACGACGCATGTTCTTCGTACGATGTCGAGAGCTTGAATGAGGAAGCCCAATTGCTCACCTGGAGCGCTGGCGAACTGTGCCACCTATCACTTTCGGGTGGCTTTTCCATTCACATGGTTTCCTATGTGAATACGGTTGATTTTGTTGTTCTCTACCTCCCCTCAAAGTTTGTTCGTGGAATTTTGAACCCCCTGTATATATATATATATATATATATATATATGTGTGTGTGTGTGTGTGTGTGTGTGTTTCGAGTTTTAATTTGAGATCATCAATTAATTTAATAATCAATTATTACTCATTAATAGTATTAATATTTATGACTCAAGTTTTTTATGATTTTTTTATTTTAGATTTAAGCGCTTATGTTTTGTTCTTTATTAATATAAATTATGGTGAGCGCGTTATTGAGATTTTCTATTTAGGATTGCAGCTCACTTGAAAGAGTACATTGGAGAAAATAAGGAAGAACTGATGCACTGCGTCTCTTTTGAGTATTTTTCCACTGAGTACCAGGCACACTTTAACAAGGAAGTTTAGAAGATCAACTACAGCTGAAATTCCGAATTAGCTTCAAATTAGAACGAAGAACGCATCCCGTAGGGATTACGGCTCATGGGAGAAAAGATGAGAATTGTACGTGCCCTGAGGTATTGCAATGCAACCTTTGTTACCGATTCTTGAATAAAGTAGATCGCACTTTAATTCAGTTTAAACTTTGAACCATTACGCGTTAGCTAATTCGTGTAATTCAATACAAAGAGTCATTCTTATGAACTGATCAGTCGTCAGGAACATGTCTGGTATGTTAAGGTAACAATACCTTAAGCTACGCCACTTCACGATGGAATTAATGCGATCGAAGTGCTAGGAATGTGCTGTGATGAAAAGTTATTCTCCCTCCCATTGTATTTTTGAAATAGATATGTACGTTCTATATTCCATTTTCTTATTAAACAAATTCTGAATTTACTTAACTATAATTGGTTTGAATAAGAGAACGAAGAAGCGACGAAAGTTATCCTGCCACTTTATTTTGTCTCCTAGTTTGGGTATTTTGTAGGATGAAAAAAAGAAAAAAACTGACTTATTTAGGAAAAATTCTACCACCTCCGTAGACCGATTTAAACTCGCTATCAGGCGAGAATCCCTTACCAAGATTCCTCACGCCCTGGACAAAATTCGAAACCAAGTCTTTCCGGTCTCAGGGTAAATGTCGCGACTTCTAGACAGCAGCAGCGCATACATGACTGTAATTCGTGTGTTTTCACGGGGCTGGTTTGTCTGTTCTGGGGGTAGAAAAAACCCCTACCGGTAGGAGACCGGCTAACTTGGGTTCGATTCTCGTCAGTGACGTGAGGAACCTTTATCTGATCTCTTTCGACCTTTTGTCGAAAGAGATCAGATTTCGACCTTTTGTCGAAAGAGATCAGATAAAGGTTCCTCACGTCACTGACGAGAATCGAACCCAGGTCTTTACGACCAAAGGGCTTCGTCTATACTGTGATTTTCTATACTGACTGAGCTACGGAGGATCCGTGCTTTGAAGAAGTAGTTTAATTAATTTGTTAAACTATCTTTGTGAATATTTGATTATTTCACGAACTTGAAGACTCGTTAGCGGCGAAATCCATTGGTTGGAAAAAACTGATCTGAGTTCATAGAAGCATTTTTTTTTTTCATCCTCACGCATAATACGAAACTGGCAAGACGATGTATTCAGTTCACAGATACAATCGTAATTGTCTGGCATAATGTGACGAGCCTAACTACCTTTTATGAATATTAGATTGTGTTAGGAATGGAAGCATTTAGTTTTCCTCCATTGAACCTAAATATCAAATGTAGCAATGCGCCTCAGGTCCCCCCCCCCATTTTTTCCCATCCTATAATCATATTCAAGTTAACAGACCTATTCAAGGACTAATTGCAACAAGATCATATTTCGGTTTCAGGTTTTTACGTCATATTCTGAAAGTGATCGCATTACATTATGAATTCCATATCAGCGTGTTTGTAAAAGGGAGTTTGGTGTGTGAATTATTCAAATGAAAAATGAACAAGGAAAGATCATTTTAGAATGTTCAAGGACGGAATGTAGTTGACTACAAACCTTTCTTTTTTTTTTTTTTGAGTTATTTCATTTAATGATTTTGGAAGGTAACGTCTGAACTGTTAAAAGAACCTTCCTATCTTCTCTTGACGCTGTTCTGTCGACTTCACACTTCCGCTACAGCGTAGAGATAAATGATTGGGTGCTGATTTTCGTTCTTATACTCTCTTTTCACTGTCACAAATGTCGGATACGTAAATCACGTCATTTCCAGACCACAGTCCATTAAACATTCAGACATTCTCATTTGGTACACAAAAAATTCCTCTCTCCTTCTCTTTATAGCAGCAACTAATGCCAGATTCTTTCCTTCGATGAGGTCATGCGCTGATAGTCACCGCCTTAATATGAAGGATTATCCTTCAGTCTGAATCATGACGTCACTTTTTTTTAAAAAAACTGAAGCTCGCTTCTAAAAATACTGGTGATAAAATTTGTTTAAATTTAAAAACTAGTTTCTTCTCTTAACCGAAAAGAGAAAATTTTTACGATGAATGAATGCGTTCAAAAAAAAAGTTTCTTCTGCATTTTGATTGAATATGGTAGAAAGTATTGTAGGAAGCGTGTCTTTGAAACATAATAGCGATTATTTAATTCACACGTATTTAAAGAGTAACAGTAATGGTTTTCGCTAATACCAAAATTTTAGAATGTAATAATTAAATTTTGTTCCTTTAAGAAATTAAATTTCCTTCAATAATTAATTTTTCCCGTCACAACTTTGAATCATTTGAGTCAATTCTTACACAAAACAATTATAATTTCATTCGCTCTCGTCTCTTAAATTAGTTTTTAAATTTAATTGCGATTGAGGTGGTGATTTATATATTAATTAAACGGTATACGTGTCGATTATTAGTCCCCTCTGAGGTTTGCGCTAAGGGAAAATTAAAAAGCCCATATTTCAAATGAAATAATAAAATTAGAGAAGGAGAAATGTATGCGTCAAGTGCTTGCCTGAAACAATCTTAAGCCAACGATCTTAATTTTGTAGTAATAAATCCTCCAGACGGATTTAATATTACAATTTCGTATTTTCGATATTTTATGTTTAACGAAGCAACCTGGAGAAAGATGTTTTCTATATAAATGAATAAATGTGACTCGAATAACTTTACAAAAGACATTTTACAATTCTAGTTATAGAGTTAAATTAATTTCACTTTAATCCTTTAAATATACATTTTAAATTCAGTAAGAAAGAAGAGAACTGTTTGCATGTATTTAAGTTTCCAGATTTTTTTTTACTTTCTAGTCTGGTTCTAGTCTAGCGAGTGTTCACAATATCATGAGGTTCTGTTTGATAGATGGCTGTTACTGATTTTCGTAAAGGAAACACGGTGCTATTCATGAGCGGAAAAAATGATTCTGTGTAATGAATTTGGATTCAGAAGTGCCTGCTCGTTTCAGGTTTAGCATTTTCTTAGTATTTTTGGAATATTTGCAATCATAAATCTTATAATGTTTTCGTGACGATTTCGAGTTTAATTCTATTTAAATAACGTCCATATTTCAAAAGTACGAAATTTTAATGCATAAGAGATGAAAAAAAAAAGGGGGAATTCTAGATATGGAATATCAGAGAATGCCATATCTGGAATCCTTGTGACAAGAAGAATTATTCAGAATAATTCGGAAAGTTGAGGTAGAGATGAAGTGTGTTCAACTGCTGAGACTATTCTAAATAACAGGTTGGGTTTAGATGTAAGTAATATTACATATCGTTTATATTAAAGCAACAGATCTTGGAGACGTAGATTTTATTATTATCCTAGTGTTATTGTTATCGAAATTATATACCATGCATGATTAAGCATGAGTTGAAAGACTTGCAGATATATTTCCTACGCAGAGAGCTCTGTCTATTGCATGTTGTCACAAGTTCCAATCCACTTTCGTGCCACTAGATTCGGACTACTTTGGTCAGTCGCGTAGAAGTGACAGCACTATTATTTCCTAGCTCGTCGTGGAATCTCCTTTGGCAATGTGATGGTCATGCATCAGGAGGCTTCGCGAATTCTGTACCCTCGAATGTAAGAAGTTGAAGGCACGCACCTACAAAGTATTTCGCGGCCATTGTGAGTCATCCGCATTGCATACAAGAAAACTGCTTGGATAGAAACCAGAGACTTTAAAGAACGAAGACATGGCAATATCCATTTCAGGAGATGAAATCCATCCATCAACTAGAACTCTAGTTTCTTCCATTTAGGTATTTTCTACCACAAGGGAGGGTATGCGGTTTTAGCCACAGTAACAACTACGTTCCCTAAAGTACTTATCTGTATATGAAATACATATATCTTGGGTGGGTGGGTGGCGAGTTGAGTAGACGATTTGAGAATACACACTATGCATCGCATACGACCTATGACTGAGCATCTGCAATGATCGCTAATTCATAAGTAGTATAGAAATAGAAGACACGACACAAAATAAATAAAAGAAATGAATTTTAATTAAGATTTTTGGAAAATTTATTTGGGCTCCAAGGACCAGGGCTCCTTGCCCCCCCCCCTCTTGGTGGTGCACCACTGGCTACATGTCGGATCACTAACCCATTAGTCTTTTAGTTGAGCGCATATGCCGTCTCATGGTCGCTTGTTAATTATTCCTTTACTAATCTTATAATTACGCAGAATTATGTAGTTAATTTGGTGTGGAAAGGTTTTAGCCGTCCTTTAATTCCCGCACGCTGAGAGCGAAATTGACAACTATTTTCTATTATTATTTTTGTAGATTCTTCATAAAATATAGTAGATTTTCTACATTGAATAGAATTGCTTTAATAATATAATTATCTTGTAGTTTCAAAATTGAGTACCGTGCATTATGGGCGTAAGTAACATATTAATTGAATTGTCATAAAATATACTTAAAGAATTTCTTTCTTTCAGATTTTGAAATCTTATGACTTTTCTTTTTAAAATTTTCTTGGGTTTGTATGTATGCTTGGAGGGTCGTGCGTTGACTATAATTGGAAGCCTTTTAAAAGGCAATTTTCAAGTGAAGTCTTATGAATTCAAAAAGTTACACAAGCTTCTCCAAAACAGCTTTTTACAATTGTCCGTGGCATTAAAACGGATTAATTTCAGTACCGCAGGAAGAAACTCGCATACTATGTAAATACTAATTCAGGTAACATCTCCATGATTGCTGAAACATTTTTTTAAAATTAAAATAACTGTTAAATACAGCACTTTCAAGTTGTATTAAATCACTGGCATTTTGTAATCTTTTGAGCGCTACGAAAAATAATCCAACATACTGTTAACGTAGACTGTAATCTAATGCTTTTTTGCCAATTATTTTCAGCACTGAGAGGGATAAAGCGAGAATTAAAGACCGCGCACGTCCATGGAAAAGAACTTGTGGCGTGTTGGATTTCAGCGAATATCTATTAAGAGATGTATATGGAGGTAGCAACTAATTTTCTTTATCTGTTTACTCTGTAAGATAGTTGTAGGACGAAGAGAATTGGCAGATCTTTGCTTACCAAACCGGTAGATATTTTCTTTAAATCACAAAATCAAGGAAGCGTAAAATTACACGAGTGTAGTTGTCACAAACACGATGCGTACGAGACTAACATGGAAGCAATTTCTAGTAGAGCTCAAGTTGCTCGTGCTTATTCAGAGAAGTAAGGCAGTGAAAGAGCTATCAGCATCGTGCTCGAGGAGTAATCTTCAAGGGAAAAAAGGAGGGAATTCGCAAGTTGATAGACAACCTGCAGTAACTATGCTATTCCGCGCGGGTACATGAAAGACTAGCCGACTTTTTTTTTTTTTTTTTTGGTAAACACTCCATTGCGGTGCAGCTTCTTTGATGTAGGGTTTGATGCCGGGTTTCTCAAACCGCTGTGTATAAGCATGTAGATTAAACTTAAAATTGTGATAATTAATACATATATATATATATATAGTGACATTTTGTTATGGAAAAACAAGGGAGGATACAAAAGTACTGCACTGCTGAAGGCGTGTTTGGTGTTTCTATTTGGAAACTTCCTTTATTTAGCCACCGAGAAATGTTTGTCTGAAAAGGAAGAAAGCCTTTCCCCTACCCCGGCATGCCGACCTTTTCCTTCCGGTTTAATGAAAATATAAATTCCTATATTTTCCACTGTGCAGTACCAGCTGTGAAATTTCTATTCGAGGAATTTGATTGAAGCAATGAAGAAATTGCAAAACTTGCTTCATTCCGCTATATTTTAATTGATATTCAATTAAAATCCGTGTTTAAAAACTTGTCTTGGATATTGGATAAACGTCAATTTACTTTTAATCCGATGTCTACTAATCATATTATAAATGAAACCCATACAAATATTTTTAATTTATTATATTTTCATTGTCAAACCGAAACAGTATTCAGGAAACCACGCCAGTGATTTTAGAAAGCTTTCCGCTAAAACTTCTTTTATTTTTTTTATTTTAAAACTTCCTTTTTCCTTAGCAGCTACCTAAGAGGAAAGAAAGTCCCTTCAGGCAGAAAAAGTATTTTCTGGAATTTTTTTTAATAGCATATTTTTTTTTCAATTTTGAAATAATCTTGTTTCATGTGGAATTTTTAAAATATTAATCCATTGATAACTTCCCAGTATTGCATTAAAGTTGAAAAACCTTATCAGCAACATATTGACGAAGTAAATAAAAAATCACGCGTGCTTCAGTTGCAGACGACTTTTCTAGTTTGATTGCACTTGCAGACAGCTCGAGTGTTAACATACAAGTTTGGTATTTCCTGAATAATGTTACATATTTCCCTGCACAGTTTGAAGCAGTTTGAGAACTGCTTTTGCCCTAAAGGGTTCTTTCTTTCGTGTTGAAGATACTGCAGCAAGTACTGTCATCCGTGATGCAAGTAGCAAGGCGTGCATGTGTTCACCTCTAGCATCAGAAAGTTTTAACTTACTTCATCTTTTTTTTAATTTATTTTATTTTATAGCGGTACTTTTAATAGTATTATATATCTTTGCACATAGCAATTAATGTAAATAATAGTTTGACAATATTATTTTCATTCAAAGCATAACAAATATTCTAGATTAATTTGGAAACGTATTTATTATCAGTTTGATGGCAATTTGGTATTAATTTCACAACAATTACCTTGTAATTGTAGAATAAAAACGACGCTGAAACATAAAGTTCTGTATAGCACAGATATAATATAGATATAATTCCATATCGTATGTGTGCACCAGGCCGCGTTTACAAGAATCAAAATATTACAGTATATAAATTAAATAAAAATTCATTTATTTTACTGAAAGTATCTATCCGTGAAGCTCAATGAAACTTTCGTCACAATTTCATTTTACGGCCTGGCCGTGTGGAGAAATCCCTCCCCACTCTAGTCCAATCGACTTTGCGATTCCTAATTCAATTGTGGACATGGATGGTCGTGAATTTCGTTTAGGTGACAGACGAATTTCACCACTCGGTGTGAGATCGCCCCTTGCTTACTGGAGGCTTAAAGTGACTCGGAAAGTTGTTTGGCTGAATACCATGAGTGGGCTAAGGAGTCCTGCCCACTCATGGTACAATACGGGTTCTTGTAAACACTTCAAATGTATTTTTAAAACTTACTTTTTTGTTGGAACGTTTATATTCAGCTTTATATTACAAAAATATGTATACTCATTTGCTAATATTCACGTCAATTTTGTTTATGCGCAGTTCTTCTGGAAGGGACACATGAAATATAGAAGATATTTTAGAGATGAAATTTTGGGAACCTGTGGTTTACACGTTTGGCAACTTTATGGTGAATAACATCTGCGGCAAACCCGGTATGCAATGCAGCCCGTCTGGGATCTTTATTTATTTTTTTTTTTTTCTAGGCTCAAATGAAAGCTTCACACAAAAACGAATTCGAACCTTAGATATCTTAGTAAAGTTAATTTTCTTAATAATTTAAAGTTCAATATCAATCTTTTCTGTATTCGTTTGAGCTCTGTAATATATCGGTTTAAGCACAAAATAAAACTGTAAAGAGAGTTATTTCTGATTTCAAAGTTTAAGATTATATATCTAGTTATATATATATATATTTAAGATAATTTAATCAAGAATGTAATGCAATAACTTTTATGAAGGATTTTTTTATTAGAACAGCAGTTATAAAGAAGAAAAGTGAAACACATAGAAAAAATTAGGTACACAAAAATGCTCACAATGTGAGTTAATACTTAGTTGGGTAACCTTTAGCGTTAATTACGGCCTTACAACGCCTTCCCATGGAATGAACCAAGTCTTTTAGTTCTTATAATGTGAAACCAAGATTGAATTATTGCTTCTATTAATTGGGTTTTATTGCTGGGTTGCTTCTAACTAACAAATTTCTTGAGTCGGCTCCATATATTTTCGATTGGGTTAAGGTCTGGGCTATTCCCAGGCCATTCCAGCAGTAGAATATGATTATCTCGAAACCACTTTTTGCACACAGCAGCAACATGACATGGAGCTGAATCCTGTTGAAATATAAATGCTTCATTATCTTGGAAAAGATCACGTGCGGAAAACTTCAGTTTGGGAACCAAGTATTTCATTTATGTATTTTGGGACATTTATATTCCCATTAATCACGCAAATTCTGACCACACCTTTTGATGTCATACAACCCCAGATCATAACACTAAGTGGGTGTTTCACGGTAGGTGAAATACAATTAGTGTGCAAATCTTCTCCAATTCTTCTCCTTACGTATTTTATGCCATCACTACCAAACAGGAAGATTTTGGTCTCATCACTCCAAATAATACTGTCCCATTATTCCGCTGTCCAGTTAACATGGGTTTTCGCCCAGTTTAATCTCTTCAACCTTGTTTGAGAGATAAAAATGGCTTTTATCGTGGAATTCTAGCATTTAAATCAAATTCCTGCAGTCTGCGTAGAACAGTCTTTCGACTCAACTTCACATTGTATTGCTCCATTTCATCTTGTATACATCCAGATAATTTTCTTCTGTCACATAGGCACAGTCTCTCAATTCTTCTATCATCATTTGCTGTTGTGCACCTTTTCCTTCCTTTACCAGTCTGGTTTTGTAGTGACTAGGTCTCCTTATACCTCTTCAAAAATTTAGAAATGCCACATTTGGTTAAGTTTCCACCAATTTTTCTTCTAATTTCTTCATAATTGCAGCCTTGTTCACTTAATAGTACTATTTTACATCGCTTTCTGGGTGACCAGTCAACTCTTTGTGGCATTTCTTGAATTTTATTACGTTTTACAAGCTCAGTAAATTAAAGAACACAAAAATAAATCCAACCAACTTGATAGCAATCACATAACACACTGACAAATGTATGTCCTCCTCTCAGCTCCAATACATGACATCAATAGCTGAATCCTACTGTGACCTTATTGGCTTATTTTCAAAACAAGATGACACCTGATTGGCTCTCTTTTAGAGAGCCAATAATACTCATTGGCTACATTCAAATGAAAAAAAGCTACTTCATATCAACCTAAGCAAGTTGTGCTTCCTTTTTCTGGTTATTTAACTATAACGTTTCATAAAATACAGATAATTGAACAAATTTTGTTGCATTACATTTTTGATTTAATTATCTTTCCATTGATATATAATTTTATGGTATTACTAAACAAAAGTGGTGTTATGAGCCATCGAACCTCAAAAATACACTTTTTCCAAAAGGTTTCCACAATTTTGGCCACTAGTGTGTGTGTGTGTGTGTATGTATGTATGTATATATATATATATATATATATATATATATATTTCTTAGTTTTAACACGTTCGGTTGAATTTTATTGCTGGCCTGCGAACTCTCACACATTTAATTAATAACAATAGTTTTTAGTTAGATACTGCGTTTGCGGGTGCAGCATATGGTTTTGCTTGAGTCTATATAGTGTAGTTTCTGTATGAGGGGGCATGTGATTCATTCATTAGTGTATCCCAGTTATCTCTAATT
Source organism: Typopeltis vanoorti (assembly GCF_054136105.1). NCBI lineage: Eukaryota > Metazoa > Arthropoda > Arachnida > Uropygi > Thelyphonidae > Typopeltis > Typopeltis vanoorti. The sequence goes on along the minus strand of NC_143573.1, from coordinate 77,787,004 downwards.
GCGCTATTTGTTGAGAAATATATTACACAGACTCCTCATATCTTATTCACTGACATAATAAAAGTACTTGTTTTTCTTGCCTCTGCAGTACAGTGGCTGTTGAGGAGGGCGTGTTGTTTACTGCTGCAAGCGAGTTACTATCGCCTGACGTGAACGTATTTAAGCATTTTTTTCATGTGTGAGTTATATGCGAAACTTTTTAATTTCTTTTTTCGAAAAGTAAAATCAGGGGTGCGAGTTATATTGGAGTAAATATCGCATTTCAATTACTATATTGGTGCCTTCTTTAAACGGAAAAATAGCTCGGATGAGAGTGATAATACAAAACGAGTTTGTAATGTGTAGTTTCTGAAGAGAAAGAGGTCGGTAACGAATCCACATAAACACAGAATTCCCATCAGTTGCAATGCGATAATATTAATACGCTAAACGAAAGGAAAGATTTGCTGACTTGCTGGACACTCAACCAGTGGATCGCATTCAAAGGTAAATACAATTGGTATTTTTGTAGGAACATTTTTCTGTTTTGTGACTTTTCTCCCTTTACAGTAACTATGCCTACATTATTGTGTTATTATTCAACAATTGTTTACGGTTTTGAATGTGTATATAAAGTCGATATCAACAGTCGTCTGATTACGAACACGTGATGAAAGGAACAGGGAGATTTGGAGCTTCCCCGGATAGCATCCAAAGATAAATACAATTGGTTATTTTGTATAGGGCCCCGGAATTTATTCGTTTAGAATTTAACCACTGCCTTTTGCACCGCCTGAAACTAGCTGTTCGCTCCCCCTTGTGAAGCCGGATGACTCGGTGGTTTGTAAGTTTGCTTATTCATTGTAAATATCGCCACCGACTATAAAGCAAAAGTTCAAGTCTGTTTTGTAACTCAAGTCCACTGCAGTACTCAATTGTATGGCTGTTGACTGTGAATAATGATTTTATATTACAATGTTCAATCCCACTGCGTACGTTGCATCATTCACAAATGTTTAGAGAGAGAGCGCCTTTTCCTTCCTTTACCAGTCTGTACACTGATCAAACAGTGTAAAAGTAGCGACGCTACTTTTACACTGTTTGATCATATTACGAAGCAGTTTTGAAATCAACTGGTGAGAGGTGGCTTCGGAACTCGAGCAGTTTCTTTTAGTGAAGTTGTTAGGTGTATTCTGTCGGTTCCAATTTACAGCATTAAGAATTTCAAGCTATGGTATTACACTTAAATTAGAGGTAGTTATGTGTTTCGCTTTTCATGTTTGCTCTTACAAACATTTCTCGTTTTTTCTTTACTTCCTTCTTCATTTATCTTCGCTGTTTATCGTTTATTCTTTCTCGGTGATTTCATTTCATATCAGGAAAGGATACAGAAAATTACTCTCCATTTATTATCACTTGGGTGCTTCAGGAGTTTCTAGCAAATATATTTGTATTCAAGGTACAAAGTGGAGAAGAAAAGAATGTTATTTACAAACAAACAAATTGTATAGACTTCATCTTTAAAGCTCTTGAATAATAATGAAGGCAGATGGTGGAACTCTTTTTTTTTTTCATGTTATGATATGCATCATAATTTTATCATATGTATTCTCACGGGATGTACAGAATACTGTAATAGTGCCACATGATTTTTTTTTTTTTTTGCATTATTATTAGTTTCCTGTTAACAGTTTTCTTCCAAATTAGTGTGTTATTTGTCAGGTCTCCAGCATTGCTTGATTTTACATTTCGGCCTTCTAAGGAGAATTGTTTCAATCCACCTGAATTGATAATGGTCGGCAAAGGTCGATATCGATCCCTAGGGTTCGATAAATGCCTAGAGGTCAAAAAGGGGGGTTAAATTTTTAATGTTGTTTATAAATTTCTTTAAATATTTCTATCGAGAAGCAGTCATGAAGTAAAAGGGTGAAGGAATTATTATTTTTAAATTGAGAAATTTATTATTGATAACATGTATTCATTTATTTCACGCGATGGGGATCGATGAGGGATCAAGGATTCCATGAAGAGGTCGATAGTCTAAAACGTTTGCCGACCCCTGGTCTAAACAGGCCACGACCCTGCCATCCTAGCGAGAAAGTCTAGCAAAGCATGTTATGTTTTGCTAGACTTTTCCACCTTTGTTGGAGTGAATACCTCCTTAAATTAATTCTACTCGCAGTTTTTGAATACTAAAATCATCAATATACTTCATAACATTGTGAACAAATAGTATACATTTTTCAATGATTTAATATTAAAATTATTTTAATAAATTAATTAAAACGAATTAATTTTAATACGAATCCTGCTATTGAAACTATTTGTTCACTCTTCTTTTTTTTTCTTCTCTCTCTTAGAACTCTCATATATGCGTTCTAGTCTTTGATCAGCTTTATATCTACGCATCTCTTAGATCCATAAGGTAATACTAATTTGAACACAGCTTTTTATGGTGTTAGTTTGCTGTGTTTTTCTGTTTTCGATCTTTTTCCATATAAATTTATATCTCCCCGTCATACCAGTTTGACTAAAGGGTCGATTCTCGCATGTTCCTGACACTTCAATATCGAATACGACACGCTCTTTACAATCACATTATGAAACAAATATATCACCTCTGTTAATGAGTTGAGTTCCCCAATCTTGGAATTTTCACTTCCCAATGTGGATTTTCACTTCACTTCCCAATGTGGAAGTGAAAATCAAAATTTCTAGGAAAAGGGTTGGGCTGTTTTAAATTACAACTAAAGCAATCAGTATTATGAAGCCACCGTAAATTGTCTATTAACTGATGGCGTTTTCACTTTCAGGGAACTCACCTTCAGTTTAATGATTCTTTGCATCCTAGAAATTTGCATTTTTGCTTCCACAAAACAAACAGTCCATTGAGGAACTCGTGCAATTGACAGGCATCATATATTTGTCCCATAGTGTGATTCTCGTGGGGTAATTATAAATAGCAACACCATATTGCTGTCTATTATTTGCCGACCTTGTTAGCCAAGTGAAAAGAGCTTTTCTGACATATGGGGAATGGATTTAAAACGGACTGTTAACATTTTTTGTTAAAGTACCGGCCAGTCTGACAGTACTAGTCATAAGGTTAACTTTTGGTTTTCTAAAGACATGAAAACGCTCAGCAGGTCGCAATTAACTTTATGCGTTGTATTTGCCTTCTCGTCACGAAACCCGTTGATGATGATGATGATTCCAGTTATCATGATCATTATTAATGGACGGGCACCTCCATGGAGTCCGAAGACATATCGCGGGAAACCCAATCCATCGACACAATATCTATTGTACCGCTCCTTAAACCCATTAACAGACAAAGCACTCACAACTGACTCTGGCAACCCGTTCCATTGGTTCACAACTCTTCAAGCAAAAAACTTAGTCCTCACACCCCCTACTGACCACACCTTTATTGAACTCCAGGGGTGGTGGTGGTAGACGGGGATTATCCCTTGTTCTGGCCCCTTTAGCCAAGTGTTGGAAAATTTCTCTTGCATCGATCCTATAAAACCTTTTAATCAACTCAAATGTTTCTATCAGTTCCCCCCCCCCCCACACACACACACTTATCGCCTATTAACCAGCTTTTACAACCCATACATCCTCTATCTATCCTCATATGGAACATTCCACAGATCACTCATCTTGATCTTCGCCTGTGAATCTTCTCCACCGCTTCCTCATTCCCAAGAAACCCAGAAGAAGACCCGAGCAAAATAATCCAGATGTGGACGTATCAAGGCCTTATAAAGAGGAATAACAATTTTCTTATCTCAACTAGTTAACGTGTTCTTCAATAGCCAAGTAATCTTATGGACCACCTTAGAAATATGTCCTTTAAACTTTAACATTCTGTCTAACCCCCCCCCCCCTAAATCTCTGGCTTCATCTCTTTCCTGGAGTACAGTTCCATCAATGCGGTACACAGCTTGAAATCTATTTATACAAAAATGCATAACTTTACATTTCTCCGTATTAAACTGACACCCATTGTCTTTTGAATTCCATACAACATTACCTGTATTCAATATATGCAGCGCAGTATCGGAGTAATATGCGCGAAAGATAAACTTGAATGAAAATACCAAGAAGTAAAGAGCTAACGGACCTTAAAGTGAATATTGGTAGTCACGTATGAAATATAAGTGCTTCTGATTAGTTTAATGATACTCTATTGTCATAGTTTTGTATACATTCATTGAGAATGCATATCAGATGGCAATGTAACTTTTGGTATATTGGACGTACATAAGCAACGCAGAAAGTATAATAGGAAATATAGGATAGAAAATATAAAAGGTAGTCAATGTTATTGGCAAATGAGACTTGGAGAAACAAAACTTGTGATCATCACATCAAGAAATAAACCGGGCACATACAGCTATAGAAAATATCTTAACACCAGGACATTTTGCAATCCTACAGAAATTGCAAAAAATGTTACGTGGATAAGCGAGATAGATTACGAGTTTTCTTCAGTATTGGTTTCACACTGAGTGTATTAGAATAACAGAAAATATGATGAAGACCGATTATTTGAATTTAGAAACCCTACAGGTGTATGGTTGAATGGCAACTGTTTGAGATATTTCACAACAGATATTTTCAACTGAGATCCTCTGGAAGTGTTTACAACACACACCAATAGGAAGAGAAATTGGTGTGTGTTGTAAGATGTAAATTACAAACAAGAATGAGAATAACAGATTGTCTTCGTCTTCTGTAGTGGGAAATCTCAAACGTTTCATAAGAAAGTGCCTGATCATTATCATACACAATTGAAATTCGTTCAATGCCTCATCAAATATATATTTTCCTATTACACTGAGCAATGTGACTTCGTATTAATAAATTTTCCTATTACACTGAGCAATGTGACTTCGTATTAATAAATTTTCCTATTACACTGAGCAATGTTACTTCGTATTAATAAATAATGTAGAAACTTTTTTCTCCAATAACGAAATAGTGTATACTGAAATGTTTAAGTTAAGGGATGTTACATCCCATATCGTTTTTTAGACGAATAAGAAACTCAAAGAGTTTCATGCTGAATATAGTAGAAACTATATAAAGTTCGGCGATTCCAAGCGTAAGCAAATACCTGGATACTGCAGCAACTGACCCTAAAGGTAGTGCAAGCTGAGGCAACTCATGTCTAAGGTGGAGCAAGCTCCGATCACTATTCTTGATATTTACCCATAATGTGAACTTAGCTCCTAGGAGCTGTATTTCTGTTCAACATTATGAGAGAAGGTCACTACCCAGACCGGTTTCAACCTTTATTGAGGTCTCATCAGTGATTAGGTAGACCTAGTTAATATCAAGTTTGTAGCGAACAGAACTTACAACCCTTCTATGAGTATAGAAGGGTATAGAATCTAATCTAAGTGTATACTGAAATTTTATATTTATGGCGTCGAGTGACACACCGTGCGATGGGGAACAGGGATAAGTAAAATTACTTTTTATGAAAGTAATTTTATTTATCACTAAGTGATTTCTTTGAATGTATGTTAATATTTGGGAACTTAATCAGGGCAATGCTTATGCAAACTTATCCACTTAAATCAATAAACGATTCAAAATGAAATAATTATTTCATTTTAGTAAAATATTCACACACAAACACGATAATGTCAGAAAATCTTCTCCGATACCACTTTCTTTTAAAAAGATTTACTGCATTCGTTCTATAGTACCCCACCCTATCTTCGAGACAAAAAAAAAAAAAAAAAAAAATACTGGATAGTGTTTTTGTCTCGCAGCTAACAGTGCTGCGAGAGATGTGAGCCTGCAGATTGAATGTACAATCTTTTTGCTCGACAAATATAATGCTTGTGCTTACACAGATGGTTTGACGCTTGTTTATTGAAGATTAAAAAAAAAAAAGCCTAGTTATGCTACCATATTTGGTCTCTAGAATAGGGTTCCCAAATTCCTAAGCCTACCCAAGACACCAAATATGCTACAGAAACCTTTGTCTGTAAGATTAGTTTATTGTTCATGTGTGCCAATTTGTTGATTGAACCGTGTTAATTAAATTGCTAACTACAGCATTTTTAATGTGAATCCTACTTACGAAGGTTGAAACCTAGGGTGCATTTTTGTAGCGTGGTTTGGCTAAGAAAGTTTGCCCCCCCCCGTTCGAAAGACCAAACATGATAACTTTCCAAGTCATTTCAGATCTCCAGTAAGTAGAAGTGGTGAACTCGCATCAGGCGATTAAAATCATCTGCTGCCTGAACTTAATGTGAATAACAAACTATATAAACTTAATAAAAATAATTACTTAATACAAATAACTCCTTATAATCCATAGCTTTGTTTTCTGAATGAGGGGCAGAGGTTTGAATAGACCTGAAGAACCCACCAGGACTTATTAGAGAAGAAACTTAGAAATTGCTGCTAAGTGAATCACTGTTGATTTATCCAGTGCTCCAATGTTAGATACAGACATCTATTTTAGACAAAGTGTTTTGATTCGAATAATAAATAAAGTCTCTCTCTTTCTTTCTTAAAAACCTTCATTCATAACATCGAAAGGAATTTACATCATTCTTATAAACCATCACGATTTTCGTGTCATTTTCTTGAAAAAATGATTATGTACCTTGATAGGTATCACTAATGTGTATCGATATTCTCCTTCGAAGATAATAAAATAAAAAAAAGCCTTGAAAAACTATCATATTTGGTCTCTAGAGTAGGGTTCCCGAATTCCTAAGCCTGCTGATGACACTAAATATGCTACAGAAACCTTTGCCCGCATGGTAATAATCTGCATTGCAATCAGTAGTTCTCGTTCTGTTATGCTTTCAAACAAAAATGGCTCATCTGGTTCTTGGGTAAATAATATTTCTCATTTTCCTCTTATACGTTAAGCTTAATAATCTGTCAAGACTAAGTAACTTGCCATTCCTTGAAACCTAATTAATGGTTTGATAGGAAGGCTAATCCTATCTGTATAATGTATTTTGCCTGTCAATTGCGTGTTTACTTTTGTCGGGTTGTCTGTTTTGCGAGAAGAAGACTGAGTTTCCGGAAGGAAACCTTTCTACTCTCACACGTGACCGGCTAACTCACTTTGTTGAAAATCTCTGATAGGTTCTTAGATACGTAGGCGGGATTTGAATCACACACACAGACCGGCCACTGAATCAAAACCCTCAATGCAGGCGTACCTAAACGTCACTTACACAGCGTATATGCACAATACTTTGCGTCACCACATGTTCTAGGCAACTATTTAAGGATACAGCTGGTCAGTAATCGTCAACAGTGTTGATCACAAGAGGTAAAACAAAGGATCTTTCGGAGTTCGGAAAAAAAAAAAAAAAGCTTATTGTAGGTGTCCGTCTGTCTGGATGCTCGATTTTGAAATCAGCAAGATGACTAGTGCTTCAAAAGATGAGATATTCCGGGTGTTTAGTCAGTTGGAAAAATAATCCACATTGCATGTCTAAGAGGCGTAACTGCGCTCCTATGACAGTCTGTCAGGAACAAGATCGCCATCGTCTGAGAAGGCTTGTACGGACAAACAGAATTTCCTGCAGCAATTGACCGAAGCAGTCAAGGCTGTTCCCGACCCATATCTCGCTAAACTATGCACGAGGATTTGAAGAGGATTGTTTTGGTAGTCACCCGCCTATAGGAAAACCTTTGATTTCTGAGAAGAACCGGAACGTTCATCTAGAGTGGTGTCACGAACACTGACTGCAAAAAAAAAAAAAAAAAAAAGTGGTCTGACGAATCATGGTACTCCTTGTTCTGTACCAACGGTAGGCAGGGTTGGTACAGAACAAGGAGTACCGTTATGTGCCGGGTATCCTCTGTTGGTACAGAATCCCCTGATATTGATGGAAGGTGGGGTGTCCTGTAAGAGATATCTGAGCATTGTTGCCGATCAAGTCCATCCAACAATGGCAACTTTATCCAGCAGGTGATGGTTGTTTTATGGTCGTCAGTGTTATTGTCCATCGTGCAAGAATTGTTCAGCAGCGGTTCATCAAGCATGACAGACTTCCATCCTCCCTGACCACCACAAATCCTGGATCTGAACCGCATTAAGAATGCATGGGATGTGCTAGAAAAACAGATCATCTTCCATCACCTTGTGAAATCTATTCCAAACCACATGTACTAAGGAGGTCAAACACGGTATTAAATAAAAGTTTCTAATTCACTGACCGTGTACAGCAGCGAAAAAATTAATCCGAACAAGCTTGAATTTTCATCAAGTTTTTGGTTTTTGTTTCAGTTCTGGTTTCTGTTTTAGTTCACTATTTTGGTTGAGTGCTGCGTATTTTAACTGTCCATACGATGCTTATTAAGTCTTGTGGGTTTTAATAGTGTAAACAAGTTGACATTCGTAGTGTTTTATTCATTTTGTGTAGCTATAAAATGAATACATCTCCAAGAAAGCGATCAAAAATATGTAGTCTTTCTCAGCACACATCCATGACTCAAAGACAAATCACCAATGAGTTAGTGTTGGTTTAGGTACTGTGAATGTGATTTTAAAAAGGTTTGGGGAGATGGTACTTTCTTCATTGACAGAAAAGGAAAATGTGGGCGAAAAAGTGAACTACACTTACCAGTTAGGAAAAGCAAAATAAGTTTAAGATTGTCTTCTGTAGACTGAAGTAGAGATTTGGCAGCTAGTGGGATTATATTTCTGACATGACAGTCCGTCGAAGATTGTTGGAAGCGGGGAGGACTGCCTACAGACCAAAAAAAGAAAGAAAGAAACAGCTGTTGACGAAGGCTATGCAGAAAAAGAGGCTCCAGTGGGAGAAAAGTGTACAAAAATTGAGCTGTTGAGAAGTGGAAGGTTTGGGTTTGGGGAGATGAGAGCCATTCTCAGATGAGAGCCATTTCAGCAGCTGAGAAGACTTCTCTCGCCCATTTTCAACAAGCTCCTAAACACTCAGCTAAAAATATGTTCTGCGTTAGTTTACACATGACTGTCCAGGATCACTTCCGCGTGCTGACGGTATGATGAAAATTGACCAATACATAAAACAATTGGAGAAAAGAGTGGTCCCACAGATCCAGAAAGAACTCATCTTCCAATAGGACCTCGCTCCATGCCACATTTCAAAAAAGTGGGAGTCCCTAAACAATCGCTACACCCAATTGCTACAGTGGCCAGGTAACTCTCCTGACATTAACCCAAAGGAAAATTCGGGGATATTGTGAAAAAGAGAACTGGAAAATTAAATTGTGAAAGAAAGGATAACTTAATACATTCCATTATAAAAGTATGGCTTCGAGATCCAGAAATAAGAAAAATGTGTTCTGCGAAATGAACTTAGAAACAGAGGAGCACATCTAAATTATTAGGTGAAATGTTGAGTTAATTTTTATACTTATTTTATTGCGAAATTAAAATTTTTCTTTAAAGTGTGAATGTTCGGATTAATTTGTTCGCTACTATATTACATCTGTGTGCATATGTATGGCAATTGAATATTGCCACTGTCCTGCTTATTAATGATTTGAAGTGAATTGGCGGAGGGGGGAGCCTCTGTATTGGGTGTCGCGAGAATTTTCGGATTATTTAACCTTAACCTACCTACGGTATTAATGTATTGTAGGTTTGCAAATTTTCGCGGGTAGGAGGATTGATATATATATATATATATATATATATATATATATATATATATATATAATGATCTGTTCGTAGTTCGATTTACTTTTTTTTCTATCTTTTTTTTTTTTTAACTTCTTTACCATTTTACTGAATTAATCAGCTGGTGACAGCGAGTTTTTTTTTTTTTTGCAGAGTTCTTCAAGCTTATTTCTCTCGCTATATGTTTGAGATTTCTGGGTCATTCTTTTTCAGTCGTTCCACAGAAGTTGGCTAAATCCTTTGCTTCTATCCTTGGGGATATTTCGATATCACAGGATGAAGGGCCACAGTATGAAGCTGTCATCACTAATTCATCGCAATGGCGTCGCCTGCGAGCTGATACCATTCAAGTGGTCAGTGGGATGATGTATTAGTTTCCAACTTCGCAATTGTATCCAGATCTGTAAAAATGTTTTGTGTTTTTTCTGTGTAATATTCTTATTCTATGAAATCAGACTTAAAAATGGAGGAAGAATCTGACTTAGGTTAGAAGTTGCACTCATTTTGCGAGGCCACGTGTTTCGCACGAAGTAGCTGATCTTATGAAAAAGTCTGGATGACAAGCACTTCTCACGTTTATACAGTCCTAATCGAATTCTGTGTGAGATGTCGAGAATTTGATCTATTTCTTAAGTTGAAAGAAGTATTCTGTGGGAAACTCTTCAAGAATAATTGACGATGTTTCTGTTGAAGTAGCCCAGCCTCTTTCTCTCTCTCTCACACACACACACACACACACACAAAATAATACAAGACTTACCTAAACGTCAGAGAACAGTGAAAAAGGAGAGTGGAAATTATACTGTAGGCCTACCAAGTGTATTTTGTTAAATAAATGTTTGCTTTAAGAACTGCAGTACAGTGACGTCACGAAAGTGTGTGACATTGAAATGATTCTCACCACCGCCATATACACACGAGTTCTAATTAATTACACTTAAATGGCCTACATTTTTCGCCTGTTAATTCGCACATATGAAGAAAATGTTGGCCACCTTTGACCTATCTGCAGCCATACACTTTATATTGTATAATGTGTTAATAAGCAGCACCGACGGTTTAATATCTTTAAACTCATTAAACACCGGAAGTATTGACTGTCCAAAGATTTCCGACACTTTTGCACAATGCCGTTCGACGCTTTACGTGGTATTTCAAAACGATTACTCAGGATTTGCAGAAAGCTACTTGACTACCACTTTTCAGTTTTTCTTTTGTAAAAGGATACACCTATTCAATCGTCTAGAGTTATCTCCCCCCCCCCCCTAGATTAATTCATATCATATGAATCGGTATAACGATGTTAACTGAAAATTCCTAATTTCCATTTTTGTAACTGAATTTATCAAATATCGATAGTGCCTCTGAATAGGCAAGTAGATCGAATTTAGCATAATTTTGTTTTTTAAATTTTCGTTTGAGAGAATTGTGAGTTGTTGATTTACCCACCTCATTTAAAAAAAAAACAAACGTGTCCACATTCATTCTGTACATTTTTTTTTTTTAAATTATGATTATACTTATTATTAGTAAAGAGTTGCAACAATGCGAAATCCAGTATGTTGTGTATGTGAAAGAAAGAGTTTGAGAGGTTATAAGGAAGCAGGTTGGATCAAGCACTTCTGAGCTCCAGCTACATTATGGCAAAAATTGTCAGATCTTAAAGACGGAGGACACCTTTTTGTGACCTGGATTTCTCTCTGTCTCTGAATCAGGCTGTTCTGGATGACAAAACTTTAGAAGCAAATTCGGATGTTTGCATGAAGAAGTAGACAATGTATCCTACAGTTTAGCCCTCCATTGTCTTCAGGAGTTGGAGCATGTTTCCCATAAGATTAGTAGTAAATACTACGTTGAACCTATGTTTTGTATCTGCACATGAGCCATCTCTCTGAAAGCATTCAAACGAGATTGATGTTGACCGGAACATATCCCTCAACAGTACTTCATATCTTAAAAACACCCACCTTTTTAATATGCTTATTTTCTACCTTTTTCGTATCACACTCTTACTTTAAAATATGACGACCTATATATTAACGGCTCGCACTTTCAGATAACGGAGCCGTATCTCCGTTTAGCTGTCGCAGTAGCACGAGTGGTTTCGCCTAACAGAACAACGCCGCAGACGGGAGGCACGCTTTGTTATTGATTGGTCCATCACACCTCCCTAGCTCAGGCAGAATGAACCTGGCTAAAGATGACGTCACCAAACCGGAACAATGGATGCAGCAAACGCCAGCTAGCGGCCAGTTTTGACTGCTGAGAAAGAGGTGTTTTATGTTCGTGAGGGTTGCCTACCGTAGCGTTAGTGTTCAGGTGAGGTTGGGAGTATAAGGTTCACTCTTCATTTTCTTATTCCTACAGTTTGTGTAGGTGTGATTTCGAGCAAACGAAGAAAAGACTGCGGTGCTATCGTGCAGCACATCATCCCACACTTATGGTGGGCCTACTAGCAATCCACGGTGTGTGCTGACAGTGACAACAACCTGCCTGACTGGAGCGAGCACGCAGACAGCGTCGGAATCAAGGTAAGATTGTGCTCTCTCCTTCTCTTAGACAACTAAATACCTGTTATCTGCCGAGTTCAGAAGGCGTGGATCGCGGACGTTGTTGGTCCGTCCCACTGATGAAAAGTCCTTCATACTAAAAAAGATAAAACAGGGATAGTATGTAAGGAGTGCCGATCAAAACTCAAAAGATAAGACCTTTTTTTATTAATGTTTCTCTGGGTGTTGATTATTCCGAGTTATGAGGAGGGGGGGGGGGGAACTTGTTAGGCCTACCAGTGACTCATGCTGCTATGTTTTTGTCGCCTTTCACTTAGGCTCTTTTTACTTCTCCACCCCTTCAGTTTGAAGTGTTCTGTGATCATATATATGTGTGTGTGTGTATATATATATAATCAGCATTATGATAACGATTAGTTTTTAGTGAATACACGTTGGCATTTTATGACTTCATTAGGCTTAATTACAGACGTGGTTGTTCATTCGCGTTATCATTGCTTAATCAGCTTACCCAATATTCTACAAGTGACTACACCACCGTAGCATTCATTGAAAAGACAAGTAAATACAAGCTTGTTGTTGTTGTTTGAAATCAGCAAGAGAAATCGAATTGAACTAAGTACATCTGATCCGTGTAATTACGTTATTGATGTAATTTTCTATCTAGAAATGACAATTTTTTAGAATTTAATTTTTTATTATACACATCTCAAGTAATCTGAGAACGGAAGATGAAATCATAACTGGTTAAGGGAAAGTGAGAACTGGTAAGATGTTACATGCTACAAACTATATTTCCGTTTGTAGCATCTTTGCAGCTTTTTACTTCAGTTTGTATTTCAGAATGCCATTATTCATAATTTGCTTTACCATTTCAACACTCGTGCTTTCTTCCCCTCCATCCCTCCCGCTGATGTCACCTTGCAGCCGAGACATTATGCAACTTTCCAGTATCCCAGATGGGTGTGTCAGCTGCATTCGGTTAAACCTAAAAGGTCAACCAAACATGTCGCTGCGGGTCACCACAAGTTAAGAGTTTGTATAACTACAGTGGATGCTATCGTTGGGTCATGACTTTTTCACAAATCGACCGACAAGTTTCTTTTCTTGGGATTTTTTGTTAATTCCTTTTGGTTTTAATTTTATCTTGCAGAAAAAAATTTGAACGAGTGTTTAAATACGTTTTGTCTTTGTATGTTGGGAAACCATCGTATTATTCCTGTTTACTAACAGTGGGATGTTACTAACAGAATTTTAAATTTTATATTTCGAATTCAGGAAAAAAAATGTTCTTGGCAATTTTTGCAATCACTACAAAAAAGTAACGTTGACTTTCAACCCCTATTTGTTTAATATACGAGGAGGGGGGGGGGTTGAAAAATTCTGATAAACACATAGAACAAAAATTATATAAAAGCAACTGATATAACCACAAGAAAGAACTTACGAGGATATAAGAACATAAGTTATCTTCATAACTCTGCTACTACTACTATGTTCTTTCTTGCTTTTTATCGGTTGCTTTAATATCATTTTTGTTCTAGGTGTTTATCAGAACTTTCAGTCCCCCCCCCCCCTTCTCGTATATTTAACATGATCTAAAGCAGTTGAAAAAATGAATGTATTTTAATATGTCATCTCCTTAATCGTGTTTTCAGACTTTTGGAATCCCTATCACAATGTTATTACGTCTACAAACTGTCCCATTTCAAAAACTGAAAACTTACAGGCTGATGTTTATGTTTCTGTAGGCTTAATAATAACATTGAATACGTATTCACGGTGTATTTTAAAATCTGTACGACGAATCAATATTTGGATTTTGATTTGTCATTCTAGATATATTTTCGAGTTTCTAATGGAAGGAGAATTTTCTTTCTAAATAGGGAACTTTAAGTTCTCTGTTTTGACCGAATGCAGTTGTGGTCATTCGTGGCCAAAAATCATCGGGGATATGGATGTTAACTTTATCCAATAAGTACAATACTACTGACTCTGAAGAAATTGATTTTCCCACCTTCTTTTGCTACTTTTTCCAATGATTTTCATTTATTAACTCTTTATAAAGACTGACTTAAGTGTTCTCATATTTCAAATTTTATTTTTATTCCTCTTTTCGTGGGTAAGACAAGTGAGGACTTCGTGATAAAAGTTGCTCCCCCGAGGTGTTATAATTCGAGTAACTGAATGCATTCAAGTGCCTACTAATTTATACATTCATAACCTTTCTTGATTATTGCACATTTCCGCGTAACCTTGGCAAGGTTACATCAGAAACGGATTCCTTTTTGAAAGAAAGAGGAACTTCCTTTGCACATGGCAATGTAGGTGATTAACTCTCATGGCGTAAACAAGTTTAATAGGTTACGTCTCGAGTCTGAGAGTTCGAATTAAAAACTTCCCGCAATCAAACTTTTGATATGAATCTGTTGACAAGCAAAAAAAAAAAAAAATACTCAAACACTGCTCAGATATTCACGACAAACCTGACTCTATAAACTTAAACATGATGGAACAATCGTTGGTTGGCAGTTGCGTTTTCTGTAACTAATGTTCGTAATATGAAGGATCTGGTCCTCGATTCGGATTGTGTGTTAATATTCTATACGCTAAATTTCTGCAGTAGAAGTGACTAGTTGGTCAAGGACTGACTTCTGTTGGCCATATTTAACAGAAGTCATCCAATTTATCAGCAGCTTTAGCAGCATGTTCACGAATTTAAGTAGTTCAACATGTTGCTTGCATTTTATTTAGGATGTACGATAATCCACATGCAGATTTAATCAGTAAATTATATATTTTTCTAATTTCTTGACCTCGCAGTTCTGTATAAAAGACTGGGGACAGACAACTTTGTTTTATATACACGCTTTTACTTCTCCAGAAACAAAGAGAGAAAATCAGCCACTTTGGAGCAGTTAATTGACTTATAAGATCTTAATATTTGAGTTTTAGGATTTAGAGATTAAAGATATATCTTTACATTTAATACCTCCCCCCTCCCAGAAAAAAAAAGTTAAACGAGGCTAGTGATCTTTAGCAGTTAGGGACAAAATCCATCATTACGAACAGGTTAGATAATATTTCACAAATATGAAAGAAGTTGCCTCAGTAACTATAGGGATTTCACGCACTGCTTTTGCATGAGATGAATTACAGGAATAAAGCTGTATTTGCTAGTTCTGCACGATTTTGAAAGAAGGAACAAACAACAATAGTTCCACACGTAACAACATATCATCTTTTCTTAATGTTGAATCATAAGTCCAAAGTTGTTGTTTTTTCCTTTATTTTAATAGGTTTCTTCACCCGCTCTCCATAAAAATGAAGAAATAACTGCTATTAGAAATTGTACATAACGTTCTAGAAAAATATTGTTCGTTAGCTTTTTAATGGTTAAAATATCATGTGAGAGCATAATAGTGGAGTTGTTGAATGTTGACGAGATCCTCCCACGTTTTCGTTCGGAGGAGAGATGACGACTTCGGCTGCAGATAATGATGCATGAAACTAGCTTTCGACGCGCATAGTGTACTCAAATACTGCCCATTTTGTAACATTTTTGAAGATATACACAACATACTTTTTCGTGATCTGTGCGTCCGAAGAACATCGTCTTAAATCAAATTTCAATATATATAGAATAAAAATTCTTTTCCTTAAAGTACATTTTAGAACTTTTAAGTGACAAACTTGCATTTGTTTACAGTCCTAAATTTTTGCACTGTCTTCATCCTTACCTGCATTACTGAAACTGTTAAAATTCATATCTAATTGTAAATTAAGGTAAGTTGTGTTTCTCATAGTGACAAATTTTCAAGTTCAGGACCATTAATTCATTCTATACACATTTAAGAATCCCCCCCCCCACTCCGATGCTTAGTCTCATGATACGGTAATGTTATAGTTTTTAATATTAAGTATATTGCTTACTTAATGTTAATAATAACTTAAGTACATTAAGTTATTCAAGCTGTACTTTGTCCCAGGTGAAAATGTTCTTACCTACTCACTGACTGCAGTACTCTGCAGGTGTCATTATTTGCCAAAGATAACAGATACTGTAATAGGTTTTTTAAATATCAGATTAAAGTTTTTCTTTGTAACTGAATTTGAGTTATATTTTGTTATGAATCGGTCAATAATAATCCTAATTTTTTTTTTGGAATCTATTGTAATTGTGGCCACAATTACGATTTTAAGGGAGGAGGGTGAGAGATGAATTTCATCACCCAGTGCGATACCACCACCCTGCTCTTATTGGAGATATAAGACTTAAATTTCGTATTTAGTTTCTAGAGTAGAAAAACTGGATTATTTAACGATTCAGCTCGTCCATGGTATCAGTATTAACTAACTTACTATAGGTTCAACTTTCGCGAGTAGTAGGATAAAAAGAAAAGTAAAGATTAGTTTATATGTAAATAGAAGCATGGTTTGAAGATATCGAAACCTTCAACATCAAGCAACTTGTGCTCAGACGCTTCTGAGCTTCCCGTTTCTTTATTATTGTCAGATTTAGAAATTGACGACTGTAAATCAAACGCCGATTGCTTTTATGTGCCTGGTTAATTTACAAGTGTTAAGCAGCAAGACACCTCTCGTGCGGTAATGACTACGTACTTTTATTACTCTGAGTGTGAAATAAGAGACAAAAGATTTAAGAAAAAAAAAACGTCTAATTAACAATGGCTGCACGGCTTGTAAAGTTAATTTGTCTGAACTGGATTAAGGTAAAAGGCCGGTGTCTCTGGCTTTTGAGTTGCTAATGATTATTGAGAGAACCAAGAGATCATGCAATAGATAAATACTTCTTTATACTAATGTATCGGATTTTATTTTTCTAAACATCTGCTATATGACTAGTACTTCCCTCTTTAATCTTCCAGCATCTGCACTCGCATCACCACAATGCTGCAGTTACTGTCCACGCAGTTTCCTGTTTGGATAGGAAGTGAACGTCATCGGCCATTTATTAAACTATCAACAAACCTCACCCGATAACCGATTAAAGAGAAGTAATTAAACGATCTCCATAATTTTTAATTTATCAAAACAAAAATCTGAACTAGTTACGTTTCCAATTAAGTTACTGGAACAAATTTCTGTCCTTAGGAGGAAGCGAAACCATGAAATTTCTTCCGTTGAGTCCCCACCCCCGCCTCGCATATCAAAAGTTGAATGAAAAATTACTTTAAAACATTATACACTAATAAGCTGCATTTCGTTACCTACTTCAAGATTCTGATATGTTCACACTTAAGGTTGTTAAACATCAAATTAAGGAAGTATTAAAATATGGAATTCGAAAGTCTCACTTGGTTAGAACGACTCACTGGGGTCCAGGAAGTCTTGAAATAATCACCTCCTGCATAATCACTTGGATTTTGGCCTCATAGCCTTAGTTGCTTTAGTCACACTTCAAAAATAACTCAACTCTTACTCGGACTTCTTAATGAAAACCAAGGTGGTGCAGTAAGTGTTAGGCAGGTCCCTTATGTTCCACCTTGATATAATGTAACAATTGATACACAGGGAAATGCAGTGCTAAGACTTGGTTTCTTCAATGAAATACGTGAAAGTAAATGAAGTGTTTTTAAACATTGCCAAATGTGTTCTTTTTAATTTTTTTTTTTTTATTATTGTGAACGTAAGTAAAATATTCAGGTATAGCATTGAATAACTTCATGCTTATAATAAGCTGACGTGTTCACGTGAGGGGAGTTCGCTTTTTTTAAGGTCCGTGCTGAAAACATATGGAATCCAACCGTGTGGATCCTATTTACAAAATCCTTTTAGAATTTTCTTTTTATTCAGCTATTCAAGGAATGAACAGCTGAACAAAACATCTTCATTTTATTTTGATAAAATGAACAGCTGATTCACTACTAAAATTCTGAAATTGTTAAAATATGCTAATAGAACAAGTATTGTTTATCGTTTAAAAGAAAAAAGTAGTTTCATTAACAATTAGTTCCCCCCTTCATATAAGTGATTTTGTGCCGGTTGAACGTTAGATATTTCACACCACAGAAATCTCAATTTAAAGCAATGTTTCAGTTTTGTTAATTGCTGTATCGAGTGATAGTTTCCTCTCTTCAACCCATATGTTCAAATACCACAGTGGTCATGAAAGGTTTCGAATAGTATTAAGTGTAGCTACATTCATTAACCGGTTGTGAGACTACCACTCTGCTTTACTTGAGACCCGAAGTGACTTGAAGAGTTCCATTATTTAGCCTTTAGAACAGTTACCAGTTTTCTAACTTCAAGACCATAACTATATCTTGTAAGATTTACAACTCTTCGTGCGAGGAATTAATATTAAACAATATTGCTATATAAGAAATAGTCCGCGTTAATTTATGCACGCAAGAAAAGGAACCAGACGGGGGGGGGGGAAGTATTTCCATAATCCAGAGACACGTTAATAGCTATCAATCTGCTGTAAACATCACGTGTATTTAAAACTGGTCGCATCATCGTTCTGCTGCTCCTCCTCCTTTCAGTGGTAGAGGCTACTTCAAAACAAGCACATAAAAAAAAAAAAAAAAAAAAAAAAAAAAAAAAAAAAAAAAAAATTCGAAATCGAATGATATGAACGTGGGGAATTTTATTTTTATTTCGTAATATCTTTTACTCTGTTATTTTCATGAGCGTTTTCCCCGTGCGATTTTCATTAGATGTTAACCCAAATCGCAAAAGTGCCAGGTTCCAAATCGTACGTCTGAATATTTTAATCGTAGCTCGTGTATTAATAAATGCGCACGTCGCTTCGTTAAAAGTTTAACTACCTCTGGGGAACACAGGATGGAACGAAGTTGGCGCACCACTTGCTTTTATAATTGTCATAATTGTGCGCAGAGAATGTTGAAGTTGCTTTCACTGTTATGCTCGACACATTCGCCGTTCCTTCAAGTGTCATTTAAAGGGATCATGCGTTGAGCATCTCTGTAGCGCAGTCGCGACTATGTCGCGACATTTCCCTTTCGGTTGGAAAGACCTGAATTCGAATTTCGTCGCTTAGTTCTATGGAACTTCTCAGTGGAAGTGAGTGAGCCGTTCTCGTATGCAGACTGCAGGGTTTTTTTCACCCAAACAACGCCAGGGTCTTATTTTTTTTTCCACTCCAAATTTGACGAAACTTGCATTTAACCTGAAATGAGTGGAATGACAGTCGATTTATATATCCTATGCTTATAAAACTTACTATGGAGGAAACCAAGGAAGTGATTAAGTTTTATATTTGGAGTTTTTGTGAAGATGAAATGGCTGTTCATATGTGACTGGTATGTAGCCCGAAAAAAATTTTAAACCGAACTGCCTTTAGTTGGAGATTTTTTTTTTATTATTATTCTGACTAAAAATGCAGCACCCTTTTAATAGTCAATTGAAATAAATACTTCTTAAAGAATTGTATAACTACCAGTAACGAGTTAAATCTCTGGGCTAATTATTTTTCTTCGTAGAATTACGCACGCTGTAATGGAAGTAATTATAGTAAACGTAAGTAGAATTGCTATGTAGCGAATTAAGGCTGTCCTTTTAAATGCAAAGTCTTACTTTACATAAGCTGTGCGGCATGAATTATTAATCTTCGGACGCGAATTTCGAATATTGTTTAAACTGTCTGTATGCATTATGGTGATAAGCATCTTGAACAACGGTGTTGTTAATAACTAAACAAGTAAACATTTTAGAGTTGAACCAAATGTGGTGGATGCAACCTTTGTTGGTACGAATGAAATTTTATGAGTTGGCAGTGAATTTTCCCTACTATCCGCAACATTTCATATTTTTAGTATTGCGGATTTATCTGTACCTTTTTTTTTTTATAATTCTGTCTGTACTGGATCGAACTCATTTCCAAGAATGACTGATGAATAATAACCAGCCTTACTTTGAAGTTCTTCCTTCAGTTCTGAAGTAAGACAATTACTCATCATTAGAAGTTTATTAATCTCAAATAACTAGTTTATTTATTGCATTTATGTGATTACAATTACTGAATCCAGTTCTTATAAATATTTCTTCCCATGAAAAAGAAATCAAGCGATGCTTACCACAACCCATAAGTTAGCTAAACATTTATTTTTTTCCTTTACTAATTGAAATTAGAGTTTCCAGAAGTCTGCTACATTTTTTTTCGCCTCTGTTATTGAAATAAACCACTTAGTTTTCTATAATGTGAAGAATAGGAAAAGAAAACACGAACAGTATCCATCTTTTTTTTTTTTTTTTTTTTTTTTTTTTTTTTTTTTTTAACTATTTCCTGCATCAGATAATGAAACCAAAACACCGAAAAATTGGTAACCTCCCCACTATTGAATCCCAGATTAATGAATAGCTCCATTATTTATGACCAAGGATTCTCAACATTATGATTTTAGATTAAAAATAATTTCAGGTATTCCTTCCCTCTGGCTTTCTACGCTTTTAATACTGCACAGAACAGTAAGCAATCATTTCTGAAAAATTTTGACTTCTCAGAGATCGACGAGATATTTTCAAAAATAATCTTCTAAACTGAAACGTTTTAGAAGAAGAAATCTTCTTTTAAACTGAAACTACATAACAAAATAATTTGTAACTGAGGGATCTCTTTAAATAGTTTACCTGTTAAGAACGCACCAATTTCTGAACAACATTCATTGTTAAGAAATATGCAACTGATTATTTGCATTTTAAATTATCAGTTAATTGGGAAAAAAATCCGTATCAAATCCAATGGGTGAGTTGGAGCAAACGTATCTGATTAGAGAACTTAGCACTGAAGACCACTTCCTCAGATGAGATTCTCCACACAAATGCGTCATGGAGATGAGCAATTATTTGCTGTTTATTAAGGCAGCATTTCGAGTGCCTCGAGGAGTCTGTTCACTTTAGTTAGAATATATCAAGGGTTAAGTAAATGGCACACACTCACTTTATCGCTCATAAATCCAATAAGGAGAATGCTGCTGCTTTGATTCCTCTATAGCATATTGTGTAGTCGACACGAAGGGAGTTTTCGATCTGCAGTGCCATTGATATGTAGCTCGGCGTTTCGATTTGGACATGCCTTGTAGGAAAGCAGCTGAGAACGAAGAAAGCCCGTTGTCATAGCAACTCGCACTTCGACTTACTCTCAAGGTTCATTCATTATGCGAAATTAGAATGATGTTAAGTTATGAATCGAGTAATGATCACTACCACTGAGCGGAATGCGAAGCTTAAGTTTACTTTTGTAAAAAAAAAAAAAAAAAAAAAAAAAAAAAATTCCGGTTTGTCCTTTCTAACATTCGCTTTTAATTTTTTTATTTTTTCAATTCTTATCAAGATGGTGGACGCACTTATTTTATGCAGACAGAGTAATTATTTTAATGCAATGAGATGCACTTATCTTCAGTGGTAGTCATAATGTGATGCGGGGCTGATTTTTAATCGAAGCCTTTCTCGTTTTTCTTAACACGTTATGATTATAGCAATAAGAAACTACTAAAGCGAGTAATAGGACACTTGCTGATATTGATGGAAAGCGAGCATTGTCTTCAGGCTAATTTAATATTAAATGCTTGCTACACTAATGTGATACTGCAAATGGTAAACCAGTGATTTAATCCTCAAGGTGTAAAGCAACTGTTCATACTACGAGTATACAACCTCAGAAAAAAAGAAAGAAAAATTAAATTTTAGCCAAGTATATCGAGCTATCGTTCGATATCTTGGGTGTGGTTCTTAAAAACTCATTACCTTATTCTGGTTCATTCCCCTTGTATACTTTCTTAAAGACGTGCACACTTCCTTTTGCCCCCCCCCCCCCTTCTCTCGGCAGAGCTAATAAAATTGAATCCGGAAAAATAAACAAGTGAAATGCCAGAGGGAGGGGAATTTGTTATTGTTTGAAAGGGGGAAAGAAAAAATATTCTGTGATAAAGACGAGTAAAACGAATGGTATTTCTGACATAAAAGACTCGTTAATCACTTACGGAATTACTTAAATAGTATTTTCATTCATTATAAATGATAAAATCGAAAGTTTTTAATGTACACGCAGCATGAATTTTAATGTTTTTAATCTTACATTACGAGTAATCTGAAAATCCAAGTTGATTTATATGTGATTCACAGCCCACCTAATTACCGGAGTGGTTCAAAATACAGGACGATCTATTTATCTTACCAGATCACATCTGGCTTTCGGATGTAATTATACCACAAGCTGTTGGCCATTGACATTTCTACACAACGCAGTACTTTCATTTATAACCATGGGCTGTTGCAGACATTTATTTTGAAACGTTATTCGTGTATATTTTTATAAAATTTATCGAACATCTGTAATAGTAGTTTAAATGATATCCGAAGAATAATCATACGTGTTTGCAATAAAGTGCCCTGCTTTACACGGAAAACTTAAAATCTGATTCCAGCTGTGCAACTTGTTCAGGAGCACAACTCGGCAAAAAGCAGGTTTCTTCCATATCGAATTTAAGTTGTGCAAAAACTCGCTCGACGGCGAATTCAAGTGGTTCGATCACTACTGCTGACTGAGGAGTTTCGTTTATAAATGACTAACGTATTTTGAATAACCTTGGTTTATTCAAAGTTTCATCTGAATGACTTTGCCACCAACCGAGTTGTGGAATGTGGGACATTGGAATTCCATGAAAGTTTTTTGGGAAATTGCTTGCATTTAAGATTGAGGACAGTTTCACAAAAGCCATGTGCTTATTTCTTCAGTGGGAGAGGCAGTGCTGAGAAATAAAAGAATATTTCAGTTTTTCTCCTGAGTGTCGAAAACCGGTGTTGGTTAGTTACAAACTACATGCAAATACGGCTTTGACGGTTCTTTTATCGAATCGTTTCCAAGAAGAAATTGCAAGAATTATCAGCAATTTTTTGTTGGTGTATATTGAATATTCTGAGCTAAAGCACATTTGTAGTCTTGCATTTATTCTTACAACGGAAGTTCCGTTGTTAAGCGCGGAGTTCTGTGTGTTCTTCTATTGGAAATCCATCATTAATTTTTCTTCCCCTCTATAGATTACTTTTCCCATCCAAGTTTCATCTTGGCATTTATATAGGTTTCTGTTACCACTATTGTACACTGTATTTTGGGTTAAGCATATACTAGTCTTTGAAACGAGTTCCTTAACCCTTCAGGGCACAACGGCAAGTACCAAGAAATAGCACAGAGAAACGGGGAAATTCCATAAAGGTATCGCCAGTGATTTTGAAATAACTGGCTAGCGAGTGGTTAGTTCCCAGAACTAGTCTCTGCGCTTTTGACAATGAGGTTTGAAACCGTCTGCTGACTTGTAGGTTTCTTTATTTTTTTAAATGAAGTATTTTCTTTGCATAAAACAAACTTGAAAGACCAGTTAGTCTGCGAAAGTTGCAAAACATCTCTGGCTAATGCTAATTAAAAAAAGAAAACAGGTATTGGAAACCGACGAATATTGCATTGAAAGTAGTTGCTGTCAAAAGATGATTCCCAACGGGGCTTAAACACTCGACTTATTAGCCGAGTTTGTCTTCAAATAGAAGGGAAGTTGTTTTTATTCGCTAAAACGTCCTGCGTTTTTCAATATACGTGCATGAGACTACTGCACGCTTGCTAGATAAAAGAAAAAAACTATTTAAATCCATACTTTGCAGTAGGCTTGCAGATAAATGTAATCATTTATATTCACAGCTGCTGTTACATTCGTTGCAGTAGGGACACCCCCCCCCAGTCGTACTGAAAGTAAATAAACAGGCATCGAAATTACGAGGAGATCATTAATGTTTCACAATAAGATTCTTGCATGAGGACAACATCCGTTATCACAGCACGTGAACTTAAATCAACTCCACTTCTAACATACAAGGATAAATCAAAGTAAAATTGAGATTTTTTTTCCTAATTAAATCTAGAAAAGTCAAGAAAAGCCAACTTCATTTTTCTCCTTTGGACCTTTCTACTCATTCATGCACCTTAATTGGATTTTTCATCGCGATCATTCTGTTGTAAATCTCGGTGGGTTTGACCCTTTCCGACATTCTGTCGGTACATCCATAAACTTTGCGAAGTCGACTTCTTGTATCCTCAATTGTACGATATACAGTTAGCAGCTGAGAAGGTATATTCAGAAAAAAAAACAGAAGGAAAAAATTAAGCATAATAGCAAAAATGTCATGCATTGGATTTACAGCAATGCATTTATAGTGAAAGAAGTATGCAGTTTTTTTTTTTTTTTTTTTTTTTTACAATGAAAGATGTATACTGTCGTTACACATAGCCTTTATAGCACTGCAAGTCAAACAAATATACTCCTTCTAATCAACTAGACATTATAACGACAATGGCGCGTGGCTAAGTGCGACTTCTACCATAGGATGCCATCACAGTGGCCTTAACCATTTTGATGAAGAGCTGCATCACTCAAGTCAGCTGTACGCCACATTAACTCGGCTGATAGAATGCCCTATACACGAGAGATTTCAGTACCTATGACAGATACGTGCTGTATGTGGAGGCAGGATGCCACCCCAGTCAAGATACTAACACCGAAGGATTGTATGGAAATCTTGACAGTCCGACATTAGTAGTGGTAGGACACTACGTAAAGATCTGTCCGGTACCTGTTTCGACGAAAGGGCAATTACATATGCTCCAGACATCAGTTATGACAATGAACAGGGCAGACTATACTGCTGAAAGGGGGCGTCATATCAAGTCCTTATGCTAAAGTGCATCCTAATAATTGTGAACTTCGGTAGCGGAGGTGCTATGGTTTGGATCAGCCTCTCCTGACGAACTTGAACATTCGGTTGTAGTGTAGTGCAGTGCCAAATAATGAATACTGACTGATATGTATCACTTCTGTTATTCTCCTACATTTAGCAGAAGTATAACATTTTCTGCTAAATGTTGTTGAAGTGTATAGTTTAGATATATTTGAAATTTCGAACTGTCCCTGTACTTTTTTTTTTCTACTGTCTAGTTTGCTACGGTCAGTACTTCACAGTATCCACGCGAAATAACGCAGGAAACAGCAGAGTTATTATTAGCATTGCGATCTCTCACATGGCTGCCTTGGTAGCCTAACTTTTAAAATCAAGTTAGTTATCAAGATAGCTGCTCATTTTATTTCTCGTTCTTGAAAAAGACTTCAATGGAGTCTATAGAAGACAGTAAGTATCATTCATTGAACATGCGAATGGGCAGATAGCTTTTCGAACAGTCAATTTCTTTTAATGAAAAATCTACATTCAAGTAATGTTCTTTCGTCAAAAAACCTAGCATTATCCCTGAACTTATGCACTTGGAATTTACCCACACACGGAACTGCCGTGTCATAGGTCTTGGATCTCTAATTGAGCGGGGCTGATTTTATAATATACTGGTAGCCCGGTTCTCCCTGAATTCAACAGAATTCAAGGAGAACCGGCTTGAAGACTCGACACTCAGGGTAGCCCCCTGAGTTTCAAATAACTTTGACAAAAAATGTGACACAAAAACGTTACGAAAAAAGGCTTATTTTATATTATAGAGTAGATAAATAAAAGTTGTATCACGAAATGCATTCTGGTTTCGCTTGATTCAAACAGTAACGATAATATGAACTTAGTATTGTAACCACGAGTTTATAGCACACATGCTGTGTGTCCTTGATGATGATGATGTCAACTTTTGCCGTTTATCTCTAACAGTGTTGTGCAATAATTTATGCCAGTACTTGTCAATAATTCCTTTATTTTAGTGTTCAGCTTAATTGCTGTTTCGTTTTTCAGCCATGATAGACACAACTCTACGTACTGTTGCCCTTGACCTCAGAAAGGAGAGGTATGTTGCCCCCCGTCCCTTTAGCGAACAGTTCATTAAATCATATAACCTTGCTTCAGATATTGTTTTACATGCCGTGCTAAGACAAGTCTAGTTATACGTATTG
Organism: Typopeltis vanoorti; assembly: GCF_054136105.1. NCBI lineage: Eukaryota > Metazoa > Arthropoda > Arachnida > Uropygi > Thelyphonidae > Typopeltis > Typopeltis vanoorti. The sequence goes on along the minus strand of NC_143573.1, from coordinate 77,760,944 downwards.
CATTCCCCTGCCGTTACTTGATTTCAAAGCAGAGGTCGACTTATGCACCCCTATAACAAGCGATATTAGTAAGAAATCAAATGTTTTGAAAACAACTGAGATTTCGTCCTACACAAACTATGAGGAGTAGATGTTTTTTCCACAATATTCGAAGTTACTCTGGAGTATGAAGTAATCAGTAGGTTACGCAAACGGTATTCAGAGTACGAGAGTGAGTTCAGCCGCTCGTGAAAAGCATCGTTTCTCAATATCATTTGTATGTTGATTACATTAAGAGTATTACAACAGTCGAACCTAGCGTGATTTTGTTTTGGACCATTTGAAACGTTCCAAATGAAACGCCAAAATCTAATACTGTTCCTAAATATTCTGCATATCATTAAATTTCACTAAGCCAGAAAGGAATAATTCTTCCCTCGCTTAATGCAAGAAAAAAAAAAATTCAAGTCGTCCTGATTCAAAAATGCGATTTACTTCACTACAGCATATCACTATGTGCAGCATTCAGTTTAATTGACATCTAGCACTGGCAACCTAATGAATTGTTTCTTATAACACAATTTTGATATTGTCCAGAATTGTTTTCGAGAATATCAAACATTTATATGATCGAGTATTGTATTTTTGATTAAAAATAAATCAGTGGGTCAAAGTTACACGTTTGAATGTAAATTTAATCTTTATTATAAACAGTTTCTTTGGTCTTTCATCCTTTTCATCTTGCATTTGACTCCTCCCACCACACACACACATACATCTCGTTCTATATTGATTCATTTCTTTTGGTAGTCGATATTTTTCTCTTCCCATTCCTATGTACTGGATTAAATTATATCACTTGTCTATTACTCAATCTGTACATTAATGATATTGGGAAGGATTTGAAAAGCGACATACAGCCTATTTGCCGATGATGCAAAGATAGGTAGGGTAATCAGGAATGTTGCTGATATGCAGTCTTTGCAGAGTGATTTGAATAGGCTGGAATTGTGGGCATGGGAAAATGGATGTCAGTTCAATGTCAGTAAATGTAAAGCCATTCACTTCGGCATGATTAGATATCCAATGTCGCATTATTGGTGGGATTAGGCTAGAAGAAACTGAGGCTAGGGATCTTGGATTGTTAATAGATAGGAAGTTGAAGTTTAGGGGCCATGTGGCAAAGATTGCCAATACAACTCGAAATATAATTGCAATGCTGAAACGTTCACATGTAAAGATAAGGATGTTATTTTTCCTCTTTACAAGGCCTTGATAAGGCCTCACTTGGACTATTGGTTTCCTGGTTTCCGTTGTGATTCTGATATATTGCAGAGAGTGCAAAGGAGAGTGTTAAAAATGATATCAGGATTGTGGAATACTGATTATGAAGACAGATTGAGAATTTGTAGACTGCAGACACTATCAAACAGAAGAAAGAGGGTATGATATGATTGAGACTTACAAACTTCTGAAAGGATCGTACAAGATTTCAATTTATGGAAGGTGAGGAAAGAACGAGAGGGCATCCTTGGAAGCTGAGAATGAAGGCCACCAAGTCTGACTCCCTGGAGGTCTCTTAATAATTATATATATATATATATATATATATATATATATATATATATATATATATATTTGATCTGGTATGATTCTCCTCTTTGGCTCAGTCGGCGATGCCTTGCGGTTGAAAAGACCAAGGTTCGAATCCTGTCTTGGATACGAAGTTGGAAAGCACTTGACCAGGCTTTTCAGTTGAAGATTAGTCGGTCTCATACAGAGTTAAAGGGTTTTTCTTCCCTCAAATTTGATTTCTTCATCTTCCTAAACAGAAAAACCGGCCAGAAGAACAGACTCCGTTTGCAGACTTGGGCGGTTATTCCCTTCTGCGTTGTCTGCTATCATAATCAGCTACCAGGTTAGTAAGAATCCAAATTACTTGGCTGTGACAGGTCATTGAGCCTAACACGAAAGGGAAGATGGATGACCTTCTAATGCCATACTTTGTTTTGTTTCGTAAAGTCTTTAAATAATCTTGTTCGCTTACTTAATTCATAATCTGATTTTTGAAGGTCATCTTCATTATTTTGTACGTAGATAATCAAATTATATTAGTGTTGTAGATTCTTGTTAAGCGGAATCCTTACTTTGTTGTTTTTGTAATTTGGTCAATATAATATTAATCGTTAAAGACAACTGCATCCCTCTCTTACACATTCATTACCATCACCTTTGTTAATTTATTACTTAATCGTAATTTTATTTTTATGTTTTATATAAACCATATGTCTTGTACTAATGAGCTAGATATTTTTTCCCATCACACTCCATAATGTTGTATCTTATCAAGAGCTTTCTCATAATATATAAAAGCTTAATGCGTTTCCAATTTTTTTCCAGTAATTTAAGACCAAATATCTATATGTGGTTTTTGTCTAAAACTGCTTGGTTCTTCTGAGAGTGAATTGCCTTCAATATTTGAATGTCATTTATTCATTTAATTAAAATATATTAGATTATTTATACAGTAATTCATATCTCCTTTCTTAAATCTAAACCTAGCTCGAAACTGATCTGATGGTACTTGACATTTCCAGCGATCTTAAGAATCCTTGATACAAATCTTCTCCACCACACTCCCAAAGAAACACTTGTCATTTAATACTTAACTCCAGTTGCTTTTATGGATTATGTCAGTTCAGGAGCTTGTTTGGATACTTATAATCGCTTCGTTTAGTTCGGTTCTGTATATATTTCTTCACTATTTTCTATTAACAAATTTGGGAATTGGGGTCATACCTTAAATTCTTGAGTTCAATCCGTATATTGATTTGTGTAAGTATTATCTTTATTTCCGTAATATCTAGGATTTATCTTATTTTCCATGTATATCTTCTATTTTATTAATAATTGTATCCTAAAAATCTTGATGGACATTCTTTACTATAGTTTTAACTATATTTCTGTTTGATCTACTTCTTCTCTTTTTTTTTTTTTTTGAGGGAAATCTTTATATTAATATCATGTTTTATAGATTTTTCTCAAAATTTTTATTCCTTTTTATTATATTTTCTTTCCAAGTATTGTAGTTGCCTTGTAAATTATCTTTTAGGTTTTCACGCTGCTACTTTTTCTTTCTTTTTTTTTTTGTCGCTTCTTCTCGTAATAATATACTTATGTTTTGTGATATGCTTCATTTCTTTTATTTATTTTGTTAGCATTTCTATTTTAGAGATTACTAAATGATCAGAAAAGATGTAAACGTGCCTATTTCTTACATGTGAGGAGGTAGTCCATTATCCAGTAATGAGTCAGTGTCATAGCTCTTTGTTCCCCTAGCATTCCACGGTATCCGTTTTTTTTTTTTTTACCTAAAATAATTAAGTGATTGAAAACGCTATAATCTAACAAGTGCATACAAATTTTGTCAAATGCGCCTTAATTTTGATTTTTCGATTTTTTTTTTTTTTTTTTTTAGTTGGTTATATAAAGCTGCCGAGTGTCTTGTTTACAATCTAACAAACCTCCAAATCTAGAAGTAGAATATCAAAACTAGAAATGTGTGCCAAATCGGATGTTTTACATTGATTGTTGTATCAGAAATTGCAAAGATATTTTTAATGTGTGACCAACGGGCGTTGTTACTAGCAATAAAGAAACTAACTTACTCTCGCACGCACGCTCGACAGACTTTGGGGGAAGGAGTTGCTGAATGCACTTCCCGTTGGTTGAACGTCACAAGACTTGATTGTAGTCGTGTTTAACCTGCAGGAAATGTATATTGTTTCTGAGAGGCATTTAAGACTGAATGGATATAATTACTTCTGTGAAGTGTTAGCAAAGTTTATTCCAGGAAGATTGTGCTAAATTTCAGCAGTTCTCATAAAACAATTCGAAATTCATGGAATGCATTAAGCTGCATAGTTAAATAGATAGTTAACTACAAAGATAATAAGCCGAAAGGCTATTTTACCGGCGAATTTCTTAATTAAGAGGGAGATGTTAAATCCCGTTTTATTTTATAGCCGGGTACGAAACTAGGGTCGAAATCCATCGACATCCATAGAGTTTCAATGCCGAAAAAACTATCGGCAGAACCAAGTGTAAATGATCACTTGGATAGTACAACACCAGGGCAATTCCATGCAAAGGTGGAGCAAGATCCCTCACTAACTTTAATATTCTTTCATAATGTAGATATATTGTTTTACATTATGAGAAGAGGTCACATCAAATTCGCTGGTAAAATAGCCTTTCGGCTTATTATCTTTGTAGTTAACAATATATAGTACACCACTTCGGCAATTCGATAGTAGAGGTATGTAAGTTTCTGTTCACTTAAAACCTTGGATAAGTAATAAAATATTACTTTATTACTAATTTTATTACCTTGGATAAGTAATAAAATAAGTAATAAAATGTTATCCAATCTGATGTTGGATAACATTTTATTAGTTATTTTATTTAGTTATTTATTAGTTATTTTATTAGCCAACTTTGAATAAAGTTAACGGCAAACAGCTATTCCGAAATGTCATTAAAAATTGTCGTAGAGAATGTAGCAACAAATAATGATGTAGTTCTCCAATTGTCGTTAAATGCCCGGAGCTCATGCAGAAATGCAGTTTGTCAATGTATTTGCAATTGTTATGCTTGCATAACAGCTGTGCAACACTTACGTAAAGTAAGTTTCGAAATCAAGGAAGATCCTTCAAAATTATGTTCCATTTTTAAATAGGGCAGTTTGTGCCTACCGCAGACGACCGGATCTAAAATGGGCGATGACCTAAGGATAGGCAAAGACGAATGTCTAACGACATTCAGTATCATAAATTTCAAACTAAATCGACGTGTGTGAGAGAGTGCGAGTGAAGATCCTTCTAATGAAAGCGTAGCTACGTCGCGATGCCAAACATGAAGCAACAACTTCCGATCATCGATTCACCATTATGTACATGTAATACTATTACATACGTACATGTAATAGTAATGAGCCAAAGAGTATTTCTCACACTGTTGATTGACAACAAGGAAACTGAAATCCTTATTTTATATGACTGAAGTCTTCCACTATAGTAACAATAACCGCATCATGGTTATTGGATTCATTTTAGATAAGTAACATTTTTTTTTTCAACCACTTCGTAATCTTACTTATACTCCAGTGGTTAAATTCATCCGGAACATTTTTCTGTTATGTGACTTTTCTCCCTTTACGGTAATTAAGCCTAACGCGAAACAGACAGCAATGGCAGGTTATTAAGATGTGCATGTAATTGGTGCGGTATTAACAAAAGATCGCGCAACCGAAAGATAAAAGCATAGCCGACAATTGAGTTGAAATGCTAACTCTCTTCAACCGAATTCCATATGTGAAACTGCCATAACATTCATATATGTGTGTGTGTATTCTTAGTTTTAACAGTTCGGTTGAATTTAATTGCTGCTTTGGGGCAGGCGAACTCGCACACATTTAATTAATAACAATGGTTTTTAGTTAGACACTGTGTTTGCCAGTGCAGCATATTGTTTTGCTTGAAACAGCATAGTTTCTATGAGAGGGGAATGTGATTCATTAATTAGTGTTTTTATCCCAGTTGTCTCTAATTGCACTATTTGTTGAGAAATATATTACACAGAGTGCTTGTATTTTATTCACTGACAATAAAAGTACTTGATTTTCTTGCCTTTTCAGTACAGTGGCTGTTGGGGAGGGCGTGTTGTTTACTGCTGCAAGCGAGTTACTCGCCAACGTGAACGTATTGAAGCTTTTTTTTTTCATGTGCGAGGTATATGCGAAACGTTTTAATTTCTTTTTTTGAAAAGTAAAATCAGGGGTGCGAGTTATATGCGAGGGAGAGTTATTCGAGTAAATACGGTATTTCAATTATGGATAAGTATATCGGTGCCTTCTTTAGACGGAAAAATAGCTCGGATCGTTTTGATAATACAAAACGTTTGTAATGTGTGGTTTCTGAAGAGGTCTGTAACAACTCCACAGAAACACAGAATTCCCATCAGTTGCAATGCGATAATATTAATACGCTGAACGAAAGGAAAGATTTGCTGACTCGCTGGACACTCATTCAAAGGCAAATACAATTGGTTATTTTGTTGGAACATTTTTCTGTTTTGTGACTTTTCTCCCTTTTCGGTAATTATGCTTACATTGTGTTATTATTCAACAATTGTTTACAGTTTTCAATGTGTATATAAAGTCGATATCAACAGTCGCCTGATTACGAACGCGTGATGAAGGGGACGGGAAGGTTTGGAGCTTCCTCATAGCTTCCAAAGGTAAATACCATTGATTATTTTGTATTGTGCCCCATGGAACTTATTCGTTTAGAAATTAACCACTGTTATACTCGTATATTGTAGCATCTGTTATTCATTCAAGACTGTAACCAGTTCAGTTACAGAACCTCTGATCCACTTGGCATGAACAAATCACTGCTGCAAGGCAGGTCACCTTAGTCGAAATATGTTTGGTATTCCTTTTTTACACGTCTTATCTACACGTCTCAAACTCAGATTAACGATTTACGTAATTTGAAGTATCGTTAGCCTGTTTTGTGCTTGGTTAGGGCAATTTATTTTTAAGTACTTTAACCCTGCGTAGGTCGCGACTGATGTGACAGATACAAACAATTGTTTAATATAAATATTCTTACACATATCCAGTGTAGAGCTTGGAGGTCATGACTAGCTGCGCATGCATATATTACGACTGATATTCCACACTGTTTGTGGTCAGTTTTGGTTTAACAAGTGTTATGTAAAGGTGTGTGATATTTCATAGTAAATTGTATCTGAGAGATACCGCTACCTCCTATGTCAGTATAGTATTAGTTTTTTTTTTTTTTTTTTAATTTACCGAGACGTTGAAGAGATTCAGCGATTTTGTTACTCGAGTTCGATTATGAGAATGATAGTCTAATGCGAAAGTGAAAATGATATTTGATAGTAAATTGTGTCCGAGAGATACCGCGAACTCCGATGTCATTATACTATTGGTTTAGTTGGATTTTTTTCTTTGTTTCTTTGTTCAATAATTTCTAGATTGTAACTGAAAATAAACCATCATATATTATATTTGCAATATTTTTTTAATTTTATCGCATGTTAGCACATACTAGTAATGAATGTATCTCTCAGATACACGCGACCTCCGCTGCAATTTTTTAGACCGCGACCTCCGCATTACAGTGATACAAACTGTAACCCAAACCAATTATTAATGTCTAGTATTAATACTAATGTAGAGAATAGCAGTGTTGCTGTTGTATTTAATATGAAATCTGGGTTGAACTTCTCACTTCGCTTTTAGCTTAAACGTAACCGATGTTTTGAGTATTTCTGCTAAAATGTTTCTTAAAGTTAATTCAATTTCTCAGAACTTGCAAAGTTCGTCACAGACGCCATTGTAGTAATTTTAGATAACCGAAAGGTTTTCATTGCCCCCCCCCCCCCCGTAAGATTCAACAGAGGCTGCGAGCGAGTCTAATGGGATTTTATAACGATCTTGGAGAATTTTACTCGGGTTTTTGCGAAATGTGGTGATTCCATGTGGAGAATATTAAGCAGCTCACTTTAAAGGCATAAAATAAAATTACAATATCGTGGATGTTTCTTATGACGTAGGCTTTTTTGTTTTTTCTTTCTTTCTCCTTGCCTGAAACATGTAGGATGTCAGACCATCATGGATGCATCAATCCTAGCTGAATAAAATTGAGAAAAAATATTTTAATGAATCTAAAAAAAAGCTCTAGGTGATCTGGTTAACCTGAGCACCTATCAGTATTATACGGTACAGATCGCTAGTCTGAATTAATATGATAACCCTTAATTTAGAGGAAAATACTACCTGCGGTTTTCAATTGGTTTACTTAGGCAATTCATAAATTACTCTGGCTTAATACCGAACTATTTTTCAGGTTGACTATCATTATTCAACATGAAATTAATTTTGCCATTCGCCCAACCTCAAGATATTGGTCTCGCATTTGGTGTGATGACCCAAAAATCTTCCGAATTCTACATTGTATCTAGAAAAGAGATGTTCACTTAGAGTGCTCCCCTCTCCCCGTGGCTTTTCCATAGACTCTTTTTGCAGTTTTTTCTACAGGCATTTCCATGCCGCGGCTCCAGTAAACTGGCAGCCACTCACTATTCTCCCACTTTCGTCTAACATGTGCAAACACCATCAGCTGCTGGTCAACATCCATATACCGTTCAGCTCCAGAATCACCGAACTAACTTTTCGTCCTCCTCCATCATTCCATAAATCCTTTGGAACTGTCTTTCCCATATGATTTCCAACTCAAGAAACATTCGCAGAACCCTTTTCTCCACTCTGCTTATTTGTCTACATACATACGACACTATCATGTTATAGATCTTGTGAACTTTCGTGTAGGGTTGATATTAAAACGAATCGAAAGTTTATTCCAGAGCCTGATGAAATAGAAGAATATCATAACCAGCTTCATATTAAAAGTTGCAGCTGTAATGGGAGTTAATTTAATACAAACTTTTAGTTCTTTTCTAAGTAGGTTGTATTACTTTTGATGGCATTAGATCAGAACTAAACAATGTTCTCTCTTCGTTACAAACACTTGTAAGCCGTCTCCTGATCGCTATTTTGGAATTTTAGTGTTACTTTCGGTTTTCTAGAAGCAGGAAACTGGCATTATGACTCAGTTGTTAAACAGAAAGAATTTCACTTTTTAAAGATCCAATTAATTAAATTAAACACTAACTTAACGATCTTATATATATAAAAACTGTTTTGAAGACCTTGTTCATGATGCCCAAATCAAAAGATCCTTTGAATAACCAACGTATGCAGGAAATTAATTCTCATACTTTCGGGTGAAACCTATAGGTTTCACCCGAACATTTCGGAATTTGAAAGACTGGTAAATTCACCATATTTCAACCTAATCAAATGGATGTTCTTTGCAGATATTATCGCTCCGTCTCCACAGTGAAGTCATTATACATCGTTTTGGAATCTGCCACAGTGGGTACCAGCCATTTATTTGTCGACAATGACCCAACACGATATTAGGCAATATACTGGTTGTATTCAATAGTATGTCAGTGTAGTTAGCTAATGTACACCTATTATAATATATAATGTACAGCTAATGTGTACATATATTGGGTGTATTTTGTATATTCATAATCAGGGCCGTACTTATGCACAGGCGCACCAGGCTTTAGCTCAGGGCCCCGAAAAATTAACGCCAATTTATGGGCCCGAAACAGTGGAGAAGGAGTCCCCTGGGCACTCCAACGCCTCGGGAAGTGTTAATACGGCCCTGCTCATAGTGGATAAGGGACAGGTCGCCTACCATCCAAATTGCCCTTTTAATAATATGGAATATTCTTGACCCATTCAGTTGGTCTCGTGTCTTTTCTCCCCCCCCCATGCTTTTTTTTTTACTCTCTTCAATGGTTGGATTACTGCTGCTGTTTAACCGATTCCAACACCTTCGATCAAACAACAGAAATAATTCTATTGAAAACTTTCATTCGATTCAAAATGCAAGCCACTTGGCAACCTCGATCTGCAATAAGCGTGCCGAGGCAATCAGAAAAAAGATGGGGGAAACGCATATCGCCTCTCGATAGCAAAATTTCAGCTTCGGATTCGGCTTCCAGTGTAGTTGAAAAAAAAAAGAAAACGTTCCTCCTGCTCAAACAAGCTATTAAGCTTCCATCCGTTGCCTGGCTATTGAACAAAACTTCTTTTATCTTCCTTTCTTGTCCAGATTAATATCACCCAAAGATAAGGCTGACTTTTTGCATCAGAATTCTCAACTTTCATATACCACCCACGGTCCTTCCCCTCCCTCCTTCAAAAAAAAAAAGCTCGTTCTCTTGTCTGTTGACAGAAATCACAAGAATCTGAATAGCTTTGATATCGAGAACTAACTATTCTGATCCTGATGATCTCTCCCTGAAATTGTTCTCAGTTTAATGCATACTCCTTACTATTCGCTTTTTAGTCACGATCCACGGTAATATTTGGTGAAACAGCTGAATGTTGATTGATTGCTCTCAACTTTCTCCATAAAGACTGGAATATTTTCACAGTACTGTATTTTCGCGTATCTGTTTCTTCGTGTATATATTTTACACTGAAAACAGGAAAGCTTCGGTATCGAAAGTGTTCTTTGGTTGGAAAGACCTAGGATCCGGCGAGGATGCGAAGTACTTTTTTTAAGTGCTTTTTCACAGAAAGTGAGTTAGCAGGTCTCGTAAGGAGATCATGACTTTTCTTTTCGGAAACTCGAGTATTCAACTTGAAGACTGGCCAGAAGAACAGACGCAGTCAACAGGCACACCGCTTTGACTGCGTCTATTTCATTAGCAATAGTTGCTTTTGTGGTCATTCCACACAGTTGAATATCCTACTGGATTTACTGATGACAATTTTTTTTTTTTAATGCCCATATCTCTAGACATGATTTATCTTAGCTCGATTTACCTTTTAACCTGTATTGGCACAAACATTCGCATTACATCTACCCACCGACTAACTTATTGTCATTTCTTGATATCATAACTTATAAATCTCCGAAACTTCTAAGACTATGAAAAATAGTGGCTGCTGGTCAACATCCACCCTTTCCAGATTCAAACTTTCCAAACCAGTTTCTTTTATTTCATGTTGTTTTGGGACAATCTCTCAGCTGTTTAGGACGCATTTCAACAACTCAACATTTCAACAAACTTTTGACCCTTATGACCTTCCACGACGTTGATGTGCTATATTTTTTGTAGCCTCGTATGGGGCTGATTATAAAAAGTCGTAACAGCTACATTTTTTTTTAAGTAGTTGCATATCCCACTGTCATAAATAAGGCTTGTATCGCTTCTCACACTTGAAATTACATCCCTTATCTTTCAACACGTTGATCGCCTTAATGCGATTCTGTTGTCTGAGGTTACCACTCTAATACCTTAACGTAATTTCTTGTTTATTTTAAAGGAGTACCGACTACAAAACTGCAGTAGTGTCACTTTACTACTAATTTCTGATAAGAACGGAAACTTGTTGAGATAAGCGCAGAAACTGCCTTTTGTTGTTGAGTGGATCTCCACATTTGCACCGATCCAAAACTTGCTCAACATTTTGACTAGCAAATGTTGTTTTTATATCCAACACTTCTTTTTAAAATAAAGTTTCTTATGAAACAGTTCGTCAAGTATACTAAAAATATTAAACAACCTTCCTAGTTTGAGTGGAACTTTTTTTTTTTTAATTGCCATCGTAAGAGGAAGCTGTAAAGATGGTGTCGAAGTACGTCATAACATATGTCGTATCCTTTTTTGTTGTTTTTATTTGTGCAGTTGTAATGTAATTTTTGATAATGATTTTTCTCACAGAGATCATTTTTACCTTTCTTCTCCTTGTCTTGTAGTGAGGAGATATCGTATATTGATTTAACATCCACGGATAAAATCATTTATACAATTAAGATCTTGCGTCACAAAATCGATGCATTAATTTCGTTTCTTCCTAAAATAAATTTTATTCGCATCGTAGAAAATATAGGGGATCATATTTAATGGGAAAAAAAAAAATCTAAAAATGCTTTAACTCCGCAGAAAAACTTTATTAAAAGGGAAGAAAAAATTATCCATTATTTTATGCTGAGCAAAATTTTTGCTTTCGAGTCTAATGTAGTTTCGAAAGCCTGCGCTGAGAGAGAGCGATCGTCAATGGAACGTGTATGTGCCGTCTATTAAGATATAAAGTGGGTATCGGAATGCCATTCCGTATTAATTTATCGGAATGCCATTCCGTATTAATTGCTGAAAGACGTTCATAAATAAGTTTCCAGTGGACGTGCACGAATCTTGCTTCCTGTCTGTTTTATCGAAGGGAAAAAAAAAGTTTTATTCTAGACAGGGCCGCTTATAAACATCGTAAAGGATGTTATTCTCATTGTGGGCAGGCATCTGACAGTCTAAAATTTCATACTTTGTGTGCGACACTCACTGCGAAAGGATGTAAAATCATAGCATCTTAAGTAGGTATGTTGAACACCAACTCAACTTTATACCGAAATTGTATTTTAGTCTCACTTTTGAAACATTTCTAGTTTCAAAATAGATAAATATTATTTGCGAACATGCTATAAAATGATGTAACTTTATTATTAAATAGAGAAGTGAATAGCAATACCCGATTGTATATTATATACATTTTAGAATCCTTTCTTTTAGTGTTGCACGGTGATCAGCATTCATTTTAGAAATTATGGACTTTACAACCGTGTAATAAATAACTCTTTTCCCGACGTTTCGATCTTCATTCTATTATTCATATTAAGATCATCTGGAGTATATACAAGGAGAAGCTGAGTTACATTTACACAGTAAGCTAAAGAAAAAATGATTTGATCACTGGTTATTCTACTGGCATGACCTCTAGTGAAAAAAAAAATTAAAAATTATTTGGAAACTACATCAAAGCTAAATTCCATTTAAGATAACACGAGAAAAAAAAACATTCTTTCTTATAGTCTTCTTTCAGTAACAATGATGTCCTATTTTTAACATTACAATTGTTATTTTAGATTTAGGATTCCGGATTATCTACGGTCCTGTTTTTTATTATTATTATGTGACACCTCCAGGGAGTCAGACTCATCGAGGGAGATGTGCCAACAGCATCGAACAAGTAACTCCTTCCAACTACTAACCGCGCACAAATTTGCTTAACGTTGGGCGAGCCTTTAGTAGCAGAGGCCTACCAATCTTTGCTGGTCCTGTTTATAGTTAACTCTTAGAGAGAGAGAGAGGTTCCGCGGGAAGAAAATGTGCCTTCCACATGCTTGGGATTTTTAGACCATCATTATTGTTCAGATTAGGGTAGCTTGAATTCCTTGAATTTGCGTTCATACCATGTTTTGGTGTGATGTAAACAACTGGTGCTTTTCCAGTCATTTCTATGTATATGATATACATTATGATGCTAACATTAATTGTATTACCGTGCTTTGGAATATCTCGCTACTATTGAAATTAACATAAAAATAATCAACTAAAATATACGAAGGAAATGACATTTATGGTTAGCGTGTTTAGCTAAGTTTGAGGCAAATAACAATCTGCATGGTTTAGAAGGGGGATCTGAATATTTTATGCAGTGTAAACGAGAGGGGAACTTGCCGAAGTAAAAAGCTGGTCTAAAATTGCAGTCTGATGTAGCAGTTGCCAATATTTCTCGAATTTGATTTGCTGAGAGAGAGAGAGAGAGAGAGAGAGAGAGAGAGAGAGAGAGATCGATCCCTTACTTTAGGGTGCATCGGTATTTTGAATCATAAGAACAACCAGTTTTTATACTTTGACACTATACGCATGGTTGTAGACAAAACCTAATTGACCTTATTCTGTTATACACTCAGTAGACTCGCGCACGCGCACACACATACAATGGTGAAATTCTCGTTTCGAAGAACTTGCACTTTTTTTAAACGTGCTAATACTATGTCTGCATTATCGTGGCACGACGGCTAGGAATATCATACCTTCACTACTCTCAACGTCTGCATTCTTGTTTCCCCTCATTAGGCAGGATAATATTATCGCCACATTCTTAAATCAAAATGAAACGGACGTGCATGAATTTAAACTTTAGCTGTGTCATTCTTCGTGTTATCTATTCATGTCGAAACAGCATATTTGGAATTTTCTTCTTAATTAAGTGGAACACATTCGATAATTCACGGAGAACCGAGAGGCATTGCACATCTAAGATGTTAACCATACAATAAAGAGGATTATTATTCGAAGCACAGCTGTATTTTTAGCTTCTCCAAACCCGCGTTATTTTGGCGCTAAAATCGCTCTTAACCTCTCACCTCAGTCGACATCGGTAGCCATAGCAACGAACAGATGCAGCATATCGATAGGAATTAAACTTGCCATGGCGATGTTCCTGCTTTATTTTCAGCACCGTGGTTTGTCTTTCCTTTGCAGTAAATGTGGTAAGTCAACAAACTGGTGGCTAGTTCTTTGTCGAGCTCTTCACAATGGCGTGTCGTATGGTGTTTTACATGCGAAGGACGCTTAGTTTTTTAAGCATTATGGACAAATTTGTCCTCTAGAAGAAAACACCTTTTTGGGTAATTGAATTCCTTCAAGAAAATAATTTTATCTTTTCAATATTACTCGATATCCATATGGAAAACAAACTTATCCTGTTATGAAACTGGAACATTTGAAAGAACACGCGACTTCCAATAAGTATTTTTCTGAGTGTGCATTTAAAGGTCTTCACATCGCACACTGAAAACGTCTAGTAGAGAAAAAAACAGTTCCGGATTTGCTATCCCGAGCTTCGATACGGGAGGCAAAAAAACAACAACTGGGATTTGACATTTTAACCCAAAATTCCAAGTAGATTCTCATGCAGAGAGAGAAAACAAAATACTTTGGTTTCTCCCTAGAAATATCTACACTTTAGATATGCAGGGGAGTCATGCTTGCCTTCTGTATATCCCATTGCCCCAGTTTCAGGCAGTAGCAGTCACGGCAGCATTTTATGGATCAATAAATCTGTGAGGCAATAAATTACGTGAGCCGAAACCCAGTCGGCTGTACTGCCGTGTACTTGTCAGTTGGTAGATTTAGTAAGAAAGTTTCGCTTGTATTTGATGGCGGTTTTGTCAACGTTCTCCAGTAACAGGACGTTACTTCCTTTTCCCTCACAAGAAGAAATCTCTTTTGTTAGGATAAGTAAATAACTCTCCTAAATAAGTTATGGATGTTCTAGTTTGTTTGGAAGGGAAACTAAAATTCGATTCCATTGGATAGGCCAACACGAGTGCAACTTTATCCCTGAAGTGCGACACTTCGCTCTACCTGAGAGGTTAGTAAAAACCGTAATGTAACAGAGATCGGCAAAGGAGCGCAGTAATGTATGATTACAACGGAGTACAAGTAAGAAAGACTGCACTGATTTCTCAAAAAATAAAAACACTTGATAACTTAAGCAAACTGGTTTAACGAAGTTCTTTTCTACAAAGCATGCGGGCAGATGGAACAGTAATTCAGTCCAGCTGCTCTTCTCCACTAGGAGAAAGAATGTTCAGTGGAAGCATCGAATGCTGTGAAATTTAAGGCGTACTCCAATGGATATGCCCTTATTCCGTTAAGGGTAAGTGTGTCTACACATCTAATATTATTAGGTCTCGTAAGCTTAATCAAATCTTTTTAGAATGCCTCACCTTCATAGTTCCCAATCTTTCCCTGAATTAACAGATCTCACGTGGAGAACACAATTGAAGCAATTCACGTGAACTCACGGTGCCCTTAATTGCATAATTGAATTATTACAGTCCCTCCAATCGCCCCGCGATGAATTAGGGCTCGCAGGCCTAGCAGACAGTAAAGCAATTAGCTACGATTGTTATTTTGCTAAAGTACTTTCAGCCATCGATTAAGAGAAATATAAACAAACGGAAATATAAATCGATCAAATTTTCATGCGCGGTCATTCATTCCACCACACAGTTCAATTCATTGTGGAATCTAAAGGCTATAAATTTTTATTTAGAAGATCAACGACTGTTGATGTCACAAAGCATGCTATGGAATAATTTCTGCAAAATGACGGATGATTTATTTGCTACTATTTGTTAACGTATTCGCGATATCAAGACTTACTGATAAGTGTCGGATAATAATCAGGCAATGACTCGAACGAAATAGAACTGTGCAAGTCAATGACCACTCAATTGGACGAGCTGTAAATTTTGATTCGAATGTTATCAATTCGCCAGTTTTATTCAACATATATTGAACTGAATTGCGTTGAATTAAGTTAATAAAAACAGACCGTTTTGCAAATACCCCTCCCAAATTTTTTTTTCTCCTCCACAGAACCCCTACAGGTAGCATCGTTCGACAAATATCTACAGTTTATATCTCAACATGTTTTTATCTACTACATGTAAAAAGAAAGAGGCTTCTAATTAAAAAAAAACAACAAAAAAAAAACACGCAATTAAAAATGATCCAACCACTGAAGCGGTTACTTGGCTGGCGTCTTAAATGTTGAGCGTTTCCTCCCCAGTTCATCTTCTTTACTTTAGCTCCATCACATTAAATTTCTAAGGCGACAGGAAGAAAGTGTTAGTTTAGTCAAAATCGGTTAAATAATATCAGTTCTCCTTTGAATTTGAGCCCTACTAGACGACAGCGCAAGTAATTAAAACAACAAAAAAAGTTACTCTTGTTCAGTACCATCGTGGATAAGTTTCTACAGAAAAAAGCGCAACTCCCCCTCTCAGTTTGAATCCACGTGTCTACCGTAGGAAAGTTTTGAGTTATAAATGGAGACGGTAATTCGGTACGGATTGCATATTATTCCGATCCAATAAATAACGTTCAACTGAAGTGTCAAGATAGCTTTTTCATGTGCTACAAAGTTTTTGGAATTCCTCATTAAAAATGACAATAATTGAATCTGCGTTAAAATGTGCACGTGAAGCGATAACTTCTAGTTAGATTACTGTCTCGAACTCCTGAGGATAAAGTAAATGTCCAACGAATGGACATCGATCATTACAGTCGAATTCTTCGTTATCACTAATATCTGATCGTGCGAGACATTTTTTTCTTATTTCAGATAATGAGTGGACATTTTCGCGCATCGTAGCGACCCCTAGGGACTTCATCGTGGAAATCTCTTGCAGTTGTTTCAAAAACAGCACAGGATAGCGACACCAAGCTCAGTTCTGTGGTGGCTAAATGAACAACAGAACAACTCATCACCTAAAACAAAACTAGTTAGCAGAATTTCTTAGCAGCGCTAGGGGGGGGGATTTCCTGAAGTATATCTTTGACACCACTTTCACATCGCAGAAGAAACACCAGTAATTTCAGTGGTCAGTCTTATTGAATGGGGAATTTTATTTTTGAACTCCCTTTTGATTTAGTTTCCTAAACCTATGTGTTGTTTGTAGAGCAACGATCTTAACTTGGATAAGTCGAATGCAGAATGCCCAGTGAGTCCGCTTTCAGTGTTGCCAATGCAACAGCGTTTGTACGCTTAGGGATCGACTGAATTCTATTTCTAAACTGTGCATTGACAAAGACCCTTGTTATTTCCTTTCTAATTTGCGTTATCTCCTATGCATGCAGTTCAGACATGCTGATACATGGTTATTAGCACTTTGGCATCAGCTGGAAATATTCTTATTACTTCCTTTCCGGACATTTTAGCTTACATTTCAGAGTTCTCGAGTCCTGAACTTGATTTCGACCTCATTATTCTGGGATTTCTTTATGGAATGTTTGTGTCAATTTTCAGACGCACGAGTATTTAGAGCGCATGTACTTCATCTATTGAATAGAGAAGTAAGGTTTTATTTTGCTGACGTCAAGATGAACCGAGTCATAAAATATTATTTGCACAAAAGAAAAGACGCTCTGAAGGTGCTTGAAAAATCGAAGCTATTCGAGGTTATTTTAAGTGTAAATTATATATCTGAATTCGAAATAAGAAACTGCAAGGGTTGCTATCGGTGACGCTGTTCCGTTTATCGGAGCTTTTGTGCTTTGCATTTCCATTAAATTAACTTGAGCTATACTTCCAGATTGCAGAATTCTGCTATCAGCATAAGTTTTTTGCAGTTGAAGAAATAAATTTTCAACTTCTTATGGCAGTTGCCCCCTTATTTCCTGAGTAGTTCTTTATCCTATGCTTGCCCGTTCAGTTCTTTTAAGTGTATCCATCGAAAAGTACACAAAGGGTTTCCGTTGAATAAACGATCGAACTTCTCAACTCCCAGAAATGAATGGTGTGCTAGAATTAACTGACTGTGACCGTTGCGATAACTACCGATCGAGTTCATGGCTATAGATTTATAACTATAAGCCATAAAGGTATAAATAATGAGAAGAATTTTGACATGAAGTAATAAACTGCCATTTCGTGCGAGACATTTTTCTTATCTCAGATACTGAGTGAGCATTTTCTCGCATCGTAGCGACCCCCAGGGACTTCATGGTGGAAGTTTCTTGCAGTTGTTTCAAAAATAGCTCAGGAAAGCGATACGAAACTGTCGAAAGCTTCTTTGAAAGTATTTATTAGCAAGAGTTCTTATTATTACAGAGGGCAATGGACCATTTGCGTATTCAAAGATGTTCAAATCCCTTCTTGCATTTCTTAACCAATGCTCCCATTCCATGACTAAATCTTGTGTATTTTATATATTCTGTACAAACAACTGATTAGTTAAACCGGAAAATAGTCATTTACAAAACTGTTATTGACACACACTTAACTTTCAGTATTACTACAAAGTAAAACTCGTCGGTGAAGGCATCAATAATTCATGACGTTGCTCGATTTGCTTCGCAAACAGCCTTGGCAAAGTAGAATCGCTTCACGTGTTTTATGCTAATTAACTGTGGGAAACTGATCATGCATAACCAATCTTGCTTTTACTGGACATTCACCTGTCTCATACGGAGGCGGCTCGTTTTTAACTCCCTGAAATAGTCTTTTTCGTCTTGCAAAATACAACTTGCTATCAATTCACAAATATCTTAACAACACAGTTAAGATATTTAATACACTGACCTCATAAACCTTGGTCGCATATGCCATAATTCTAAACTACAACTTGAAGCCATGGAAATTCTTCCTTGGCTCGATCGGAAACTTAAGTTCTTTGTTATTAAAACGTTAAGGCTGCAAAGTATTTAACGCTTTGCAGTCTTAACGTTTTGAAACTCGGTAGACAGTCTCCACTCCCAAGGTTGCATTGCACAGCGTGCTAGATACGAAGTAGATGACGTTTTCATAATCCTAACTAGTCGAATATTTTGCAGCTGAATTGCTTCACTCTAGAATTAGCTATATAAAGGCTTGGAGCAGTCCCTCAAATCCGTGTCTAAAATCCAACCTACAGGTTGGATTTTAGATTTTCTTCTGCAGGCCTAGCGTCATTAAAATTATTACGAGGCTGTTTAAATACCCTCACATTTAATTTTATCTTATATAAAGGAAGACTTATGCAATAAAAGTAATTTATCAACCAATTTTCGCCTTTCACATGAAGAATTGCACCGGCCTGGTTTAAAACAAACGTAGAATGTAATCATGGACACCCAACTTTCTATGGCAGTGGCGAATTGTCTTTCTTGGAAACATATTTAAGAATCCTAGGCTTCAAGCTCCATCTGATGGTGCCTATCCTATCCTATTCCCACAACGACCTTATAGGATCATTATAGTTTTTGCATAGAGTTTTTCCTCATAGAGAATGAGGAAAACGTTTGTTTTCCTCATTCTCTACCAGTTTACACCATTAGCACGACCACCAAATTTTTCATGTTTCCCCTTAGCTATGGAAAGATCATAGCTAAGGGGAAACATTCCGTTAGCTGGAGTAAAAAACTCCATCGCATGTAGCAGTGTTTATGCAGTTTTGGGCTTAAATCACACCATTGGCCATAGAATGTGGATTGTATACGAATTTTTTTTTCAATCATTCTAAAAAGTGGTCGAAAAAAAATGTTTTAAAATTAGACAATTTTATAGCGGGCCGTCTCAGTAATTGAAGCGGCCCGCTATAAAATTAAGAAATGAAGTGAGATGATAAATTTATCATCCTTTAAGAATGCCCCCGAATTAAGTTAAAGCAAATTTTCCCAGTAATTTTGCTGGTATTCCGAATGCAATTCCAAATATTCTTTCTGAATTAAGCACTTTGCACGTGTTTCTCTAGCAGCTGATATTATTATTATAATAATTTTTCAGGATACCGTAATCTCGTGGACTTCTTGTAATCGATGTTTTTTTTTTTTTACTTATCCTTCCTCCCCTCTAAATGTCGCATTTCATTTTCGAGTGATATGAAACTTGATACGCAAAAAGGTGCATTTCTGCTGCCCGCGGAAAACGTTTTTCTTCGTTTTCAGTATTTAATATATTTCAATCTCGGAAGTGAGATTCGTTCTGGAAAGTACAGAAATTATTAGAATCTCGGGATTGTTTATATATTGGGAGAAGAAATAAGTCTTTTGTAACAAGACGTCCTTTTCGTTTAGACGAATTTCGTCATGTATTATACTACTGCATTGTTATTGGAGGCCTAAAGCGACTTAAATTTCATCTTTGCAGAGCAGGATTTTCAGGTTATTTGACTTAATCCACCAGCAGTACGAAAAGTTCACAAAAAAAAAAAAAGGGGGAGAGTCCATTATGCCACATTGACGGAAGATGGCGAGAGTTATAACGTTCAGTAAAGAACATTGCACAATTCACAGCATGTTTAGTGGGGTGGGAGAATAACTCTGCCAAATATCATGGAATTCGTACACACTACAATCCCCATCTATACTAAAAGGATGTTCTGCCTTCCCCTCTTGTTTGACATATCCTTTCAGTATAGTATTTATTTTTTTGCTCTTTATTTGTTTTCCCCCCCTCTAATACGCATATCTCTGCCTTATTTTGCTGATGAATTATTTTTTTATCTTAAAAATTCAATTTTCTAATCCATCAGCTAAAGTGTCTGGTAGTATGCCGTGTTTGTCAAGGACGTTTTTTATTTTGTGAAACTCGGCTACTATGGTTATCGTGTCTGATGGATTTTGGTAGGAAGGAAGCGATCATTAGCAGTTTTCGAGGTCAAGTAATATAGTCTGGCAACTGGCCAACAAACATTTTTTTCTGTTTTTTATATAGAAGGATACACAAAGGGAAAAACGTGGAATCTACTATTGCATAGTCACAGTGCACATTATACCTTTTGTCATCTGCAGTGACGTCGTTAAAAAAAAAAAAAAAAAATCATGCTATTTGCGTAAGTCATTTTGGATGGTTTCTTTTGTAACTAATCTGAGAGTTTGGGCGTTTTGCCAGATATTTAAATATATTTAGTTTTTTTATATAGCCACTAGGCTAACAGATATTTTAATTTTTGCCAGATATTTTAATATTTTAGCCTAGTGGCTATGCGCTTCGCAACCATATGCTTGGGGAAGGAGTGTCCTAGGTTCGATTCCCGTCGGTGACGTGAGGAGCTGAAGGATTTTCCTCAGCCATAGCCAAGTTAGCCAGTCTTAGGCGTGGACAGCAGGGTTTTTTCCCCAGTTTATTCTGGGGTTTTTCATCCCGCAAAACAGGCAAATTGGCCTTGAGAACTCAACACTACAGGCCATAGGACACACCAGGGCATAAGGCTGACCACCTTATCCTGTAAACGGAGTGAGGTCCGATGATCAATGGACCCTCGACACCGCAAGGTAAAAGAGGGTATAAGGATGATGATTATGATAGTTTTTTTATTCATATCTTTTTTAAATATTGACGAAAAACAATCCTTGCTGTGCTGTTCAATTTACGCATTGATAGAGATTGCTACAGGACAGCTAATTGAATAGAAAGTCACAGTAGGATTATTCTACGCCTCAAAATCTTTTTTTTTTTTTTAAATCCCATTTCAAGATACCGCCGTTTGGAGTGGCAACACGAATATCGACAACCTGCAGTGAGGAGAGGGGAGGCAAAATGTTAAGAAATAAGCATAAATTCCTTAACTGACAAGAGAAACGTAGAATCAACATACTTCACAGATGTGCAGAATACCACAAAGCCGATTAGACGTCTCACATTGACAACTTCATGCATTTGAAAGTTCCTGGACAGTAGCTAATTGTGATGCATGCATATTTAACGTTCTTGTAGTTCATCTCCAAAAACAGCAATACAACAGCCCAATGGTTCCAAATGGCCCACCATTAGGAATTCACAGGATCAAGTGACAGAGGAGACGCCATGTAATTGGTCCACCGCTTCAATTCCATCTTTCAGAAAATTGGATCAAAATATCTCTGGGCCTCGTGATTGAAGTGTGAAGCTCTGTCATGCATGAACAAGTTTCTCCACCATGCCAACAGAACGGTATTTAGCCCTTCGTGAAAGATGTTTTCTAATATCTTTTGTAAGAAATCACGACACACGTGCCGTAAATCTCTTCGGCAAAACATACGGCTGGCCTTATTTGAACATATGGGAGATATCTCCAAGGATGCCGTCCATGCGCTGATGAAGAATTTCTGCTAAGGTCTTAAATAACCGCATGCGAATTTTAATTGTTGTAATAATTGAAGATGCCACCTCGAATGAACATCGCCTTATCCAAGAAAAACGCGAAGAGAAATCATTGATCCCGCTAACACCGTTGTAGTAAACACTGACAAAATAGCAATCAACGGTGACTGTGCGAATTTGTACTGCATCCTATTGGGAATGTACTGGTAAAGCCGTTTTCATGAAAGACTCTCTCTTCCATGCATTCCTCTGTGTGCTAGTGCGCGATTCCTTGCTACTAAACGTAATGTTTTCCTCTGGTTCCGGTACCTTCATGACCCTTCTCTCCCCCTCAAGTTTGTAATACATAAACTGTGCCATGTTCAGAGGTTGTACGAAAGACGAGTGAACGTTGCAGAGCATGAAATTCGATGACCAGGGCCTTTTGATGAAGCCCATTTGCTTCATGCGAGTTTCCTTTGGCACGTCCTTAATAAAAGTGCATGTAAATTAATTCAGGAAAGGCGAACTTTCCCTCTATTTCAAAACATGGGCGTATGCTTTGAAATGCCAGGGGAGGGGACAGAAAAGTAACTGCCACTTGCTTGGGCAGCCTATTGAACTCGACTTTAGACTAGTCTTGCATGTGCTTGTGATATTTTATGATCACTGAGTTGCGTCTATTTGCTTTGCATGTTATTGGTTCGTATTGCAACTACAAAAGGTGCATTTCGAAAGCGAGTTTTCACACCCATGTAAGACACCTATTCGTTGGTTTTAGATGCGAAATACGCCTTTAGCGTTACGATCCTGTATGTATGTGCACGCGCGCATTCATTCATATTAGCTCTGTGGAAAAGAGTCAAGGATTAGACAATCTGGAAATCCTGTCCTAGAGATCGAACATCGAACTGTTTCAAGCTATTTCAGGCTTCTACATAAGCAAAGGTGGTGGTGGTGGTCTCGCCTCAGTCAATACAATGCACAACCAAGTGAAGATATTCGCAAGCATCCATGCCCATGGTGGCATTCCGACCCCCCCTCCACACACACATTTCCTGTTGGTGGTAAAACGGAGACCCTATCTGCTCTCGGCCATTAGACCAGTGGTCGGTAACTTTTTTATTATGCCTTTTTAAGTTTTGTTAGCAGGCCACACCTGAGTTATATTCACCATTCGATCAAAAATATTCTGATACCAACTCTCAGTGTAATATGAAAGGCATTAATATGGAGTTCGTCCACTCTTTGCTATAACAGCCTTCAGTCTTCAAGTCTTTCCACTCGATTCTAGTACGTTGCTGTAGTCATTTCCTTCCTTCTTCCAGAAGAGATTACTCTGTGTAAATTAGTAGAAAATATTCAGTTAATGTTTATAAATACTGATAAACATTTGTTTATCAATATTGGCAGCAATGATTTTACTGTCTACACAGATTCAATTATTCGCAGGCCACTCGAAAATATCCCGCTGGCCGCATGTTACCGACACCTGATGTATTTAACTTACTCGAGTAGGAATATACACTTAATCAGTGATTGATTGAATTGAATTATAAAACGTTTTAGCCATAAGTTGAATTTCCAGCGCTGAAATGCTGTACTTCTTGCATTGAAAGGAGGGACACACTGGCTAATATTAATTTTCTAGTGAAATATAGGAAAAGAGAATTCTTATGCCTAATAGATGTTGATCAGCGAAACTGCTTCAAGTTGTTAAAATCTTATCCATGAGCAGCCTTCATTCCCCATCAGTTAAAAGTTAGAGCTCATAATTGAGGAAATGCATGATCGTTAGATGCTAACGAGAGCTTCATCTTATTCACACCATTACTTTTTCGTGAATCCCATAGAGGAAAGGTCGTTAGTCTTATAATATATTAGTATTGCTACTATGGGTGGGCTGAGGGTTAGATAATCCGGAAACCCTACTCTAGTGGCTAAACATGGCAACTTTTTCAAGCCTTCAGGCTTCCAATATACGAGGTATCACACAGATAACATTCATTTTATTACATTATGGATTAAGTTAATAGGAGTACAGATTAAATTAATATAAATTAAAAGGTTGGTGCTAGAGACACACAAGTATATATTTTCTTAAAAACTGTGCAATAGCACATTTAATTTTAGCGTTTCTAATGTTGATAAAATTGTTTTAAATGAGAATATGTTTCTTTACAAATCATCTCGGCGCCTCCGTAATGCGGGCGCGAGGAAAACATAGTATTCATCTTCGGTTGGAACGATCCGGGTATCGAAAGTAGGACACGAGTAACTTTTAAGGGTTTTTAGACTGCACTTGACTTAGTCACTGAGTCACAATATGGTAGTTTTATCACCAGCAAAACGGACAAACAGAATACACGCAAACAAAACATGTTGGCTTCATTGTTCTTGTTTTTGCAGAAATTCCAAACGAACCAAGCTCTTCAACTCAATGTGTATGCAGAAGGCAATGCAAACTAATTTTTTAATGCGTGCATCCAAGCAATAAAAAGAAAGGTTCATTTTTTTTTCATGCTTGATAACTGCAGCAACAGTCGGATACTTAATCCATTCTTGACATTTTGCTGTCCAAAACTTCTCAACTGCAATTTAAGCTCGACATTTTCCTTTCTTTAGGATCATATTTAACCTCCTACAGATTTTTAAAGTGCCTTTAGTTGCAGGAAGTTGAATGAAATCGGTTAATCGGAAAGAAATGTTCCATCACATTTCTTTCCGATTATCCTCCTCTCTTCAGTCCTCAGTTTTCATCCTAACATTTTCACAAACTGGTTAATGATTATCTCAATTTAAACTTTTCAAAATCATGCAAATCTCTAACGAAACAGATTTAAAATTAGGTATGTGAGAGTGTATTTGGAAAGAGCTTGAGATATTCAGTGTCCATTAGAGATCAGTCCCAGTAGACTTGTAGATGTTTCGTACTTGCCTGCTATTACTAGATAATTGTTTCGACTATCGGTGCATGCTACTCGGGTTGCCACAGTAACGATCTTTTTTTTCATTTAATCCGAGTCCCGCTTCGATTATTGAAGACTCAGTGCCTGCTAACCACATATTATGACGTACGCAGCGCGGGCTGTCATGGGATTGAGATAGCTTCCTAAGACGCTATAAACATATGGCGATCAAAATGATGGACGTGTCGATTTATCGTCCGTGTTGGAAGTCTTGTTATATCAAAATGCTGATAACTTATAAACCTATTTTCTTCACTTGTCCCCACCCGTTTTTTAGGAAAGTAGTTTCTTGAGCTGTATCACCTTTTAAAATTTTGTCCGTGCAAGCCTCTGTGATACACACACATGGCCATACAGGTTTATTGCACTCACATCTAGTTTTTAAGTATTTTACTTCGTGGACCATTGGTAGCGGAAAATCAAAAGATTAGATCAGCATTAAAGAGCCTTTCTACAAGCATATTAGTATTTTAAATGCTTTTACGTATCGAATTGCATTTGTAATTTCTGATCCTGTTACAAGCTATTTAAAACTATGTGATAAATTGAAATATTAATACGATGTGCTGCTCGCCTACACCTCCCCTCTATGAAACCTCAAACCTGACTGGAAGAGGTTATTAGAGGTCGAAACATTTATTCAATTATTGTTATGACAGTTATAGCACTGTCTCTGACTGACTTGACGGATGAACTTTCTGAATGACAGAAGTCTTTTAAAGATGTAATATCATACGCATAAGGGGCTTATAAAAACTGAAATAATTACTTTGTATACATTTTAGTTGGACTGAAACAACAATGCATTTATGGGCACCTGAGGTATATGATGCAATAGAGGAACTTTAAGCATCCTAACATTTTAATTAAGGAAGAATAAATGAACTTCACTGTAATTTTACATGCGAATACTTCCTTAGGATCTCTAAATCCATTTACTATAGTAAAATCCTTCGCTTTTCAGAAATAAACTAATTTGTTTTAATTATGATTCCATTGCATAGCGAAACATATAGGCCCCATACTAAACCTTGAAATCTGATATCAAACTTTCCCGAAGACAATCACTCCGATTAAGGATGAACTATTAATTTAAGTTTGCGATACGTTTGAGACGTCATCAGCTTCCTTCAAACAACATAGTACCGTTATTTGACATCGTTAGTGTTTTTGAGAACAGGACGCTATTTATTATTGAATCTTCAAACAGTAGTAAGAAAAAAAAAATCTTAAAATCTTCCTTCACTCGTCTCGAAATTAAATCTAGGAGAGAGCGACTGCTAATTGACTGTTTTAGTGTCAAGCTTTGATCTTAATATTAGCTTCTACAATGTGTATACGACGTAGTTGCCCATCCTTTATTCTGCTTTATAAAGTTTGAACTGGGCATATTTACGGATAGCTCTTTATTTTTATTTTTTTTTATAGCTGTTTAATAGAAATCAAGATCCTCCTGGAATACTTGAAGGAAAATACTTTCTTTCTAACGATTCCTTGCTAAAGGAAATAAAAGCTTAAAGTGCCTCCTGAATTGTAAAGAATGTTTTTACTGTTTTGCTGCTCAAGGACAGGCGGTGTCGTTGTCAGCAATAGGATGATCTGGCGTGTGGCGTCAATTCTCTTGAATCGGCACCTGCTCGCAGCTTTGCAGAAGGTCTAACGCTTCGATGCATGTCAGCTTTTCAACCTCTACATATGAGCAGACTCGAGAATAAACAACGATAAACATATCTTGTGACGAGCATTACGAAAGAGAATGTGCCGAGTAAAGAAAAGCCGTGTGACAACTCTTTCTCGCCGATATCGTTTGCTCGATGTCCGTAAACTTCGGTCCTACATGAAAAATAACCACTTCGATAGGTGTAAAGAGTAGGGGGGGGGGAATTAGTCAAGGTAAGGTATACACACAAATAATAATAAAAGATTATCGGGAGTTACCATGACATTAGTACGGTGATTTTCTTATCTGGTATGTTTATCTATTGTAGCATTTACTTCTGTCCTGATGAAGGAAAATTTTCTAGTCATAAAAACTATCTTGTGAATTTTTATAAGTTACTTAACATAAAACAACAGTAATACAACTGAGTGAGCACTTTGCAAAGAGTATATCATCCAGGTGGTGCCATAGAAAGAATGAAGGAACCATTAGTTTATACGGGAATTGTGGTGAATAGTCTATTACAGAACCTTAATATGAATACATCTGTGGGATTGGATGGTATACCGCAACGGGTCTTACGTGAAGCGGCTAAAGAATTATCAGTGCCCTTGACCATGTTGTTTAATCTGAGTCTCGGGTCTGGTTTAGTCCCGAAGGTGTGGAAAGAGGGGAAAATAGTTCACTGCACAAAGAAGGATCCAAGACTACTGTTGCAAATTACCGACCGATCAGCATATCAGAAGTCGTTGTCAAGGTCTTGGAGAAAGTAGTCAAGGGAAAAATACAGGAATGGATTGATGAAAATGAGATATGTATGGGGTAGAGCATGGCTTTGTGAAGGGTAGATCATGCCTCAGTAACTTGATCAAGTTTTATAACATGGTGACGGCTGAACTGGATAAGGGTAATGGGTTTACAGTGATACTGCTGGACCTGGCTAAGGCCTTTGACAGGATACCACATGGAATTCTAATCCTTAAACTGCAATATATGGGAATAGATAAAGGGCTGGTGAGATCAATGGGTAGGTGGTTGGAGAGATATCAGAGAGTAGTTTATTCAAGAGTAGAGTCCAAAAGCCTACCTGTGACTAGTGGTGTGTCGCAGGGTTCTGTTCTTGGACCACTGTTTATGTTCATTAACGATATAGGGAAGGATCTAAGAGGAACGGTTCATTTGTTCGCTGATGTTGCAAAATTGGGCAAGGCAATAGTGAATGTAGAAGATGTCAAAATCTTGCAGGATGATTTGGATAGATTGGAGGTCTGGGCTAAGGAGAATGGATGTCAATTTAATGTGACAAAATGTAAGGTTATGCATTTTGGAGTGAAAAGATTAGCAGCAGTATACCATATTGGTGGAACTGTACTCCAGGAGATTGATGAGGCCAGGGACTTAAGAGTGTTAGTGGATAGGGAGATGAAGTTTAGGGGGCACATTGCAAAAGTGGCTAAATCAGCTCATCAAATCATTTGGTTGCTGAAGAATACTTTGACGAGCAGAGACAAGCAAGTTATTGTTCCTCTTGATAACACATCATCTCTACTACTGTGCCCAAATTTGGTCACCTAGGTTTCTTCTTGATGGAGAGAAGGTTGAGAGTATCCAGAGGCGAGTGACCAACATGATAGCAGGTCTATGGAATCAACCTTATGAGAACAGGTTGAAGAAAAGTGGGTTGCAGAAATTGGTTGATAGGCGGAAAAGAGGAGATGTGATCGAGACATTCAAATTTCTGAAGGGTTTCTATAGGATTAATTCAGAGGATATCTTTGAGATCAGGACTGGTGGTGGGAGGACTAGGGGACATCTATGGAAGCTGGGAAAGAGTGTGGTTAGTAAGGGTGTTAGAGCTGGGTTCTTTACTTTTAGCGTGGTAAATGAGTAGAATAAGCTGCCAGAGTCTGTTGTGGGTGCTATGACCATGAATGAGTTCAAGGCAAGGTATGATAGATACTGTGAGAATGTCGAATAGTTGTGTGGATATGATGTCAAGTCCTCCCTCAATGAGTCTAAAGACTCATTGGAGTCGCCCATAATAATAATAATACAAGATTACATAAACCAAAGTAACCAGGAGTAATGAACAAATGAGCTTTGACAGAGTAAGCGGTAAACGATTCTGGAGTCTTACAATTTGAGTGTGGAACACTCATAAGCAGTCAGTATGGGCTGGTTCGTCAAGTAACGAAATGTTTTTCAAATTTATATTCCTTTTCCTTCCCTTAGTGACCGATAACTTCTCTTATAACAAATATACCTGCTCTGTTTCTTTTATTTATTTTTTAAATAAATTTTCATTGAATTGGAGATTCCAAGATGGGCAATAGCACAACCAAATCAGTGTCTCGTCTAAGCATACAAGTAGAAATACTCTTGCAGTCCTTCATGGATCCATTGTACACTTCAAAGTCAAAATATCATATTCCTACTACGTGAACGCTGCCACACGCGGCTAACAACGTGACTCGCACTGACTATGATTTTGTCATATGAATCCCAAAGCACAAAAGGTTATAAAACTATCGTAGATGATTCACCTACTCCAGAGATCGCACAAGAAACTGTTTTAAGCTACATCATGCCCCCAACGGTGGGAAATCAACTACCTAAAAACTTTCATAAACATCCACGCCATCCTGGGATTAAACCATACTTTATGGGCTGAAGAGCGAGTATGCTTCCACTCGGCCAACCAGGCTTGTTGGCCGAGTGGAAGATATATCATTAATATGGTTAAGCTTTCTGAATATAATATAAGCGCATGTTTTAAACTGAATATAATTGGTTATCAGGAAACTACAATGTGGGCAACAGCACGAAACTAAATGACTTGCATTCGAAATAATTATTAATCGCGTCTTTAGTGAAACGTGACCCATTAAGATTGTCATCACCTTTTGTTTTTGATAAGTTGCTTTTGGCATATGCACAAAACAGTTTGAGTTTCTCAGATTGACTTTTGTGTAAACTTGCATACTTCGGATACCTTCATCATATCCCTGGTAGTAAAAGCAGTTTCACTAAGAAATTTCATTTGCCACAAGGTTTCAGCGTTCCCCCTTCCTTGTAGACTTCCTCCCTAGTTGACACTTCTGCTCCTAGATTGGCTCATAATTTGCTATTCCATGCATCCACATATGTTTTGGTGCAGCATGGCATTTATTGATTTATAAATAGTATTATCAAATGCTCCTTTATTATCCAAAATGCTCTCAAGGCAATTGTATAGTCCAGTTCTAGCACTTTCTAGCCTAGTTAATAGCTGCTGAAGTTACTTCCGTTGATTGCAAGGTCAGTATTCATGTTATGGATGAAAGAGCCTCATCTTTAGTATTCTTTTTCTCAATATACTCCTCTATTAATTTTTTCAGTGTTTTTTAAGAAAGCGATAAGGCTTCTTGTCAGTTATTAATATTTCTCCCAGTTTTGGAATAAACTAATAGCCTTAACGGTTCTCCATGTTTCCATAATGCATCTTCCAGACCACAGCTATACAGGTCCTACCAATATAGACAGAATTTCATTCCCGTGCAGTTTAGGTTTTTTTTCGCGATTGCACAAAAGTGGTATGCTCCCTAAAATGTATCTTCAGCATCCCTACTTGTATGGTATTATTCTGAAATAATAATAAATAAAATAAAATGCCATGAGAGCTATGAATTCAGAAGGCAGGAGATTGGCAGCAATTTAAAGTGGGTTTTATAACCCAGGCTCAAACCTATAGTACATTTTTAGTGCTGTGGCTTAAACAAGGGTTATTTTTATTTATATTTTATCAAGATGGTTTGATTCATTAAAACAAAACAAAATACATGTTATAATCACTGTTCATCTTCATTACCATTCTTAGCAATAATCAACATAATTTCTGTCTTCGTGTAGAGATGCGTAAGGAACTTATTTTTGGATTATTGTGAGATCTAAGGGAGAAAAATGTGGCTTGTAAGTAATTCTGGAGAAGCTAAATAAGTGCTTCGAATTTTCTTTCTACTGGTACGCAAGTCACGTATTTTTCTGGATGTCTGTTGTATAACTTCAAGGGATGTACGATGATGATAATAATAACGTTAACTTAATTATGTATTACTAACTTCCTAGTAACTTTTCCTCCAAGATTTATCTGTAATTTGTCAGGGTTCTAATATTGTCAGCTCTTATATTTCGGTTTTCTAAGCACTGCATCATTCACTCGATTCTTTTTCGTGTCATTTCGAAACAACAGTTTTTGCCAACCTTTCCTCTGTTTAAGAATCATACCGCCTGATATTAGTTCTTAGTAACGCTTTCCTATATAGCAGGCTTGCACAACTTGATCGTCTTTGGTGGCCAAACTCAACTTCGACCACCTGACCAAGGGCCAGATCACTTCGGACCTAGAATCTTAGATTAGTCCGCTGCAGCTAAACTTACCTAAATTTGTTAGGTCTACAGTAAATACTAATTAATATGCATATTTAATTTTTTAGAGTTAAAATTATAATCAAAATCATTTACAAACAGATATAGCTGCAAATTTTCTCAACAAAAACTTAAACATAAACACAAAGTTTACTAATAATTTCACTGAGAATATCGCACTTATTCTCAGTGAAATATCAGTGACTGAATGTGACACACTGCATTTCTTTGTTGCCACTATTTTATCCAAGTTTGGTGTCATGTTTGAAGTGGCCGTTCTTAATATGGCCTCTAAATTGATATCATTGATCCAGAATAGAATAAAACTCTTGTAAAGTACTCCCCCTATGCTTGACCTGATAGTTTTCAGAACACTGGAGATCAATAACTTCCATCTGGAGTTCGACAGAAAATGGATCCTCAATCACTTTTATGCGGACATCGTCTTCATTACTGAATGGCATTCTTTTTTGAAATTCCTCACTTAGAAGTGATATGTGCTTCTTATATTTTCCATCCACCATTAAATGATATTATGATGGAAGATTCTGTCGACAAGTTAAGAAATGTGGCATATCCCCCCCCCCCTTAGCAAGTTGATTTTCAAACAAACTTAATTTCATTTTGAATGCATTTATAAGAGACATTAACTGAAAAACAAACTTATGTTTTCCTTGAAGCTGTAAGTTAAGGTCATTCAAATGATCCAAAATGTCACACAAGAAAAATAAATCTTGATTCCATTCTTTATCCATTATTTCTGCGAATTTTTCCATATCTTCTCGAGATTCCAAAAATTCAACTAGTTCATATTTTAGAGTGACAAAACTTTAACGCGGCTCAACCAACGTACACCAGTGTGGTATGGTAGATCCCCGTACTCGGCATCATTTTCTTCTAGAAACGCCTGAAACATTGTGTTTCAAACCCCGAGCTCGAATATAGTTGACCAGAGAAAATACTACTTTAATCACATGATCAAACTGCAAAACCTTTGAACACCTGCTGATGAATTAGACAGTGAAATTTTGTCAATGGTTTACTTGCATATTGTTCAATAAATGTGACAGCACCATCAGTGCAAACTGCTACTAAATTCTTGAAATTTAAGGATATAGTTTTTCGGTTACACACATCTTTACATTTTCAGCGATCTCCTTTCCTGCTCTTCTTCCTTTCATTGAACACAAACCAGCAAGCTCCTCTGTCACCTCAAAATTCTTATTAACGCCTCTTATATTTATTAAAAACTGTGCAGTATCTTTCATGTCAGTATTTTCATCCATAGCAAGCGAATAATAGACAAATTTACTAGCCGATTTTTGCAGGTTATCTTTAAGATCCTCGGCAATATCAGCCACCCTGCGCTGAACAGTCATACGGGACAAACTGATATTTTCAAAATTATTTTTCTTATCAGGACACAATTCGGAAACGGCAATCATCAGGCACTTTTTTTTATCAACTCTCCCTCAGTAAATGATTTGCCAGCACAAACTTTTTCTTGTGATATTTTTAAGCTTACCTTTGTGGCAACTTTATTTGCAGATGTCACTTTTTTAAAGGCTTGTTGCTCACTGCTAAGGACTTTCAATAACTTTGCTGCTTTTATTTGCTTTTCACTTGCATCCAACTTGCCAAGGTTAGGATGTTTCGATTCAAAATGACGTCTCAGATTGTATTCTTTTAGTACAACGATAGATTCCCGGCAAACAATGCACACTATTCTGCCCTTAAACAACGTAAAAATATATTTGTTTGTCCACTCAGGGTTAAATGCTCTATGTTCGGAATCTATTTTACGCTTTTTACCTAAGCTCATTGTGTCGAGATTGACAATATTAATTACAAAAAACTAATGATGAAAAACTCACAATAATGCAGGTTATGATAACAGTTATAAAATGTATTGCTCCAGCTACAACCAACCACTACACTGCCAAAGCCAGTCAAGGCACGGCCAACTTTGTGTAATACGATTCGTTCTCGTTCGGAGACATCAAGTCGTTATCACGGAGATGTAACTTTGAATTTCCCCGCAGCGACACCAGCGCTAACGAAACCTCGAAACCATTGTAATAATTTGTTATTAAATACGACCGTGAGAATAACTCCAAATTCAATTTATTGTCGAGTGGAAAGAAACATGATTGTGACATTAATCGCATGAACGTAAACATGCAGAGTCTTAGTAAAAATTTAATTCAACGCTGGGAAAAAATCGTCTAATTTCATATTCCCCCGTATGATTAAATAATTCAATCAGGCAGACGGGCCAAAATAAATAGCATTGCGGGCCGTATGTTGTGCAGGCCTGCTATATAGTAATGTCAGATTCCTTTCTTAATATTCCGCCACTGTTGACATCTGTTTACTCCCCTTACGTTTTTCAAATTCTCTTATTCTGTGACCTGTAATCTTTGATCAACTCTAAGATCCACAGGTTAAAATGGGTTTTTTCAACACTGTATTATATGCTTCTAGTTCAGTATCTTGGCCAGTTTCTCTTTTATCGGATTCTAACGTTGCACAGTAGCTTCATTTATCCTGTTCTCTTTCCATATTTATATCGCCACTTCGCTAAAATTGTACTTAATGGCTGAAATATTCTGTTGATTCTCTATTCATAACGCATTTTTCTTCTATGACGTATGACGTTTTTGCAATTTTCTTTTTTGTAGTTAATTTTCATACCAAGTTTGTTGCATCAGATTCATTTTAATCCCGAAGACTTATAAAAATTTATTTTAGGGCTATGCCATCCACATAACATCTGATTTGAATATCTCCAGTTCTGATATCAGGTTTAATGCTATTTGCGAGGTGATCCGTGTAGACAAATGCATGAAGATAGCGTTACCTTTGTCTCGGATCGCATTTTAAATCATACGATATTCTTATACCTCCTTCAGTTCTAACTGCTGAATTAGAAGTCAGACTATTGGCCTGTGTAGTTTCTCGTAATGCTCAGTGGTTAACGGGTGTATTCTCCAGCCATCAGGCTGCGAGTTCGAATCTCGTCGTGGACATGACTGTTTGACTGTCTTTAGGTGGGAGTTGAATTTCATCTCCACATATGAGACCACTACCCAAATCTCCAACAAGAACAATCTTTTTTTTTTTTTTTAACTTGTTTCCTTTTATGATTACTCAGAGTTCCTTCACTTTTCTAATTCTTTTGCCAGTTCCTTTCTTTCTTTTGCCTTTTCTAATTCTTTGATATTTCTTTCGTTATGGTCCTATCTTTAATACTTGGGGACAAGTGTATTCCAGTAGCTAACGTTTCGGTGTTCGTCTTTGTTCCTTAATGAAACCCTCGATTTCCTAGTTGGCGTGACATTCGGCATAGCTCCGTGTTATGATCGTTTTGTTTTTCGTTTAAACAATGTAGCATACAGTTTGGTGGACTTTCCCAAATATCCAACTCATCCTCTTTCGTTTATTATCCAGGTGGACACCTAATGGTGTGCATTATGAAAAGGCGAGGACTGATCAATTAGGCCAGAAGAACGGGTCCCTTATCCCCACTTCTTAATGTCTACATGGAGTTTTCCATCCAGTTATCTAGCTTCGATCCTTAAGCGACGTCTAACTTTGAATTTCGTCATGAAATTCATATTATTTATTTAGTGTATGTGTTGATGCATTGTTTTATATAATCTTGTAAACAGCAAAACCTTAGACTGATTGGTAAGAATGTGGACCAGATGTACGAACTTCATTGAAGACCAAAATTGCTTCCCAAAAGTTTCCCGTTAGACTCCAAATTATAGCAACGTAAGAAGTGATTATCATTTCTTTTATAATTGCTGTTTTAAAGCGAATAATGACAGTCGTGTTCTTTTTTTTTTATGTGAATAAGCGGAATTTTTTTGTAAATATTAATACAACTTTTTTTATAAATAGTTAATTTAAACTTTTTAAAAATCCAGTTCTTTATTGTTCTCATGGTCATTTTGCTCAGAGACTTTAATATAAACTCTGAGCAAAATGATTCCCTTGAAAAGTAATCTTTATTATTTTTTTTTTATTGCTCTTTATATCTCCTTCCCATTTGCCATTGCACATAACCCGATTTCTTTTCTCTGTTGTATAATTTCTGGACGAACTCTGAAGTGTTAAATGGTAATCCTTTACTTCTATAATAATACCTATTATCTAATTCAGCATGTAGGATTTCTCCCCTTAATCATCTACTCGCTTTACTGAAATAACTCGTTAATAGGCGCTTGTTCATTTAGATCTTAGGTTGATTAGTTTTCCGAGCACACCGACTGATAACTGTAATCTGCTGACAGGCCTCAAGAGACAGCATCGTCACACTGCTAATGGTGTATTCCTTATTCACACAACTGAATGCATTGTATATATAACAACACGAAGCGAAAGATTTGTTCGCAGATCTCTTGACGTTCCTTTATCTTTTGACAAGAGTTTGGAACACTTAAATCAAGAACATTTACCGATCAATAATACCAATTTTGTCCAATGGCTGCATTGCCGATTGCACAGTATCCAGCAATACGTAGTGGTGTCTCTATAAATATGGAATGACAACGCAAAGTGCATCAGATATAGTAACCCACTTAGAAACGTACGCACTTCGTATACTTCAGCCACTCTACCGTCACTTCAGGTTACTAGGTCATCATCTGATTCATATATTTTCCTCTGCCCATCATTTCCCTCTAACTACTGCAGCCTTGTAACACTTTCACTAAACAATAGCGTACGAAAGGCACGTGTGTGTGTGCATCACGGCTCGATGATTACCTACAATTTTCTCTTCTTTTGATATTGGGAAAAAAGTTTTCAGTTTTTCTAAGTCAGAAATAGTTTTTTCGTACTACCATTGCACGAGGCCAGATTACTCTGAAACTAGTCGCGATTTCATTATACTGACCTGGATTTCTAACACAGACGAACAAAATTTTGAAATCTGTTTTTACTTTGTTTTCAGTTGAATGCAAAAGGTTGGTTTATCGATGTCATTTAATATTCAGATTAAAGAAATTCGATATTTAAGTTAAGGTCATCTGAATGTCTGAAACATCCAGTGTGCTGCCCTAAGTAACCTCAGTACATACCTACAGACGATCGATAATGACTCCACTATTTTTGTCAAATAGTTTTGCAAGTATCTTACGTGCTGTGTAGCTACCATTTCCTCTTGCCTTCTGTCCGTAAAGCGTGACATTACGTACTTGTATCAGATCAATATTAAGCAACAAACTTCCATACCTCCATTTTTAAATAAATAACAGAAACCACATCCGCATGGCCCTCACACACACACACACACACACACCTTTCACTTTTCAACTTATGGTTTCACCTTCTCTTGTTTATTATCTTTTCTAATGTTTATTATCTTTTCTATGGCTTGTACCTAGTGAAGAAAAGTTCGCATCCTGATCCTGTTCATGTTTACTTAATGACAATTTTCCAATGTCGAAAGAAATGTCGGATTTTCTCTCAGAATAAATAAGCAAAAAAAAAAAAACTGATTGTTAGATCACGCTGGATTTGCAGGCAAATCAGACATATGATCTTTGGACCCTATGCACTAATTCCAAATGGTCCTCTGTATCTTAACGGGAAGTTTTTCATTCCAATGAACAGCTGTTCTGTTCACTTATCCCAAGTTGGTGCGCACCTGAAAAGATAATTGATATACGAATATAAAAAAAAAAAAAAATGCTGAGCGATTATAATACTGTTACAATCAAAATTATCAATGATATTCGGTTGATCATAAAAGAACACTCTTGGATATGGATTTTGTTACTCTTTAATATGTTTAGAGCGATATGTAATTATGCCTTCTAATACACAAACGTAAAATTTAATATTATCTTTAATTTTTAAATATGGCAACCGTCGATTTCTTTTTACTTCACTAATCCAGTTACTCAATTATACCGTAGTTCAAGATATCTACGAGAACAACTGAGAAGCAGTTGTTCCTGAATTCTTTTTACTTTGACATATAACCGAAGTTCATTGTTTGCAGGAAGGGTTGCAGAAAAGATAATGGCTTCGCTCACTTGAATGGTTTCAGATTTCTATTCTGATGCTGAGGTTTTGTACCCAGCAGGAAGTAGCTTAAAGGCATTCGCTCGAATGTTATCTGGAGTGCGAGGAGCGTTTACGCTACAAGAACATTTCAAATGAAGTGAGTTAGGCAGTCTAAATACGCAAGGGAAAGGGATTTTCCTACCCGAAAAGACAAACCTACCTAAAATATGCAAATTATCGACATAATATACTTTTACCATAGCCTTAGTCTCTTTGCTGCAATCTGAACTCGGCCAACCAGATATCTTGACTGTTAAAGCCCAACCGTGCAGAATCTCTTGTTTACTGCTCTTAACACTGCACGTTTCTCTTATGTATCGCACGTGCTCGAGTGATAAGGTTTTTACCATATACTGTTGTCGTTCACGCCGAATAACCGAAGGAATTATAGGAATTGTTCTAAGAATCATGCATAAATGCTTCACTTTTGAATGACGGTTTTACTCCAGCGCTAATGATTATAAAGGTATTAGTAATTTAAGTGGGCTATGAGTTAGAAAAGCTGGAAATGCTGCTCAGAATTCGAATTTTTTTTTTTTTTCTCCGAGTTACTTCAGACCTGCAATAAGCAGGACGGTTCTCACGCCTAGTACTGCAATTCATGTACTTCTTGAAGGCACCGACTTTCATGCCTACGGCCTATTGTGGGCATGGGTTGGAGGAGAGATTGTAAGGTTTAATTAAACCAAGCACCTTAAACATAAGATCTAGGATTTCGACATCCATAGGCACTCAGGTTTACTTCTTTCTCGTTACAAAATAGAATATTTTAAAATCATATTCAGTGTAACTGTTTTTAACTTTTATATAATCATTTTTTAAGAAGCTAGTTTTGTGTGATCATTTGAATTTCGAAAAATTTAAATTTATTCGACTGGAATGAAAGGAGCTCTCAGAACATGATTTAATATCGAGCAGTGGTAGTAATACATCCAGGGTGGGGGAAATCTGGAAAAAGTGCGCACATATCACTGAAATGGGAGTTACTCGAACTAGAAACCGTTTTGTCTTATTGAAGAGGTTTTTACCATTTTTTCCTCTCCCATTCGAAGATTAATTAAATTGTGGGATTTAAAATTCTTTACTTGACCGAACACCAACATGTCGCCGCTCTTCCCCCTCCCCATCCTAGTCCACTGTCATTGCTTCATCTAGACGACGTCTGTCAGCCTTCTCGGCTCTAACTCCATTTCTCAGAACTTTCATTCTTCGTGTTCGAAGGTCTGCTTTTTGACAGGTAAATTTCCTCTGCTACATCATTGGATAATCATTCATTGGACTTCGTTCTTTTTTTTTGTCATCAATTCTTTAGTTCAGTGTTATTTATGCTACTGACAGGAACATCTTGTTATTCTGCAAAGTGGGAATGTGGAAAATTAGAATTTTATTGAGTTTTGGTCGATACACTTGAACATAGGATCTAATTTGCTGTCACCAGAATCATGAACAAAGTGTTGTGTGTGATTATTACCCAAGAAGTAAAATGTAACTTAAAATCTACTTAATATAATCGACCGAACTTTAAATGGGGAATGGTTAGTCGCATGCTTGTAACACGTTAAGTGTGGTGGTTTTGGTTGCGTTTTGAACGTTTTTTCTCTTGGCCCAAGCATCCGCAAATGAACTACGCGTTAACAAGCAAACGTCAATGTCCATCAAATGGGGCATGTTAATTCAGCGATGTCCTCCGTTTAAGCATTCTACTAAATGTTCGGTTGCGTGAGCACACGGAAGACAAGACTTCACATGCAGATGAAGCTTGCTTAAGATTCCTTGAACATCTGCTAGCGTCACACACCGGAAAGGAGAAGGTGATAAAAAGTAAAAGTTGGAGCACACGTGAAAGTGGTTCGGTCTCGTGATCTATATTTTATGGATGGTCTACCGAGTGACGACTTAATGGGCGTCTTAAAATTAGAACACCACTCCACCCTTTCTGACTAGAATGGAAATTTTTCGACAAAGCTCAGTGCTCTAAAATTGTCCTTTGGTATTCATAGTTGCGCGGTGAATTTATTTCGCTTTTTGAACGAGCCACGTGTAAGACTTTGAGATATGAAATTGTATTCAAAATATGTTTTCAGATCTAAAAACAGAAGGCGTGACGCAACGAATGCCTCCCGAACCGAGAGCACGTAATCAAAATTTTATTTTCGAAGTGCGTTAGGAACAGACGGAATGACAAAAGCTTGTCCACCCTTGGAATATGCTTTGGTGCCGTAGGATATTTAAGCCTTTCGGTTCGATATTTTAGTAATAGGATTACTTCATTCATATCACGGTTAAAGTAGCGTGACGTGTATAATAAATGAAGTTGTCGAATACTTGAAGGGTATCTTTTGATCTTGCTGTACAATACCGAACGCCACAAACCATTTATAGATGCAGTAATACGAATGGAGTAATGCTAATCGTATTAGCTCATTCTATTAAATTATCCATTAAGAAATGTTTTTCTTTTATACTTTTGAAGATTCTTTTGTCTCATTGTGCGTGATTCATTCTTTAATCAGTAACAGTGGAGATTGCCTTCCTTGGAGATCTTCATTCCTCTCTTCACTTTTTGTGATGGGGGGGGGGGGGATGTAGGAATTTTGTTGCCGAGACTTTAAGGAGACGAATTTCACTTGCTTTTCTTAGTACGAGTATATTCTGAGATTCTCGTATATTCTGAAAATAGCTTGAAATTGGCGATAACACTGTCTATACACTGCTATATTTTCTTCTAAATAAATATGGTTAATCATAAAATGATCCGAGCTATTTAGAGTATTTATAACTTTCTATTTAATTGAGATTGCAGCAGGATTAATAGCAATTAGTTGCGTTAAAATCTAATTTGAACTCCCATTACAAATCATATTTTCTTACTAATTGCTGCATCTCCACTTATTGAGAAATTTTAGAAATGCCAGTTTTTAAATAGAAAGCACAGTTCTGGTAGGATGAAAAGTGGGAATAAATTATTGTAAATGAACAGTTTGGTGCACTATGAAAATTAATAACTCGTAACATGTGGTTACGAGTTATTGATAATATTCAAATGTCCTGGATTTTTCGGAAAACAATCTTATATCGAGTGCCTGAATTTCAAGTAACTAAAATAGTATCCCATCCTCATTCTCCTTTTCATTCTAAATACCTAGATTAGGTTCTTTGAATCCTAGCTAGGATTATAAGTGTTTCCATTAGAATGATAGTTTTTATTCGGTTTCATGTAGACGTGAAATAGTTCTTCTTTTTTTAAGCGTAATATGCTTTTTCGTGGCATTTGTCCTATTATGTTTTACCACAAGACAAACTATTGTTGTTTGTGTGTTATTTATTTAGATAGTTTAGTTAGCCCTGTTTTGGTCTTAACTGTCAGAGAACATCTAACTAAGCCAAGTCGGCTTTATTTTAACTTGTCAAAAATTATGCAAAGGCACGAGAGGATTGCACCTCCGGTTTACAACTTCGAATCCGCTGTGGTGGTAGTGAAAGTTTTCGGTGGTAGATGATTTTCTTCACCCTCTAAGGCCTTACCATCCTGCTTATTAGAGGGCGAAACCGAAAGGTTTCTCCTCTCGGATACCCAGAATTTTCATGCTGCAAAATAGCAAACCAGCTCTAAGAACACACGCAATTAACAGGCATAATATACTGGTCTATCAGCCGTAATACCAAATAACCACAACCCTTGGCCAACCTATCCACCGTACTACTAACGTTTCCGGATTCATAAGGATGAAATTGGATTTTTTTTATTTATTTATTTTTTTAAAATCAATACTGATCTTGATCCTAACTGTCATGTTACTAGTGCTTCTTTATTTTCTTTCTTGCGATGTTAATTATGAAAAATAAAAATTTAATTTAACGGAAAAGTATATATTCTAAACGCTTATTAAGCATATAAACTGTGAGGCGTTGGTTTG
This sequence comes from Typopeltis vanoorti, assembly GCF_054136105.1. Classification (NCBI taxonomy): domain Eukaryota; kingdom Metazoa; phylum Arthropoda; class Arachnida; order Uropygi; family Thelyphonidae; genus Typopeltis; species Typopeltis vanoorti. The sequence continues at coordinate 77,719,865 of NC_143573.1, read as the reverse complement.
CCTTTCAGGAATTGCTCTAACGATGTACAGGAGGGATCACGTTTGCGTATTAGAATAGAGAACAGGTGCTGCTGAAAATATCAGCAGCACCTGTTCTGCTGTGTATGACTCTAAAATACAAAACGCGTTAATGTTTCACGATTGATAAGTTATAATTTTGTAAAATAATTAAAATTGCATGACTTCATTCGATGCAGTTTGTTTTTAATCAGGTCACAGTTTTCTGATTGTAAAGAAAACAGACACACACAAAAAATTGTAATGAAGTGGAGATCTCTCTTCTTGCCGAGCACACGCAATTATATGGCCCTGCACGAAAGATTGTGTGTGTTATTACAAGTGCTGCTTCAGCGTTTTGTTATTATGAAAAGGTTGGTAAGCTACATTGAACTTTCTCTTTCTACTCACTGTAGGAAGGAGAGGATACAAAATACTTCCTCTAAAGTTGAAGATCAGCAAATGTCAGATCACGGTTGCATTTAAAAACCACTGTAGCGTATTCTGTCGACGACGACTCCGACAGAATATGATACAAAATGCGCTCATTCTGTTGTTGGTCATTTCAATTCCCCACAACAGAATGAGTAGGATATATATACAAGGGTGGTATTGAAAAGTTCTCGGCCAAACAATGAAAAAACAAATTTTTAATTTCAAAATTATTTTTATTTTTCAACATAATCTCCCTTAAGACTAATACATTTATTCCAGCGATGCTCCAGCGCCATTAGTACTCTTCCCTGTAGTGGCTTTCCGTAAGAGCTGCAATCGCCCCTTGATTCGAAGAAAAGCGCTAACCAGCGAGGAAGAGTTTTAGTTTTGGGAAGAGATAGAAGTCAGAGGGAGCCAAATCTGGGGAATAGGGTGGATGTTCCAACAATTCATAGTGCAAAACCATTAATTTTCCCATTGCCCAAACACCTTTGTGGGCAGGTTTATTGTCTTGATGAAAGATTATTTTTTTTCTTCTGCAAACTGAGTCTTTTCTCACGAATTTTTTCGTCTAGTCTGGTTAAAAGATCGGAATAATATTTCCAGGCTATTGTTTTACCCTCTTCAAGATAATTAATAAACAAAACACCTTTAGCATCCCAAAATACCGATGCCATGACCTTCCCTTCTGATGGAACCGACTTTGTCTTCTTTGGCGCTGAACAACCGGCTTCTGTCCACTGTTTTGACTGCTGTTTGGATTCTGTTGTGTAATGGTGAAATTGTTAAAACGCTCCAAGCACTGTTCAGAGATTTTCATGGGTGCGTTTTTGATCTGCTGTGAGCAAACGCAGAAATCTAGGAAAGGGTAAAACAATAACCGGGGAATATCATTCCGATCTTTTAACCAGACTAGACAAAAAAAAAAATTCGTGACAAAGACTCAGTTTTCAGAAGGAAAAAAAAAAACATCTTTCATACTTAAAGCTTTTTTCATTTGCAATTCTTCATGCAAAATATATCCTGCACGTTCTTTTGAAATGCCTATAAGCTCAGCAATTTCACGCACTTTGACTCGCCGGTCATCCAATACCATGCCGTGCAATCGATGAATGATTTCTGGTGGTGTTACACTTTTTGGACGTCCTTCATGTGGATCATCTTCAAGGATGGTACGACCACGTTTAAACTCGGCATCTCATTTCTTAATTGTCGAAAACCAAGGAGAAGAGTGTCCATAAACTTTTACGAACTTCGAATGAATTTCTTTTAGCGTTAAACCTTCTTTTACAAAGAATTTTATAACCGCACGATACTCAATTTCATCCATTTCAAGGGTTACAGACAACACTTTTGCTTCAGACAGCTGTATAAAACAAACTACTTGATAGAATAACTTGCAATTTCACATGGATGCTTATGAGATGTACCAACTTAGGGAAAGAAATCTTGCCGATAATGTTGCGATCTATGGTCGAGGCTGAGAACTTTTCAGACCACTCTCGTGTGTGTGTGTATGTATTGTATATATAATAAAAGCTAAAGGGAAGTCAGCCGGTGTAATAAGGAGGTGGCAGGGATTTTCCTTACAGAGTGCATACAAACAGGTCAGAAAATGAGCGCCATTTAGACATAATGCACTTGCTCCTACTTTGGCTGCTTGGGCGTAAATGAATCGGCCATTTCAATTCCATTTAAGATCAAAATTTGTGACATCAGTATTCGCAATGAATCCCTTTCCTTTAAAGGATTCATTATTCTCCGCCCCCCCCTTCCACTTAAGTGGAAGGGGGGGGGGAATCGACTTCGTAAATGATATTCATCTTCTGGTGTGATACTGTTGTCGTTTGGCAATAACCTGAAACAGGCACAAATACTTTCAAACCAGTGAAAGATTCTTGCTTATCACGTCTAGTAGTAGTGCCATACTAGTTTATGTAGAGTTACTACTGCTTGACCTTCATACACAACTAAATAAGGAATGGCAATACCCAGCAATGTAAGCTGGCGTGTAGTAACATACGAAGCAGAAGAAATGTAAGAAACGCTGCGAAGATCTGAAACGAAAAGATGGAGCGGTCATAATACGATTATGAAGCACGCGTGAAGGAAGGAATCCAAAGAAGTTCAGCATTAAGCCTTATTCGGCTTACGCGAGAAAGAACAGGAAGCTGTATTGTTCGTCCGTCAGAACTAGAGTGGTACGGAATCCTTTTTGTCGCAAATGAAAGATGTTTTAGCAGTTAATTGACACCCGCTGCATGTTCTGTCAGCTCTTTAAGGTTCATTTATCTGTAAATTTGTAGGAAAGTGAAACGTTAATGCTGAAATAGTTGATTATATTACTCGCTGGTATCAGTGATGCGAAATACATCTTAACTATTTTACTGTCTTCACAATTGAGGTTACGAAGGATAGATTTCACACCCAAAAGATTTATATTAGCCTAACTCATTAGGGGGAAAGTCTCGTTTTTTCACTCTTCCACTTGGGATCGGAAACACAAAGCCTGTAGGATTGCACAGCGGAGACTCTATTCCTCGACTACCCAAGCAAACCTGTCGAAACACCATACATTTAAGTTTACGATACTTTCTCAAATTGCCACAATTAATTGCTAGCCAGTTGGCAACAAGCAATGTTGGCAACGCTGCTTGTTGCCTTAGCTCCATTATTAATTCTACAGTTATTCCACGCACTTGAATAGTACGCACAGAGTTTGCATAATTATTTATCGATAGGAATAATTTGCTGTAAGCAAGAGTACAAATATCAATAGCAGCTGATTCTTTAGAATGGCCTGAAATCCCTGCATGTTCAGACAGAAATGATCTAAAGCTTACATCGAAGACATTGGGCGTTCAAGTATGCAGTTGAATAACCTTCACTACCAACGGTCTGGAAGGAGGTACTGAACTCAGACCTTGAGTAACTTGGCCAATAGTTTACAAAAATAGTTAAATAATATTTGGTCTGTGGATGAACATAATGAATGGCATACTTAGAATCGCCAGTGTCTTATCAACAATAAGGTGTATGGATAAGAAGTTTTATTCTTGTTTTTATCGATATTTTTAATTTTTTATAAAATGCCTTCATTTTACAGATATTGTACGAAGAAATTTTGCAAGCAGTAGCCTCGGATTGTGGCCAAGTCCACTGTTTTACCGAAAAGACCGCAGACTTGACCACAATTTGCCCTTAAGTATCAGCTCTAATATAAGTGTCATGGGAAGTGCATTGTTTACATTATAATAGGAGTTACTTAAATATAAACAGACTTAAGCTGTGCAGCGACTTGCCATTGCAACTACTGCGAACGATCCGTGTGTGATTTTTGAAAAAAATCTTTCTCCTTAATTGGACAATAATTTAAAAAAAAAAAAAAAAGTCACGCTATTTCCCTTGAAAACAAAACTATGGAAAGCAGCATTAGTTTTTCTAGAGCGTGAATGATATGGAAAACCTGATCCCTGGCGCCCACTGCCAAATAAATAAATAAAGTAACAATAAAAATGGATGTCCAGTGTTATCGCTTGCTGCGTAGTTAGTGTTGGGTTAATTACCACACTTTCCTCTATTGCGGTGCTGCATTCCAACTCGCGAAGTTTCAGATTTGCACTTTTTTAATACGAGATTTGAAAGCGGGTACCTCATTAGGACCAAATTAATGCTCCACATGATCAAATGAGTCTTCGAACAGTTCCTAAACAGTAAACTTTAAACAATTTTTTTAAATAGGAATACTTATCTTAACTAGTTCATTTTACATAAAAGAATTGAATGAATTCTTATATTCTTTAATCATTAGGGAAGAAATTAATTGTGTAATTAATGGCACTGTACTTGCCTTCGTATGCACTTTCTCAGCTCTTCGATAGGTGTTACTCCTTGCATTTAACTCCTGTAAGTTGTCAACGTTGTACTCGAGGTGTTTTTTATTGATCTCGATGCTACGACTCGTTGGTGCCGCGATATCATTATCTATCCTCCCCGTTAAGAACCGTCGCAAAGGTTGTCGATAAAATAGTTTACGTAGAACTAATAATCGCAAGGGGGCGTAACTTTGTCACGTCAACTTAAGTTTTTGTTTTTATCATCTCGGAGGCGCCCTTTCCCCACCTGTGTGGTTGCTTGAGTGCAGTGGGCGTCTGCAACAAGAACGGCAGAGAAGATGGTGGCTTAGCTTATTGGATTTATGCAGAATTTCGATGACTAAAAGGTAAGCCGGATGCTGAAATGAACTAGTTCAAGTTTGTACTATAAAACTTGAAAGGGAATCCTGTTAACTACTATCGTTCTATCAAAAGAATACCCTACTATTTGACTTTTTTTTTTCTTACAGAAAATATTTCTCGGTACTATACTTAAAGTATTGTATAACTTATAATTTCTCAGAAAAAAGAGACATTTCTTAATTTGACTAAAAGAGAACGAAAGTTTAAGCATTCATTCGGTGAACTGAGATGATTCTAGACAGCAAGTTCAATAACGCTATTCTTTAATCATAACTGTCTTATTGTAATTAGCTATGGTGTGGGATAACACTGCACTGTTTCGTACTCGCTCAAGTATTTTAAATGATCTTCGAAAAAGGTCGAATTATTTTACTGATTTATAGCGCTACTTATACGGGGCAAATTTTTAAGCGTTTAACTAATGTACACTGAAATTGTGGTTTATCTGAAACTTTAAAAGCCTCGTTGAGTCATTCTTGATGGTTATTCTTAGCAAATGAGAACATAACATGAAATGGGTTTGACAGTCAATAATAGTTGGTTTATTTTAACACTCGATGAGCGGAAGTTTTATTTTAAATATTACCTGCAGAAAACGGCAGAGTAAATCAATGTTTCCTTCTACAAATATCCTTAACGATTTTAATGCGCATTAATGGAGAAAGCAGGTGTTGTCACAGAGGCACCTGCTCCTGCACACAAAGGCCGTTCGAGTCACGGTATTTGTGATTTGCTGACTTTTATATTTTTACTTGAAACGGTACGCTCAAAATATTCATTATCTGTTAGCATAAATGCAATTCTACTAAATCAAGTAATAATCATTTGGCTGTCACGTAACCGAGATCATTTTACCTTTATCGGCAAAATGATTCTTCAAAAAAAAAAGTTGAACCTTGACTCTTTCTTTAGAAAATCATGTGACGAGCGAATTCACGTGAAACAGTAGAGCATTATCACACCATAGTCACTTGGAAACAAGCACGGTTAAAATATAGCGTTATGCAACTTGTTGTCCAGAATCGTCTTCTGAAATTGCAGTTTTGATAAAGCATTAAGCAAAAATCGACGAGAGATAATTCATTTGTCTTTTTTGTACTATTACAACTACGGTGAAGAGATAACTGAAACGTAGGTAATATACGCTGTGGATCCTATTTGTACTGCGCTGATCGAAAGAAAACAAAACATAGCGAGATAAATTTCGCAGTTATGAGAACCAAGCAGTATGTGGATTCTCTGGTTATTTTGTGACAACACTCAGCGGACATTACTATTTCTGCTATTGTATCCTCATCTCATCCCCCTCCACGCTCATCACAGTACCTTATCCTAATAGATCAGTTTGGATAGTAACGATTTCTTAGGAAAAAGTCGAGCACTGCTTTCAAAAAAAAAAAAAAAAAGGAAATAGATTTCCTCGATATAGACATGACCGAATTCCTTAGCCGAAACCCTGCTGTTAAGGTGGTAATTTTCTTAGAACTGCATCAGATGGATGGTGCAATGGCGTTTGGGTCGATATCGATTAGTTAATTGATCGCACTTTGTTTGTCCCAAATGATTCTTTGCAACAAACAATCCAGCACACCTCCGTACGCTGCATTCCAATTACCAACGGATCGCGACCTTGAGATTCCGCCCTCTAGGTATGCTTAGGGCTCTGTGGTAGCGCATGCGGAGGGGGAAAAGACATTCTTTTACCTGTTGACACACAACCCGCTTCACCTCCCTGGTACTTAAAGTTCAGCGCTACTTAACGGTATATGGAAGTACACAATGACTTCGAGTAAGGGGCCTGACTCCCTTCAGTTTATATTTAGGCGCAGCGAATAAAAATGGTTTTCATTGAGTTCAACTTACTTTCAGCAAACTGCTGTTTTAAATAGAAAATAAAAATTTCGCTAAATGCGAGGGCAACTGTCGCTTATTACGGTCTTCATTATTTATTCGTGTGCTCGTTCAACAGGAGTGCACCTAGCAAGTCTTCAGCGAACGTTCTTAAGGCTACTTGCAAGACACCTGCATTGTTAGTAGTTTGCCCGTGGGGTGAAGAAAAATGACCTTGGTCTTCCTTCCGATCTTTGTTTACCTCGTTTCACAAAAGCGGTGTTAAATGCACGTTCTACTCCATGGGTCTGCAATAATTTTCGTCTGAATTTACTTTAGAAATCCATACCGAGTTCAAACTTAACTATGAGCCATTCAGTGCAGCAGTAGTTTGTTTTAATTTCGCACGTCTACAAAAAGGTTCCGCAGGGATGGGCTTCAGTTATTCGCTCTTGTCGGACACAGCAGGAACGTAGCTGTAGTGGGGCATTCTTTGTTAATCTAATAAAAGCGCTTCCTTGCTCAATTAACTAGGTTGTGCTTCACGCGCAGATTTTAGTCGAGGCCGAGTATGACATCATGTTCTCTCAGTTCAAAGTTCATTTTATGACAGGAAACTACAAAACAACCGAACTACTGAGATCGTTGTACAGGTTATTCTTACCTTCTTCCTTTTCCCCTTTCCATGGCTCGTTTGTTTCAGGAACAAACCTTGTAACATATCACGAATTTAAATATCGCTGTAAACATTTAACGCTTTTAAATGCATATTTAGTATATTGCATAGGTAAAATTTCGCTGATTTTTTTTTTTTTTTGAAAACAAATTCTAAATTAGTAAAACGGCCACTGCTTATCAAATGTTTTGACTTGGTAGCAGTTTAAAATTTTACTCATTGATTTGCTGTGCTATTTAAATAGAAGATACTAAATATTTAATAAATAACACATATCATTAAAAGGTTTGATTATTTTAGATTGAGAAGGGATATTTCTGAAGTTAATATACCTTTCTTTATTTTAAAAGTAGGCGCCTTTTCTGTTTTGTTCCAAACCAAACAGTTTCGAAATCAACACAAAGTTGTTGTTTTTTTTTATTTGAATTTTGTTTTAGTTGCCCCTTAGGTAGTCCTGTCATACTTCCCCATGCTGTTGATTCTAGTTTCTCGCATTTAAATTTTTCTATTTAATTTTTGAGGATTCTTTATTTGCGGTTATCTGCATAACTTGACATGATTTTGAGAATGCTCTTTCTTTACATAATTATTTATCGTTGTTAATTGCTGCTTTCAGATAATACAGAAGGAATAAATTTTGTCTATATAACCAAGACTGGTCAGAATTTGTATTTGCATCATTTTACAAGTATTTAAGTGGTTATGCTCGTAACGTAACTCGAATGGTGTCATAATTATTCTTAAAACTGCATTTTAAAAATGCCAAATGCAACTTCACTGTTTTATTAGTTCCTCATATTTCTTGCATCACCCATCCGTGTGTAAAGTCGTTGTAATTAGTAAAAATCATCATTTTGCATAATTTTGTGTGTTGGAATCGCCAAACCATAAAGTATACTAAGAATTAGTACACCTTATGGTTTGGCGATTACTATTTCCGATTCTCTTTAGGTATATTCTGTGGTACGGATATTTTAACTTAAAATATCTGTTTATTTTAAACATCATTATTTAATAAATATCAACGATGCTGATTATACTGTGGCAAAATTTGTACTGACTGCAGCGCGCAAATTGTAACAGAAGTTAAATGTTACGTTGCATGGTCCTTTAACATTCTTCTTTCATAAGGGACGTTCCACACATCTTAGAAAAAGCTAGTCGAACACTCAAGTGTAGTTATAAAGAAATGGTAATCGTACCGCTTAGACTTGACAGTAATGATTTTGGTATGAACTTTGTAATGGCTAACAGTCGATTTTAGTTGTGATTGAGACTCTTGGTTTAACTGCGGTGTACAAAAAAAAAAAAAAAAAAAAAAAAAACAGTAGTTAGGTGGTTTTATGCCACTATTAGATACCCTTCAATGTCTACTAAAGAACAGAAGAGGCTCTCCACATCCTGAATTTCATGTAATAAAAAGTTCATCATAAACTCGGGTTAGATATAACCTTCTAAAACAGGACCATCGACATTTCGCTGTCAATCTAGACTACCTTCAATGCTATCTAGAGGCTGTTAAACTCGTGTCCTCATCAGTCGCCAGTGCAGTTAGACACGAATGGTTGACAGTTTTCGGAAATGCAGTTCAGTGGTTATTATCAATGGGAATAAGGTATATCGACTAAAGTATGCGATCTTTGCGGACGAATTTTATTTCCTGTGGAATATGGAACTCCATTCTTCCCTTTTCCTGTTATGAATCCAATGTCGCATTCTTTGTGTAGATGACGTCACCGAACCATGAATGGTGGAAGCAATATCAATTTGTTACACTGCTTGCAAAGAATGAAACTGTTTTTAATTTTCTCCTGAAATGTTCACAAATGTGGCATTGTTTAATGTAATAATAAAAACATGTTAATTTTATGTTAATTAACATGTTTTTAATTAACATCGACAACATGCATAAAAAGAGAATGCATGCGAAGTAGAGCATCATTCATACTCCACCCATGACCATTAAAATAATTTTTTGACGGAAATGACTTGTTTTTCTTTCTGTTTTTAAAATTTAATTTATTCAAATCGGTAACATTCCAAATGAGTGCATTTCTGTGCTGACGATTTGCTGGGCTACATATCGGTTATATGCGCATTTGTAATCAGCTCTGTATAATGGATGATGGCAATAATATTGATATAATTCGAGGAATTGAGCGACTAGATACCGATTCGCATATATCTAAATTAATTGGTATTTTGCAGGAATTAAAGCGGTCACAAGTCCAATCTACTGTTATATTATTCATAATTAATTTTAAGAACTCGAGTATTTCCTTTATCAGAATTCTGTCATGATATCGAATTGAATGTGAATACGAGATCCACCCATACTGACTTATCAAGTTAAATTACGTAATTCACAATCCGTGTATCTGGGATTATTTTTTCTAAAATTGTTGACCAGTACTCGCTATAGATATCGGGAGGAAAAATGGGACGAATACTGTACACGCACCCTCAAGTGTAATAATTGTAATACTAGCGTTTAGGAGTGTGGCCAGTCTTCAGTTTTTATGTATATTATGAATCTCACCTACATAAGCTCATATAGTGCGTTAGTATTTGTGCCATAGGTGAAATAACACAGAACTGCTGCTGCTCTGGAAACCAAACATGGACATTTATTATAATCAATTCAGAGTTCCGATGCTCGCCCAGCCAGCCCACTCAGGTTGATGAAATTCATCTCCCAACTAAAGACATTTACAAAACATTACAGAATACCCATGCGCGATTCAGGTCCACATGCTGTTGTTTAGATAGTAGGTATGCTGACTATCTGACCAAAAGTAAAAGGATTAAATAAGGGGTAGAAAATGAATTGTTGACGTCTTGGAATGTATAGCTTAATACCTGTAAAGAAGTTGATATTAACGAGCTGTTCTTGCTCCAGGCGCATCTAATGTTACTATATTCCCCTAAGATTGTATCTGATGACTGTAATTCTTTTTTTTGTGTGTGTGTGTGTGCGTGCGTGCGTGCGTGCGTGAAGCGCAACATAAAGAATGGCGTTTTTAAGATGTAAAGTATAATTCTGTTTGTTAGATTGTCATTTCAAGGAGAAAATCATTTTTAAAAGGACCTGGATATATATATATATATATATATATATATATATATATATATTTGAATATATGGCCATTTCAAAATCAAAGTAATTAGGTTTTATTTCTCGTGAAGAATTGGCGTTTAAGGAGTTCGTTGTCCAGAGCTACTCAGATATAAGTGCCCAACGCGGTGTCATTCAAAATTGTGGTCCAGATCAGATTATAATGCGATGAGGTCCTTTATTTGCCTTTAATTTTAATCCTCATTCATGAATCTGTGATTCTAGCGCTTGAAATAAAAGCGATTTAATTGTCAAATCCAATTTTCCCGAATTGGATAAGTCAATACTGAACGAAGTAAATATTTGCTTTTAAATGTATTGAGACTACAATGATGCAATGCGATGCGAGAATGAGATGCAACATAACTTCGGTAGCAGCGTGCATATAATCTTATAAACATATCATTACCAAAGCAAGAAGTTCGCTGCAATTTAGAAGCAGGTACTTCAATGGTTTGTTCTTTAAATAGTGGTTTTGTTTTACATGCTGATACAGTATCGCTCTAGTTTCAGATGAATTTATATTTTCAAGAATTAAAAAATTTCAGTCAAACAGCTACTTTGAAATTGTTTAATATACACGATTTCAGGACAGAAAATTGCTTATAGAATCTATGCTAGACCCAGCGAAATGCCGTCGGAAAAAAATCAGGCATGAGAGCGAAGTGTAAAAGAACCAAGAAAATCGGCTGGAAAATCAACCAAATCTAGTGAAATAATTTGGTTGATATCCACACTTGGGTATATTATTGAATCCACCAGATCTGGATTTTTCTGAACACTGAATAAGGAGAAATGGGAAGTATTCGGTATGTGTGATTTTTCTTGATCAGTCACAAGGAAGTTTAAAGCGGATAATGCGTAAGAGGTCAACGTTTGTTTTAGTGATGTTGCAAGACCGGAAACGAATTAAGAAGGAATGGCATTTACATTCAGTGATTATGTGAGAGTGACTTAGAACGTGTCTGACTTCACTGAAAAATAATTTTTTTAATATTATAAAATCGATTTTTGTAGATATCAGTTACTTCATAGGGAGGCCTTCTGTTTTTGTGCAATATTGCTGCTAGATTGAAAACGGAGTTGTGATGCTGTGACTCTAATCACCAGGAATTAATCTGTTTCATTCCAATATTGATGGAAGAGGTCACGGATATGCTCACTGTGATAAAAAATGCAGATAATCCATAAAGATGACAATTTTGGTAGCGCATCAGGAACAAAGAAAATGTTGGTCGAAATGGGAACACTGAAATTCATACTCTTCTCGTAACAAAGAAGGAAAACTTCCCTTGTCACTACTAGTGGTGTCAAACGACAGTGGCTGCGATAGACATTCCACGAGAGGGAAAAAAAAGGGCAGTCTAAATTTGCTGAAGTAAAGTTTTGTGTAGTTAAAGTTGGAAAGATGGGAGAAAATGAGCAAGATCATCGGAAAATCTGAAGAATTTTGCTACTTGTGTAAGATTTTTTTTGTTGATGGCAATGAATTTCTGAAGGAAATAAATTTTCAGTTAAACAAAGTGGACCGCATTATCCAGTTGCCTGAGTTTTAGGGGGGAAAAGATCTCAAAAGTATTTCTTCGATACATATTCTGAATCTCCAACAAAATCAAAAGTCTGAGTTAAGGGATCGAAGTAATAATAGTAAACAAACGACACAGTCTGATCGAAATCTTTTGAACTGAAGCAGGCTACTTAACAAATTTCAATCTCATTCAGTGCGCATATAAATAATCATCTTTCTAAAGTAAAAGTCATGGAGTAAGAAGATATTAAAAGTAAAATAACTAATTAGTGAAGAAGCCTCAGTTGATTTACGAGCCGCATAGTTGATTACTGATTGAGTTTATTTCGACTGCTTATGATGTGCGTGTATTGTTTGATGTTGCTAGATCGAAAAGTGGTTTGTGATGTCACCCTGCTCGATTAGAAGGAAACTATGTTCTCATTGATTCATGGTGCAGACAGTTTCTCACATTTTTGTTGGAAGAGGGTCGAGCGCCTCTCGATGAAGGTCTCATGCTATCTTTTCTGGCGTAAGTTATGTATCACCGCTTTTATAACGATGAAGAGAGAGTTGCTGACTGGATGATTTCTTGACTTTGCATGGGCAAGGTTGGAATATCCATGTTAATGCAAATGGCAGCAGGTCAAAGCTGTAGTTGTCGCAGACGAACGAATCAATTTGCTATCAACAAGTCATCTCGGGGAGATATCGAGCTCTTCTGTCATTGAAGAGAAGCAGTTCTCTGACAAATCTAGGTTAAATTTGGGTAGTATAAGAGTGTGCCACATTCTCCATTGTCTGCTTGCGTCAGGTTCAATGGCTCTATTCTTCTAAGGTAGCTTCCAATTAGTAGATGTTGGCCGAGTTAGATTCTCTGACGAAGCTGCTTGTTTGTTTGCACAGAATTTCAGCTTGCTTCAGATATGTTCAATTTGCGCTTCTTATTTGATAACATCTATCCGTTCAGATCGACTGCCATATTTCAAGGTTATTAGCGAAAGTGCCATGTGAGGTTGGAGGATCAGATGTCTCCTCTCCTGTCATCCTCGCATCGCAACAAACCCGTGTAAGAAAGGAAAACCGCTTGTTTTTAGTGGGACTTACAATAATGCAAGTCCGTCTAAAGAGGAGACACGTTGAGTATTTCAGAAAGTGAGACTGCTTTCATTGCGTTGTAGAATTAGGTTTTTCCATCTGAAGAACATTTCTGTAAAATAAAATAAAAAATAAAATAAAAAAGTGGTCAGATGTATTGTCACTTGGACTATTTGTTATCCTTAAGGTAGTAAAAGGAGCTCTTCCTATTCCTGGTGGTAGAAAAGCATTTGTTAATGACGCCTTGCCTTCCTCTCTGAAGAGGTAGGCAGAGCTTAGCATATGAGATGCTAGAGAATTTTTTACGATATTTTCCAAAAAAAAAAAAAAAAAGTTTCGTTTCTCTTCATCAAGATAATTACATGAATAAACTAAAAACAACAACCAGAAAATAATAACAGTCATCAACTCCTAATGAAAATATTTGAATAAGATTAACTGGTAGACACGAATACGTCGTGGTGAATTAATGAAGGACCTAACTTGATGTAAAATGATTCCTTGTTTTTGTTGCGCTGTAGAGGATGTTTCATCTTTGGTGAATGAGAGCCAGTTGGTTTTTTTCCACGTAAATTCGACGATTTTTGATTTATATGTTTTGTTTTTATGAATTGTTGTGGAGGAGCTGGAATCGTAATGTATGCCAGCGCAGAAAAGATTATTGATTATTACTTTTCCTCGTATAGATATAGTGTCTCATACTTTGGACCCATCTTACTATTTTCTTGAAGCGTTTGATTAGTGTGTCCTCAGATAATTACCAGCATCAGACAAATGGCTAGGCTTAGATGAGTCTTCCAGTTGCCGCACCACAATCCAGTGATTTTGTGGGAAATAGTTTGACTCTTGAAGCTATATGCTACAGGTAATATACTTCTGGTATGTGAGGTGATGTCTTCCTTCTGATGGACCACAATGGCGACAACACGCACAGGTCAGCGCTTGGTAAGAAGGGATCCAAAGAAGCGCTTCACTGAATAGAGTATTTAGCCAGCATAGGGAAGATTTAAAGGCGGTTGTGTAAAGTAAGCCAGTTAGTATACAATTATTTTATTCCACCCTCACGTATGTCAATGGTTTAGTGGGTGTTTAATTTTAGGCAGAAAATGTTTGGAATATGGCATTTTGATTTATCTGAATGTTCAAGCCATAGGATTGCAAGCAGTTGAACAGGTAGGGATGCTCAAAGCGATTACAAACTCATGCACTCGTTTGTTAACAGGACATCATGCCTGTCTCTGAAGTGCATTTGTCATGCATCGATCTCTTGAGATGATGGTACAGCTTTTGTGTTTTTCTGTTATCGATGACTTTCGATATTGTTTGGCAGTCAGTATTGGAGATGGGTTTCCAATTTGGTGAAGTCAACTTTTTTTTTTTTTTTTAGATGAGCTAAATCTTGTCATCCCACTAAAATACCTAGTCTCTCTTCTCTGTTGAGGAAAGGCCCGAGTTTTTCCCAGAAAGTCCTGTAAAATTCTCTAAAGTCGTCTCTCTGTAGAGACTTGTCAAGAAGATGCACGCTTTCGTTTGGCGTATCGTGATTGGTAACGGTTTCATAATTCGTCAGTGGGGAAGAGTAAAACCTGTAGTACGTTAGTACCACCACCACTGGGCTAAAGATTTATTTCTGTTCTTATTTAAAAGTCGTGTGTTTTTATTTTTTGAATAGCAGGCAAACCAGCCCTTGAACTCAACGCCACCACAGACAAAGATACACCGGGGCGTAGGGCTAACCACCTTATCCTGTAACGGTTTGAGGTCCGTTGATTTAAAAATCCCTCGACATTGCAAGGTAAAAGAGGGTTAAAGGAAAAATATAAGTCCTGCTCTAGAGACCCAACATTTTCAAGCCTTTTCAGGTCTCCAATAGTCGGGAAGCTAGTCTCACACCGGACGATAAAATTCGTCTACCACGTTAAGACAGTGTCACGGTCAGGTGTGAATCCCAGCTTCTTGGTTAGTGAGCTGGTACATTAGCTATTTGGCCATCCAGGCCGGTACTCGCGAAGCATACTAATACTCAGATGGGAAAAAAAAATAACCTGAAACCCTTCAGAGTTCAAACATGATGTTCAAATGCTTCACAAACATCAGAAGAAAATAATGGTTCGAACTGCCAGGCTTAACACATTTCAATTCGCTGTTTTGGTCAGTTAACAAAAGAATGAAACTAATTAAAAAAAAAAAAAGCGATACTTAATTTCAGCACATCCTCCTGGAGGGGTGGCAGAAACGCAGAATGCGAATTAAAATGTATAGCCTGGTCTCGTATTTCGTTATCTTAACACTGCATTGCAAATAGCAGAAATTATATGCTCGTTGTGAAAGTAAAATTGTAATTAATTGTAGCATACGCAGATTATACTTCAGGAAATAAAGCGTAATACCTCTAGAGCAGAAAAAAACCTATTTTTTCTATAATTTACTATGAATAAATTTTAATTTATTTGCTAAACTGAGGGGAAAAACATTTAATGTCATCGTCGAATCTTATGATTAAAACCTAGAAATCATTACTACGATCCTTTGGATTAAATGTATTCGATCTTGTATGGTTTGAGTTGCGTCGTGAGTTGTTCAGATAAATGCTTCAATAATTGTTTTGTTTAGTAGTTCAATTGTTTTTAATTACATACGTTTATCACGTGAGAGATAGCGTGATGTAAATTTCGACTTGTACTTCACTGATTAAATTATTAATTACAGTTTTATATGCTTCACCGCAGTCAATTACCAATAATCCGACCCGAACAAGCGATTATATGAATAATAGATATAAGGAACTAAGAGTGTTTCTAACCATGTTTTTAGATTTAGATGTTCGGAATCAGGATCTCCCCCCATACACGCACACGTACTGTCAAGACTTAGCAACTTTAAACGTTGATGACTGAGACAAAACAGAATCAAAAGTCATCGCAAGTCAGCAATAAAATATTGATTTAGACGAGCAAGAATGTATTCAGCGCCTCTGCAGTATATCAGCGGATGACAAGCTGATGAGAAATTTATTGCAGAAATAATTTTGCATTAACTACTTTGCCGTATGAATGTAAAAAATGAAAACAGTGACGTCTATGGATTTTTAAGTCTCCTGGCTTTAAGAAGTCGGTGTGTTTCCTGAAACGATTTCAAGTATTCACATTTTTTTATGAGAAAGTGTGAAAAATAACTTTAATATCAAAATCAAATTTTTGCCCGTTAAATTAGTGTAAATACGGGTAAATTAATGTAATAATGCCATGTTAACGTGGATTTCCTGAATGCTTAATTTCCATTAAAATGGGGAGCACTAAGTAAACACACTGCCATGAAACATCAGGGAACTCGAGATACTGTCGGATCGTATATCTTACTACTTCATTTTTTTTTTTTTACTTTTACTATTATTTATTGGGTGATGCTTGTCTGAATATAAGGAAATTTATATTATACTGCACCACCCTATATTCAGATTAGTCTATATAATATAGAAGAACCAATCATCAACTATGCTCATAATATCACTTTATCTTTAGGCCGAGGTTAGTAATAGTAATTAAGGCTTCCGCAAAGATCCAATTAATTTTGTGAGCGGTGCAATGAAAGAAAATCAGGCAAACACCATATTTAACTCAGTTAAAGAAAACATTTAATGTAGAATCGTACAACATGTACATCCAAGTATAACTATCTGCAAGAGTTTATCCGATTGAAAAAATACATAAATTGACATTTAGCTATTAGTAACTTCTCAATTATGTTAGCGGATTATGACTGATGTCAACACTTAATTCTTAAAACATTAGTATTTCTTTCACATATTTCTCTCTATCCAAATAGATGAATCAAATCATAAATACATCGGTTTAGTTCAAGGTATTAAGAATAATTACAATCCATTAACTATCAAACATTCACTTTTCAGTTCATTATGCTCAGTCAATCAAATTGAAAATAGTTCTTAAAAGTTTAACTTTCCAAATGTTGCAATAACTGATCTGATGACAGACTTCTCTATATTCTCTCTGTCAGCTAACACTTGATAGAACAACATAGCACTTATCACTTCGAGGAGAAAATACTTCAGTACATCTTACATCCGACCATTATTTATATAACACCACAGCTTAGGTCAAAATATATCCGATGGAGTTAACTGTTATTGTTTCACACAGGTTATAGAAAGGTCAAATCTTACCGGGTTACAGCTTCTACACATCGAATTCGCATAGGCACATTCGAAATTCTTGTTGACTTTTACCTTATGGCAACACAATTTCAAAAGAAATCTTCCACTATAATAACTGAATTAGAGACACAGAATTACACAAGTCTTGATGCACTTGGTTTAAGTTATCTACTAATTCCTTATTTTCTTCTATGTATCAACTTCAGTTCTGTACTATTCTTCCACTAAACATTTGGAATTTATCGTAGTATCAGAACTCCCATAGAAATAATTCGAAATGCCTATTAATTCCCGGTCCTTTCCTAGTCGATTTACAGCATATATAAATTCCCCTTCTGCCACTCGCTACCGATCTTTATGCTGTCTCCCAGGCAGGGTGACCACTCAGCAAAAATATTTCGTACCAACTTATGCAAGAAAAAGGTACTAAATCTGAAAAAAAAAAAGTACTAGATTTTTATTTGCTTTCGTTTCACTCTGTTTTGGGCATTTTATCACATTATCACTACCTTATTATCATAGATGAACTCAATGTAAAACCTCTAAATTAACACACGTACGACAAAAATGAAAAGAAAAAAGTCAAACTCATCTCACTGTAGTCATCTATGAGTCCAAGAGTTGTCATTCATCATAACAGAAGTCCCAGTTGTAACTCTAGCACTTAATATGTGTATTAATTTAATATATAATTTTTAGTGTTTAAAATAATATAATGCATATTGTTTAAAATAATGTAACATTAAATTTTCAGTTATTTAATATGCTATTTACATATATACACATATAGGGGTGCCCATTCTCAAGAAAAACAGTGGAAATATTTATTCATTATTTTAGCAGATTTTGCTAAATTAATTAACTAATCAGAAATAGTAAAATCTGTAGCTGATGAAAGTTTCAATTTTTCTTTTGCTAAAAGGAGTCCATTCATCGAGTGAGTTTGTAGTTGATTTCTTATTTTATTCTTATTTATTTTCCCTGCTGAAAATATTCTTTCAGTTGCTGCTGATGAATGAGGGAAGCACAGTACAGCATTAACTAATGTTTTTAAATTAGGAAACATTTGTTCTCCTACAGCATTTTTCATTTCAAAAACTTTATTCCAAAAAAAACCTTTTTTCAAATGCTCCTACAGTCTTCAATAGTTGCAATTCTCTATCAACCTCTTCGTAACGCCCCTAGATATACATTTCTATGTCTAAAAACTGCCCATTGTGGGTTGGATTTATCTTTTCAATGGGGTCCAAATGACGCTGTGCATAAATAAAAGGTGGTTACTCATATTAAAATATTTAATTTTTCCACTTGTTTTAATTGCTGTAGTGATCTTATGACGTGCGAGAGGTGTTTGAATAGCAAAGAATATATTTTCATTAGCTAATACCAGTCGGATTGTGTGAGTATGGGTTCGGGGTGGGGAAGAGAAGGTTAGCGAACAGTGAGAATGGGAGAAAAAAAAAAAGAGAAACCATACTTGTGTCACTGAATGTGACATATGGGGAGGTGGGAAAAGAGAAAATATATTAAACTCATATGTCTAACTCTCATGTTGTTATTGTTATTATTATTCGGAAGGAAGAAAGTGCTAGATCTGTTGGTGAACGTACTAGAACACTAAAAATTTATAAAATGTACTAGATCTAGTACGAAAGTACTAGATGTGGTCACCTTGCTCCCAGGCTTCTTACTATATTTTACTTTCGTTTTCGAATTCACTCTTTTCTCTTCTTTCCCGCCAAAATCCGATTCTGACCAGTTCAGCTCATAACAACTCACTTCTCCCTTTATATACAGTACTTCACGCGCTACCTAAAAATAACTCCGTTTCCTTGACAGTGACCAATCAAATCTCATTAGCAGAATTTCTTAAATTTACTTTCACTTTCATTTACAATAAATAAAATACATATGTTACAGCTCACTTAGGATACATTTACAAATTATATAAAGAATTTATACAGAATAAATAACTAAAAAAAATTACTGTTTTTTTTTATTGAAATAATAATTGTAAGTATTTAAATTAGAATTTACTTAGAAGTAAAATTAGCTCAGGATATGTAATTTATGTTAAATCATGAATTATTATTATTATTTCGGGCAACTCCAAGGAGTCGACACTCATCGAGGGAGGACCTAACATCATGTCAAGAACAACTATTCAACATCCACACAGTATCTATCATACCTCGCATTGAACTCATTCACGGTCATAGCACCTACAACAGACTCTGGCAGCTTATTCCACTCATTCACCACTCTCCAAGTAAAAAAAAAAACTTAGTTCTAACACCCTTACTAACCACACTCTTGCCCAGATTCCATGTATGGCACCTAGTCCTCCCACCACCAGTCCTATTCTCAAAAATATCTTCTGGATTAATACTATAGAAACCCTTCAGTAATTTGAATGTCTCAATCATATTACCCCTTTTCCGCCTATCAACCAATTTTTGCAACCCACAAATCTTCAACATGTTCTCATAAGGTTCATTCCACAGACCTGCTATCATCTTGGTCATGCGTCTCTGGATCCTCTCCACCTCCTCCCCATCCTCCCCAAGAAGAAACCCTGGGGCCCATATCTGGGCACAGTAGTCTAGATGGAGTCTTATCAAGACTCGATATAGTGAAACAATAACTTGTTTGTCTTTGCTTGTTAAAGTATTTTTCAGCAACCAAGTGATTTGATGAGCTGATTTAGCCACTTTTGCAATGTGCTCCCTAAACTTCAACTCCCTATCCACCAACACTCCCAAATCCCTGGCCTCATCAATCTCCTGGAGTACTGTTCCACCAATGTGATATACTGCTGCTAATCTTTCCCTCCAAAATGCATAACCTTGCACCTTGCCACATTAAATTGACATCCATTTTCCCTAGCCCAGTCCTCCAAACTATCCAAATCATCCTGCAAAATTTTGACATCCATCCTGTGCACTCACAATTGCTCTACCCAACTTTGCATCATCAGCAAACAAGTGAACACTTCCTCTCAGATTCTTTCCTATATCGTTAATGAACAAATTGGAAAGTAGTGGTCCAAGAACAGAACCCTGCGGCACACCACTAGTCACAAGCCGTCTTTTGGATTCCACTCCTGAATAAACCACTCTCTGGTATCTCTCCATCAACCACCCTCCTATCCATCTCACCAACCCTATATCCATCCCCATCTGCTCCATTTTACTGATTAGAATTCCATGTGGTATCCTGTCAAAGGCCTTGGCAAGGTTCAGTAGCATCACTGTAAACCCATTACCCTTATCCAGTTCAGCAGTCACTGTGTTATAAAACATGAGCAAGTTATTGAGGCATGATCTACCCTTCAAAAAACCATGTTGTCCCCCATACAGTATCCCATTTTCATCTATCCAATCCTGTATTCTTCTCTTGACTAATTTCTCTAAGACCTTGACAAAGATTCCTGATATGGCAGTCTTGGAATCTCCTTCATGCAGTGGAACTATTTTCCCCTCTTTCCGCCCCCCTCGGGACTAACCCAGACTCGAAACTCAAATTAAACAAAATGGTCAAGGGTACTGACAATCTTTAGCCGCTTCACGTACGACACGAGCTGGTATACCATCCAATCCCACAGATGTATTGACATTGAGGTTTTGCAATAGACTACTCACCTCCACTTCATTCACCACAATTCCCGTATAATCTATTGGTTCATTCATTTCTGCAATGCCATCACCTGGAAGACGTATTCTTGCAAAGTGCTCGCTCAGTCATTCAACTATATCAACTGATTCGGTTTCCTCCCTACCATCGGCATTCTTTAAAATTATTCTGCCATATACATTTTTTATTTTACTTGCAACATATCGAAAAAACTGTTTAGCATTCTCTTTAGCCTGCATGGCCAATGTTCTTTCGTAATCCTTTTTTGCTTTTCTTACCACACTCGTTACCCTTCTGGCCTGCGCTTTATACCGTTCATGTGCCTGTCGGTCACCTTTCTCCTTAAATTCCCTCCATAGTTTTTTTTTTGCAGCTCAAGCTTAATGGTGTTATTCATCCATTTAACTCTTACTTGATTTATTATTCGGACTCTAGGTATACAGTCAGCCATTGCTTCATGCAAACACTTCTTAACCGCCTCCCATGCACTATCAACTTCTAGCCCTTGCAGTTGTACATGCCATGGCACTGAACCAATCAATCTCCTAAGCTTGATCATACTTACCAGCCCGATAATTCCACATGTACCCTGTCTTAATTGTAAATCCACACCTTTAGCCACCTCCCAAGTCAAGGCCCTATGATCACTCTCACCAATTGGTGGCAACGTGGTCATATTCGTTACAGCCAAATTCTCAGATGGAATTACCAGGTCAAGCACTCTCTGACCCCTAGTATTTTCCATTGCATGCTGTCGCAGATATTTATCCCTTAATAACCGCATAAAATCCAATTCCTTCCTCCCATGTGTCCTGTCCTCCTTCCAATCAATAGTTGAAATCTCCCATAATAATTACCCTTCTTCCACTCATGTCTTCTATTTGCTTATGCATACTATCTCCATCTATTCCATCACCTGGTCTATAGCAGCACCCAACTGTATATTTAGTTCTGCTAGTTTCAATCTCGCACCAAATAGCCTCAAATGTGCTATTTTCTCTATCCTGCAGTTCCACTTCTATTCTTCTTGGCTGTAGTTCATCAGCTATCATCAATAACACTCCTCTCCCCCATTTTATTCTCCCTGTCACTCCTGAACACACCATACCCCTCACATTCAATCCCCACTAGCTGTGTCATCTTCTGTCATCCATGTTTCGCTAATGCCAATAACCCGTGGTCGGGAAGTGCCAACCAAGGCCAAAAATTCTTCCTTCTTGTTCCTAATACTTCTGGCATTTGTATACATGAATTGCAGAAGCCGATTTGTCCCATCCCTATTTTGATGCCTTATACTATCTCATTCTGATTCGTGGTCTTTCCTACTCGCTTGGGCACATACTCAACTGTCTCCCTAAAATCTGCATATCTACCCCCCCTACCCCTTAATAACTCTAGTTTCCCTGATTCAACACATTTTCAAGTCTCCGTACACCAAATCCATTGAAATGTAAACATTCAAATCCATTCAAATGAATGAAGTATTAATAATCGTAAAATTCTTCATGTCAACGTGGATTTCCTGAACGCTTAATTTCCATTAAAATTGGGAGCACTAAGTAAACACACTGCCATGAAACATCAGGAAACTCGAGATACTCTGCTGGCCTGGTTGACCGAGTGGCTTCCAACCTGTGGGTTATTACACGCCATAAAAGGGACGTTGATTACCAGTTGACTGAGTGGATAGAGCGTCTGCTTTCCAACTAATAAATCGTAGGTTCGAATCCCACTGCAGGCAATATGTGTAATGTTTGCGAATGCCTTTAGCAGGGAGTTGTATTTTTATGCGGAAACATATAATGTTTCCGCATAATTTAACCATTAAACGATTCGCAAGACTCAAATGTATGCAATACACTTGCTTTCGTGAATTGAACGCACGCACGCACACACACCTAGCACGTGAGTACGTTGAGACACGCTTGCCGTCCCTTCTAGCACTGTACCTTCACAACGCTGTAATACACCACGTGCTGCTGCTCCATTTCAATCTACAGAAATAGAGCGAGACAATCCACGTTTATCTTATCGGTTCTCTCCCACACTCGTATTTTCTAAAACTTTATCGACCCTTTTCCATAATCCTCTTATTAATGTGAAATAATTATCTTTGGAATTTGGGTGGAGACAAATTGCTTTGATTATTATTTTTTATTATTATTATTTTAAAGGTGGATCGTTATTATAATACGAATGAAAATCGTGCTATAATAACGCAGGTTGCTTCGATTTCTAATTTAGAACATTTCTTTAAAAATTATTTTTATCGCATCAGAAAATAGGTTTCGTTTATACTTAGCCATTTTGATTTTCTCGTCTATTGCGAATGTATAGCCTATTAGGAACTTGTAGATAAGGAAAAGGCAAGGTAGAAGTTTTTTTCAAGCCACTTTAGCTCTCCGCTAAACAGTCGGCGAGCTTTGTCTTAATAACGAACATCATCTCTATTCAGAATATATTCAACTATGCGAATAGAGGATGGCTCAACATTCCACGTACAAACTTTGAGGGGAGATAGAGAACATCAAAATCAATCCTATTCACATGGAAAGCATAATCGGAAACGCCACCCGAAAGTGATAGGTGGCGCTGTTCGCCAGAGCTCCATGTGAGCAAATGAGGCTTCCTCATTCAAGCTTCCGACGTCGTACGAAGAACAGGCGTCGTTTTACGAACGCTGAGATGACAGACATGCACCTCGTTTACCATATTATGTATCCAACTACTGTTGAACTGTTCAGTTACACATAACAAAGTTCTTTACTGCCTTGTGTTATTTCTGTATCTTTGTGTCCCTGTTAGTACCTTCCGGTGGCGTTTCCGGTCATGCTTTCCTATGTGAATAGGGTTGATTTTGATGTTCTCTACCTCCCCTCGAAGTTTGTACGTGGAATTTTGAACCACCCTGTATAGAAATATATATCCGCCCATCTCCCCTTTTTGCATTATGCTCATTGACCTGTTACGAACTTATCTTCTAGAAGCCTGCTTGCTGTTTATAAGAGGGTGGTTAATCCTCTCTGCTTTGTCTGCAAATGCGTGTGTTTCTAGCCGGTTTGTTTCTTGTGAGATGAAAACCTGAATTTCCAGGAGGGGAAACCCTGCCACCCCGTACAAATCCGATTCCCCCACCTTCACTTGAAGAGCTCAGATGACGGCTCTTCGCATCCTAGAGTGAATTCGAACCCGGGTCTTTCCAATCAAAGAGTATCGTCTGTAATGATTGAGCTGCGGAGGCTCTTTTCAGGACATTTTGATCCATCAAAATGAGTCGAGCACACAATTTATATAAATATTTGTGTATAGAGGGTTACATTTCGCGAAAGCAGTTCAGAAGACGAAATAGGTATTTTAAATCACCCTCCCTTCATGATTTATGCTTTATGTATAAAACGTGTGTCGAGAGAGATGCGCTTGCTTCATCGTACCCGCAGGCCTTTGAATTCAGGCGTTTATTTTTAATAAAATATTTCCACTTTCTAAAATTTTTGTTTAAATTAATGCAATCGGATTTACTATTTTAATGTAACACTACTGATATTGAAATTCCTCCACGTTGTATAAATTGCCCTCTAAACATTGTTGTTTTCAACGAAAACGAAAAATGTCACAAACGCCTGGTTCGGGCCGTACGTCTTTCTTGGGTATAATTAAAGGCGATGGTTGGGGGGGGGGGGGGGCGCTTTTTCTTTCGTTACAGGAGCCACAAAATTTTGCCACCGACACAAAGGGGGGAGGGATATTTGTTTTGCGTTATTTTCACATCAGTACTGAGATTTCGTCCTAGCTAGTAATAAAGCCGAATACCAAGAGATGGCGGCTCAATGCTAAAAGGCAGTATAGTGACTCGCATAGGCGATGATTCCATAATTCCATATTTTCTTAATTCCATATTTTCAAGTAATGAAAGTAATAATAGTAAGGTTTTGAAGTTCATTTCATGAATATCAAACCCAGCGCGGGAGAGAGAGAAAACGGAAGCAATTCAATTTCATATTCCTTTCATTGACTTCAGTCTGGTCGATTTAACACTTTCTATTGATTTCATAGATTAATTTTCTTTCTTTTAAGTGTTCTGGTCATTTTTTAATGTATATTGGTTCTCGAATTTTTTTCTAACCACGATAGGTTGTAAACCTGGGTCAGTCGCTGGAGAGTTGCTGCTTTGTTTTCTAAAAAAAATCATTTTAATTTATTTTTTCTCATTGTATTTAACCTTAAGTTTATTTATTAGCAGATCTTGCCGTAATAAATGCGGTGCCCCCAGTTGGAATCATGGATTCCCTGATTTAAATAATTAGGTATCGGGAATATATCCTATTAACCAAATAATTTTATGGATTCATACTTTTGCAAGAAATAAACTTTATAAAGAACTTTTTCTTGCTTTTTTTCTGTTGTTGTTTAGCAGAATCTTCTAAAATTTTATTATTTAAATTTCTTCCATCGAAGGACAATCGGGTTCGCTCGGCTTAAGAAAGTGAGGCCCTCTTCATTGGGTTCTATTCGCATTAAGTTATTCGCATCAGGTTTTATTCGCATTATGAAATCTGATTCATTCTTGATTAGTTTTAATGGGGCGCATATTTTGAAATGACTGTGAGAGGTAGTTCGTTTGCTAGGGACCTTTTGAGTTGGCTAGCCTCCAGTCATCACTAACAATGAGATGTTTTTCAAGCATCGAACTGTTGTAGATCTCAAGCAAGCATCCGCAACAATCCATTTATCAGTATCGAGAGTTTGTCCACCCCACCACTAATGCCAAATGATGAGCACAGAATTATCACCAAAACTTATTTAATATGTATTTTTATATCATCAGCATTGTAGGGCATGTTCTAAA
Organism: Typopeltis vanoorti; assembly: GCF_054136105.1. Taxonomy (NCBI): domain Eukaryota; kingdom Metazoa; phylum Arthropoda; class Arachnida; order Uropygi; family Thelyphonidae; genus Typopeltis; species Typopeltis vanoorti. Next base: position 77,694,316 of record NC_143573.1, on the reverse strand, counting down.
TAACTGGTCAGCTTATATATATATATTAAAGAATAAATTTTAAACGACTTTAAACCGAGATAAAGTATTAAATTTTAATGATACAACTAATTCCAGCCTTTTACAGCCTTCTTCAGGTATCCACTAAAGGTAGAACACAGTAATAAAAAACTGAGAATTACAGGTAAAAAATGCAATACATAATAGACACAAAAACGTTGTATTTTTCAAGTCGTTCTATCTAACGTATATATATTGTTGTATGCGTACTTGCAGGTTCTCGTGAGCGCCAGTATTGAACAACTGCAGTATGGCTATCAGGGATGTTATAACTCAAATTGCTGTTCAAATGTTCAGGATTAAGGAGGATTTCTCTGGACTCCACGATTTTCCTTTCAAACTCATCACAACAGCGAAAAATGTTTTCGGATTTATCCCACCAAACGGAGTGACTCTGTAGATCGTCATGAGGGTTATTAGAGAAAGAACATGACTGGATAGCGCAGATGCATGTGATCTTTTATAGGAGATGTCTCTCTTATGCTCCTCAATACGCAGTTCAACAGATTCGTTAGTCTGTCGAAAATAAGGAATATTACAGTCGCACCACAACTTGTAAACACCTGGATATTTCAGGTTATGATGAATAGGCTTCGGATGGCTTATAAGAGAATGGACTTTAAGGAGTGTAGTGAAAAACGTCCTGATGTTTGTATTTTTTAAGTACCTTAGCCAATTTGTTAGAGACTGTGCTAATGCAAGGTATTGAGATGCTACCTTTAAAATCAGTAGTTTCCATAGTACGCTGCCTAGGAGGATCCAGAAGAAATTTCTTGTTTTTTCAGAATATCCATTTTGTTTAAATATAAGAGAAAGTTGTTCAATTTCTTTTTGGAGTTCATCTGGTTCATTTAAAAGAGATCGTGCTCTGTGTCCTAAGGTAGAAATAGTTCCGAGCTTTTTCTCAATACCTTACATTAGTTCAGTCTCTAATAAATTGGCCAAAGTCCTTAAAATAATACAACATGAGGACGTTTTTCACTACACTCCCTAAAGTCCGTTCTCTTATAAGCTATCCGAAGCCTATTCATCATAACCTGAAATATCCAGGTTCTTTCTCTAATAACCCTCATGACGATCTACAGAGTCACTCCGTTTGGTGGGATAAATCCGAAAACATTTTTCGCTGTTGTGATGAGTTTGAAAGGAACATCGTGGAGTCCAGAGAAATCCTCCTTAATCCTGAACATTTGAACAGCAATTTGAGTTATAACATCCCTGATAGCCATACTGCAGTTGTTCAATACTGGCGCTCACGAGAACCTGCAAGCACGCATACAACAAACAATAGAACGTTAGATGGAACAACTTGAAAAACACAACGTTTTTGTGTCAATTATGTATTGCATTATTTGCCTGTAATTCTCAGTTTTTTGTAACTTCAATTTTATATTACTGTGTTCTACCTTTAGTGGATACCTAAAGAAGGCTGTAAAAGGCTGAAAGTAGTTGTATCATTAAAATTAAATATTTTATCTCAGTTTAAATTCATTTAAAATTTATTCTTTGAAATGTATCACTACAACCGAGTAGAAGATGAAGAATATATATATATATTATATAAAAAGTTTTTTACCTTGGGTATAATATATGTTAAAGATACCAAGCTATTTAAAATATAAACTTGCTTTTTTTTAATCCATATCCCAAATAAGCAAAACAGACAAGTCAGTCAAGTTTGCGCCTGCAAGTGTTGCAAGTCTAGCTGACCCTGCACTACGTGCAGGGTCAGCTAGACTTGCAATTTTGACTTGAAAGCAGCCAAAAACCTTTGACTTGAAAGCAGTCAAAGCAACTCGTGGTAAAGGTAGATTAAACTCTGATCACTATTCTTAATATTTACCCTTAATGCAAAGCACATCTCCTGGAGGAGATGTATGATGCTATGTATTAAATGCAAGGGGCCACTACCCAGACCGGTTTCGATCTTTATTGAGGTCTCGTCAGTGGGAGCCAGGCTAAGAAATACTAAGTTTTAAGTAATACAGAGCTTATAAATATTTTACCAAAACAAGTTACAATAAGGTGCTTTGACCTTATTAAATAAAAATCTCAGGATGAGAGATAGATGTAAAAAGTTTTTTACCTTGGGTATAATATATGTTAAAGATACTAAGCTATTTTAAATATAAACCTGGTTTTTTTACTCCATTTCCCAAGTAAGCAAAAAGACAAGTCAGTCAAGTTTGCGCCTGCAAGTGTTGCAAGTCTAGCTGACTCTGCACGTAGTGTAAGTCAAGGCAACTCGTGGTAAAGGGTCAGCTAGACTTGCAACACTTGCAGGCGCAAACTTGACTGACTTGTCTGTTTGCTTACTTGCGAAATGGAGTAAAAAAACAGGTTTATATTTTAAATAGCTTAGTATCTTTAACATATATTATACCCAAGGTAAAAAACTTTTTTACATCTATCTCTCATCCTGAGATTTTTATTTAACCCCTTAACATACAAAGACGTCTGTGACACGTCTTTAGCTTATTGCACTAAAATTGATTTTGAATTTTGGTTTCACATATAAATACAACCGAATATAGACGCTAGACAATCTTGTGCCTGTTTCCTTTCAGCCGAGAAAAGTTGCCAACGGCATGTATCGACTATTTTGTTTGCGTTTGCACAAATTCATCATTATTTTTTAAATAATGATGAATTTAATCCAGCAAATCACCCTCGCCCAAAAAATTGGCAGAAAAACGACCGCTTTCTGATTTTTAATTGGTACGTTAAGGGGTTAATAAGGTCAGAGCACCTTATGGTAACTTGTTTTGGTAAAATATAAGCTCTGTATTACTTAAAACTTAGTATTTTTTAGCCTGCCTCCCACTGACGAGACCTCAATAAAGGTCGAAACCGGTCTGGGTAGTGGCCCCTTGCCTTTAATACATAGCATCATACATCTCCTCCAGGAGATACGCTTTGCATTAAGGGTAAATATTAAGAATAGTGATCAGAGCTTAATCTACCTTTACCACGAGTTGCTTTGACTGCTTTCAAGTCAAAATTGCAAGTCTAGCTTAACCTGCACGTAGTGCAGGGTCAGCTAGACTTGCAACACTTGCAGGCGCAAACTTGACTGACTTGTCTGTTTGCTTACTTGGGAAATGGAGTAAAAAAAAAATTTAAAAAAAAATATATGTAGAAAGTATTTTATCTTGAGTATAATAAATGTTAAAGATACCAAGCTATTTTTAAACCTGGTTTTACTCCATTTCCCAAGTAAGCAAACAGACAAGTAAGTCAAGTTTGCGCCTGCAAGTGTTGCAAGTCTAGCTGACCCTGCACGTAGTGTAAGTCAAGGCAACTCATGGTAAAGGTAGATTAAGCTCTGATCACTATTCTTAATATTTACCCTTAATGCAAAGCGTATCTCCTGGAGGAGATGTATGATGCTATGTATTAAAGGCAAGGGGCCACTACCCAGACCGGTTTCGACCTTTATTGAGGTCTCATCAGTCTGGCTAGAAATACCAAGATTTTAGTAATACAGAGCTTATAAGTATTTTACCAGAATAAATTACCATAAGGTGTTTTAACCTTATTAAATAAAAAATCTCAGGACGAGGGATAGATGTAGAAAGTATTTTACCTTTGGGTATTAAAATCTTGGTATTTCTAGCCTGGCTCCCACTGATGAGACCCCAATAAAGGTCGAAACCGGTCTGGGTAGTGGCCCCTTGCCTTTAATACATAGCATCATATATCTCCTCTAGGAGATGTGCTTTGCATTAAGGGTAAATATTAAGAATAGTGATCAGAGCTTATCTACCTTTTTACCATGAGTTGCCTTTGGTCTTGCACTACGTGTGGGATCACCTTGGCTTGCAATACTTGCAGGCGCAAACTTGACTGTTTGCTTACTTGGGGAATGGAGTAAAACCAGGTTTAAAATAGCTTGGTATCTTTAACACACACACACACACACACACATATAGATATATCTATATAGATATACACCCCCCCCCCTTGGCGTTGATGAGTTTAAAAATGAATGAGTTACAGTACTTAATACAGAAATATTCCTAAGTAATGCACATCTATTCTTTTATTTTCAGTTATTGATTTTTCCACGAAACTACACTAGTCACGTTGGATGTACAGCTAGGTGGCGCGTTATTCTCATAAGTGACTTCCTGGAAATTCTAGTTTTTCGTTGAACACGCAGTTTACAGACAACTTATTTGTTTCATGTAGTTGCGACATTAATTGTTTATAACAGCGAGCTGCAGACCTGTTTTTTCGCATGTTGAATTTGTCTATTGGATAAACACGAATTTGTATCTTCTGTAACAACACTTGATAGAACAGCAGGCCCTTTCGCAAAGTACGTTATCTGATTCAGAATTGAATAACTTATTTATATCGGTGGCTCTCTAAAGTACATATATCCACTTACAATTTTAAGTAGGTTTTCATATGTTTAAAACTGTAATTTTTTTTCCTTGATGGCACTGGTAATTTGGCAAAACTATTCTGGTGAGACTAACGGTTTGTTTATTTATTCATTTGTGAATCCACTCATAAAACATCTGTTAACAGTAGCACATCAGTATCACCAGTTAGGTAATGTGGAAACCCTGCTCTAGAGACCAAACATGAACTTCAAACCACATCAGCCTCCAGTAAGCACAGTGGTGGTGTCTTGCACCGGTGATAATATAACGTATCGTTTTACATCATGTTTTTTCTTTGTGTTAGCTGCTTAATGTAAATATCATCATAGTTTATATCCTGAGCTCAGTTCAGAGATGGTGACAGAATTCCGTACATACTTTTCTTTTTTTTCAAAACACTTTAAAATGCTACACCAATATATCACTGTCTGTTTTGTCTTAAAGCAAAACAGACCCCTTCTAATATGATTATCTTTTTCATATAAACTTGTTTACATGTACACGAAATATTTTTTTCTTCAAATAATTAAAAGAAAACCTTGGTGTGCATATCAGTATTTAGGATTTTCTTTTTAATTATTATGTAGTTCCTGATATCAGATGACAAAAAACGAAAATAGCGAAGCCGTTATGGCAATGGAATTGCTCGTTTAAAAGTCGTGATGAAACAAGCATTTAGTACAGAGCTTGAAAATACTCTCATATCTTCAGAAATATCCAGGTGCGTCTAATTAAAAACTCGCAAATATTCTTTCCACTTCGAGTGGTTCCTTTCTCCCGAGTAGAGGGAACTAGTGTCAGGAATGGGTCGGCGCCACAATTCCTCATGGTTTGTAATTAGCAATGCTAGGATAGCTTTAGTATTTGATTCGTTACTTTTAATTTCATTTCCTTGAGAGAACTTTTTTAGTCCCTGTTTAATTAAACTTAATTTGAAATTAAAACATTTTACAGTACTAGATTAGATGTAGTCTAGTCGCTTTGCTCTTTTGAATGCATTTAAAAACAATTAACAATGAATTTTAGTTTGAAGCATATATTCCATGTCGCACTTTTAAAATGACGTTAAAACCGGCTTGCTCTTTCGCAATGCAGCTCTTTAATTGCATTTTACGAATAAGAGTTCATCGCTAAGTAAGATTCCCAATTCCTTCTTACCACTTTACTCAAACATTCTCAACGAACTCTTCATAATCGGGAGTGGGCCGGAGCAATTTTAGTACATTCAAGTCTTAACACCTGAATAAGGGTTGTGAGAAATCACTGTTGATTTTTTTTTTCTCTCTCCTAGTTCATGAAAGGGTGTTTTCAGTTCATGTGCGTGAGACTGGAGCTTCTGCACCGAATGATCGATGGATGTCTTATGGAATGTGATACCTGAGATATTAAAGAACACGAAGCAAACCTAGGCATGCATAGGTTTGCATTTTTTTTTTAACAATGCATGTTTTTTAAGAATAGAAAGCTTGAATAAATACTTAAAATAAAATAACTATTATCCTTTCACTCAAAAATTATTTCAAAAAAAAATATTCGTATGTTATATACCAGTGTCAAGTAATTCATACATCCAGAAAACAAATTTGGTATGTTTATTGCATAAACCGGGCTGTCTTTCGTTTTTAATTATGATTGGCATCCACTTTTTCTTTTAATTCTTGTGAAAAGAACAAATGGATTTCAAATGAACAAATCCGCTGGTTGCTCGGTCATCTCACTGATATGAAATATTCCGACCGAGCAACTGGCAGATTTGTTTCAAACACTGATGCACTTGCTCACACCAGAGACATTCGAAAGTTTCCTAGACATCAGTCACTAATGAAAAGGCAAATCCTTGATCTCTCTCGGCAATATTCATGGAAAGAGAATCTTCCCATGAATATTGCCGTGTACTTCCGGTTTAGTTAGAAATAGATTTATCGTATTTCTGTTAAATATATAAGCAGGAAACTTAAATATAGCGATACTTGCGTCAACTTGGTATTTGTCAATAGTGAGAAGTGTTTTGGTATACTTCTGGCAACAATTTTTTCATCCAATACAAAGACAGAAGCACTTTTGGCTTTTAACTCTTTTAGATGACATTTAATCTAACGAAGGATGACAAGAATACAATTCTCACACATGGTCTGTTTTAACAAATATCGAAACATTTCATTCCATTTACACAGATGCAATTTATTAGAATGGACCGCTTTTAGTGTAAAGTGTGTTCTCTCCTTTCTCAAAGGGATTGAAATATTCTTATTACAGTGCTCTTCGTTTCTCAGTTAAAAAGAATGACACATGAACAGTCACAGCCAAGTGATACTGACTACTCTATTACAAGTATGAGACAATCGGTTGGGTGCATCTCATAGTTCTAAGTTTTGAATGCTATTTTACTCCGTTACTTTTATTGAACAGAGGTAAACAACTGAACATGCAGCCTTCCGTGTCAACCCGTTAATAATATAACTAGAGCACGTATAACATAGCGAAAAACAAAGTGGTAATTTTTCTTTCTCTTCTGCAGAGAACTGTTGAAGGAAACCATTTCTGCACGTAGCACTATACAACCGTTTTCGATCCAATCGGGAATGTAGACCTTTCTTTCGTTGCTCGAGATCTAACTGAATGCAGACATATTCATCTCAATCAGAATAAAATGAACAGATGACGGTTGGTGGGGGAGATCGCCTCCTACTCGTACAGATTACGTTCTCTGTTTCTTAAAAAAAAAAATAATAATTATAGCATATGCAAAGTATCCATTGGGGATTCAGTTATTTTTTTCGTTAATATCTATTGCATATAAGTCATGGTTACATTCTCCAAAGCACAGAGGTGTTAATGGAATCGAATTTTGTCGTAAGAATTATTGGAACCAAATGAAATATGCAGGAATAAATTTTATTTATTACTTTTGATCCAGTTCTTTCATACTTTAAACAAATAACAAAATGGTGTATCAAGGGCCATATTCGCTTTAGTGTAAAAATGGACAAAACGGCTGGCCTTGTGCCGTAGATGGTAGCAGTTATGAAGGGTAGGAAGAAAGAGAGATCGAAGAATCAATTCACTCCTTCTCTTCTTGCTCCTATTTTCTTCGAAAAAAAATGCAGAAATCAATTGTTTTTAGCTCTTTGTTTCTTTTCTAAAAATTTCTTTGCGATTTCTACATTAAATCAGTGCAGTCTGTAAGATGTTTGATCATTTATCATTTGGAACGTGCTTTCATTGTTCCCCAAACCAGATCTTCTGCCATCAACATACGCAGTTCTTCCCTAATGAGTGCTTCATAGAACTTGCTCGAGATCTTCATTCGATATCTGCTTCAAGAACTTCCGCGCTTGCTGGATCAAATCCAGAATGTTCTTCATAGAGATAGCAGTTATTGTTACTGATCAGGTATAATCCATAGTTTTCTCATCCAATCCTGTCATGTCTCAACGGATACCCTCCACGTTGTTGAGCATAATCTTGTCTAGTGAAAATTTTAACGCTTACTAGTATTAAACACTAAATTTTCCCCAAATTGAATAGGTAACGAGATGTTTTGTGCTTTAAAAAAAATTCAAATGGGTCAAAATTAGTGAGTTAGTAGCCATAATTTAAGCCGATTTCGAATTTTAAAGTCAAAATTCTCATTTTACTCTGGTAGAGCGAACACATAAAGTTACTCAGACAAGACCTCTGCTTATAGCGACCTTTTTGCTCGCCTTCCAGTATCATACTAGCTGATCTTTTGAGTGGCCTTTTCAGGTGGTGAGAATAGTAAACCTCTCAAGATATTTCATGTTTTTTTTTTGCAAACCTTCAGCTAACCTCAGTGCAGTTCTTATTTTTCAAAGAAATCTTGAATTGTTATTCATTCACCCAACAGAAGATTTCCTTCGCTCTTTTCAGAAAATTTTTCTGCCTCTCCATCTGTCACTTAATCTTGTGATGGCTGAATTTTTCACTATTCTCGAATAACTGCAGGCATTTCCAGTGATGACCCAATCCTTGTTTTTACTTCGCGATCGGATAAGTTAATAGCAGAAGTTTATCAGCTTGTTCGATTAGGAAGTAAAGAATTATCAGTCAAAAGAACTCCCCATGTGAATGTTTTTATTCAGGATTTTTATAAGAATTTCAAAGTATTTGAGCACGATCGGCACCAGCTGCTAGCCTTCAATTCGTATAAGAGCGATTTTAATAATTTAACTGCAGTATATTTAAATCTCAGCCTGTCCGTTCGTTCATTTAAACTTTTCACATGCATTTTTGTTCTCCGTTGATTTCGTAGTAAAAAAAAAAAAAATCAGTGTTGGTATTTTCCATGCATAGTGATAGACTTGTACAAAAGCAGAACATGTTAAAACAAGTTGGAATAGAATAATTGATACCGAATTTACAAAAAACATCTTCAATGCTGCAAAGATTGGCATAACATTTCTTTTTAGCATTGTATTGGTTGTGATGATATAACGAAAAGCTCTGCCATTAGCGTAAAGTAAAACGTTAATGTTTTTATTTTATTTATTTATTAGAACCAAATGCAGTAGACTAAGTTGTACCATATTTCTGGATTGTCATTGTATTGCGTTTAATATTTCCGAATGAGAAATATTAAGAATTTTATTCTGTTGAATTTTACTTGCAAACTTTCTTTGATGTGACTTATCTGATGTTACTCTCTGCTGATAAGCTAACATGATTGGCGCGCGCGCGCACGCATGCAAGGCGATCGGTATTGAGCAGAGTCGCAATATATCGCGTTGTATATCACCGAAGGGCCACAGGAACATGTAATTAGCAGTTTGTGTTGTGCTCGTGGCATCGATGCATGTCATGGTATGACGGATATGTAAGGCTTTCAAGAGACAGATAAGAACTACCATCGATTGGCATTTCCTTTGTTTACTTGATCAGATATCACAGTAAGATCTCTTCAAACCGCTAGTTTGATCATCTTGTTTGAATATTTCATTGTTTCAACTAATTCTTAGTGCAAATGCTCTCGAAAATTTATATTTGAAACTTGATATTTTCGTAAGGGCAGAGATTGTATAACCGATCATAATAAAGCGTAACAAGTTTCAGATATGTACTGTGCTTGCAACAATCTTAGTTAATATCATATCACAAAAGGAAATTATTCCGTACGCAATAATTCGTACGAATTATTATAATAAATTATTATAATAAAAAAGTTCGTACGAGCTTTCTTGTGTAAGGGATTCGCAGCTGAGCCGTTTTGGCACACAATTTCGTTTTGCCGAATACTGCGATCGAAACGAATCAAATTGTACCTTAAAATACCAAATTTCATCAACCCATTGGGGGATGCGTTTCTTCCGCAAGTGCTTCTGCAGGTCTCGTCAGGTGAGACGCATATACTGGCCACTGAATTAGAAACTTCGCAGAAATCAGTGGTTTCCGTACAGACATGCGACTGCCCATCCGATTCTCTTCATTAAATGCTTCGGTCAACTGCTGCACACGGGAAGTTCTGTTCGTCCGTACGCGCTTTCTCAAACTACAGCAATCTTGTTCCTGACTGACTGTCTTAAGACTACAGTTACGCCTCTTAGACAAGCAATGTGGGTTATTTTTCCACTGATTAAACATCTGGGATATCTCACCTTTTGAGAAACCAGTCAGCGCTGCTGTTTTCAAAATCGTGACTCCAGCCGGACAGGCACCCACAATAAGCCATTTATGGAACCCTGAAAGATCTTTTTGTTTTTACGCATTGTGATCAACACTCTTGACGATTGCTTACTGACCAGTAGCATTCTTAAATGGTTGCTAGAACACGTGGTGACCGAGTATTTTGCATGGATGCTGCATAAGTGTTTTGGGTACATCTGCATAAATCTGCATCTACATAAATTAGGTTTCTAATTTATGTAGATAAATTAGAAACCTAATTTATCTGCATAAATTAGGTTTAGCAGATAAATTAGTGTCCGGTGTGTGTGTTTCTTATGACACAACTGAGACTTCCTCATACTGAGGAAGCCAGAGGTTTGCGGCAATTTAGAAGTGGCGACTTCGAAGACTTTTGCTTTCATTGTCGAGCATGTAAATTCTCCTCTGAAATTCCATCGCATTACCATAACAGCAATGGCAATAATACCGCTAATTATTGAAATTGTCAGTAAAGTAGCTGCTTATACGAGACTTATACGATGCTTAAATTACAGCCAAACCTCCTAATTGGCTAGTTTTTCCACAAATGAGATGTAATCGAGTAAAAATTTAACGCTATATCTAAAATTATTTCAATATTTAACTGAAAATCTCCTTTTATCTCGTGGAGAGGAGTGAAACGTTCCTTCCATATCTGCCACCAGCGTTTTCGCGTATCATTTTAGCACCACGCCACCGGTTATTATACTACGAACATCAATGGATTTGTCCCGCTGCTTTTGTTACTGCCATGTTGAGGTAACTAAGTCCAAACGGTCTTCTGTATATGAGTGGTATTTTATCTTGGTCTCAAATTAATGAAAGCAATATTTTCCTGAACAGTTCTGATAATCTCTTTTTTATGTGCTTTTCTGAGAGCAAAATTATTTCGAAAGATTGAACCGTAGAATACACCATTTTACTCAAACGTTAATTTTCGGAATGTAAAGGTTTTTGCGAAAAATGTTAAATCCTTGTTATTTAAATGAGATTTTGAAACCCATAAAATTGCTGTAATGTATATTGTCTGCCCTTTTGTTTCAATTAGAGGGAAAGAATTCTGCACAGTAAATACTCCTCGAAATATAAGCAAATAAAAATGCTGCCTGTTTTTGTTTCTTTTTCAGTGAACGTAAATCTCAATTTATTTCATCCTTTTTTTTTAATGAACTTTATTTAACAACTATATTTAGTAAATGGATTTCATTTCCCGGTTTGAGACCACTACCCTGCTTTATTAGGTTTCCGAAAACCCCCGTGTAGTCTCTCCGGAAGAATACCCGGATTAGTTAGCCTTCACAGTTCTAACGTGTTATCGGTTTGAATCTGTCGTAAAACGTTCTCATATTTGTACATAGAGTCTCCGTGGCTCAGTCGGTATAGACAAAGCCCTTTGGTTCGAAAGACCTGGGTTCGATTCCTGTCCATGATTTGAGGAACCTTTGTGGTCTCTTCTACTAAAGGTGAGTTAGCCAGTCTTATTTGGAAATAGAGGGTTTTTCACCCGGAAACTCGGGTTTTTGGTCCCTCAGAACAAGCAAACCGGCCCATGAACACACACGGATTTACAGTCATAAAATGCATACTTAATCCCTCACTAGGAAGGCTCAACCAGTCCTAAGGGGCGGTCGAGGAACGGGTGAAACCCACACGAGAATAAATAAATATTTGTACTCGTTCTCCATCTCATGAAACTATTATGCTAAGCATAGATCGCTTTTCACACTCCTACATTACACTGACTCCGTGGTAGAGGATAAAAATTTCAGGCGAAACTATTCTTAAAATGGTGTTATACAAAATTTGCATAGAGGACAGAAAACTTCTTCAATACGCAAATTTCTCAGGTAACAAGACTCCTGAGCAGTCGACGCTTTGGTTTACACTTCATGCATACATGAATTCATAGAGCACCAAGAGCTCACCAAATAAATCACGTCGAGATGCACAATCTTGTTTCGAACTGCCTCAGTTTCTGAGGATAGTGGAGTTTTTCGTGTCTCTTTCCATCACCGACATTTGTCATATTTGTGGATACAACTGTGGCTTGTTTGCACTTCGCAGTAGCGTCACTTGCAACTTCTCGTCACTACCCTCGGGCATCTCACCGACATACATTTAGATTGCTAAGAAGTGACTGGGATTCCATGCTTGCCACGTAAAGCCAAATTGTCACATTTCGTTACTGACATATAACTCACCTACAAAGAAGGATGGGAAACAGAAAAGTAAGAAAAACTATTACGAACTAGTTGTTATAAGGATTATTTTATGGTTTTATTACGAAAAGCGCAGATTTTGATATTTGTGGAAGCAGAGATCGAAGAAACTAATACATATTGAGGCTGCTCTTGGGAAGTAAATATTCCACGCACAACCTTAATTATTATTATGATTCAAATAGCATTCCCCCCCCAAAAAATTGTTATTGGCACCAATATTTGCATGCTGTCCATTTCAACTTGTTTCTATTAGCTGTTTGTAGCAGCACTTCAAATGAACAATAGGTGAAATACCTTTTATTTTATTTGTTTTTGGTAGGAATAGGTAATGAATATTTGGGATTAACGTTGAAACAACTGAATTTGCTTCTGCAAAGCCTTACGTACTCAAATTCAGTTTGCTTCAATTAACATAATCAGCTGAATGGTATTGCAGAAGGAAGAATCTAGTTTGATTTCCGGTGTTTCTCAGTTAGTTGCCTTGACATGAGCTCTTGACAGTCTTTGGGTTGCAAAATCATTGCCAAAACCTTTATGTAAAACCTTTTGTAATCGCTGCAGAATGTAGACTACCTGTGCAATTTTTGATTCCACAGGTACATATAGGGCTCGATATGTGGAAGATAAACTTCCTTTCACTTCCGAGAGATCACTTTGTTTATTATATTACACTACAATCATTGCGTACTGCATCCAATTCTAGAACTAAAATACTGTTCTGTAATTTTATCTTAATAAAATGGGGGGGGGGGATTCCTCAATGTCCCAAACTGTTCACACCGTACAGTTTGAAACATGCGGATGTTTTTTTTTCTTCCCCAACAAACTCCGTTTTTAGAACAACTGATTGGACTTGCATCGTTTCTTATATTCACCAAAAGAATAAGTGATCTCTGCTTAAAATGTATTTCCAAGAAGATCTGTGAAAGTTTTCTTGTGAACTAATAGGCAACTTCAAATGTTTTTGAAATGATTCAGCTACGTGATGTGTATAATGAAACACCAAAGTTGATTTGGGCACTGTAATTGCACTACCTGCTATGACTTAAAAAAAAAAATAGTCTCATTATAATAGAATTATGGTTACAGAGCCAGTTTTACGGATTTCTTTCAAGCGAAATAGAATGTTCAGTCTCGTTTAGTCACTTTAATTTATATTTTATAGCAGAATTTTCCACATTTTTGATAATTTTCTTCATCAGTGCGTTTAATGATGGATAGCGTCCAAGTCCTGCGTAAGTAAAAAATATTGCAAAGGAATAATACTTGGCACGTCATCGAAACTCGAAAAGAACATAAATTCTGCCTCTCGAGTTATTTTAAGTGGATGCAAGAAGGCATGCACTCGTTAGTCTTCGTAAACAAAGAATGATTTAGCAATAAATCACTACAGTTCCAATCAATTTCTAACGGAGCCTTTTTTCCTTTGCACTTGTTACATTTTATTTATAATTACATTACTACGGGTAATTAAATTATTTAAATTACATACTATAACGTTGAATTAAGTACAAGAAAACAATGTGAACTTCAATATATTTACTTTCGAGTAATAAAAGCTTCAAACATTGATATGCGAGAGGTTTGTCATTTTGGTACACTAACTAGAAACCATCCCCGTTCTGTATTTGTTATTCTTATCGTTAATCAGAATTTGACATTTCCCTACATACGGCACTGCCTTAAAATTGCCACATCGTTATCGACATCCTGTTGTTTCGTTACTAAAGCAGCAGCAGGATGAAGATAACGTTTTTACTTTTAGAACAGGATTTCTCCAAATTTATTTATATATATTCACACATCAATGCTTTTATCTTGACGACATTAAAATATTTGAAGAACGACCCTTCTGAATAACCGAGGTTTTAAAATTTTGTTAGTATTTGCTAGTTTACCTTTTGGCATTTATTAATCTGTAGCATACTTGCCTACAACATTCCTATTGACTTAATTATCGCATTGTTCTGCTTCTTATCGTTTCACGGTTCTCTGTTGCTCCAGTGCTTAAATACGAGCATCTCCTCTTCATCGGATTAAGGTACGTTCCTGACCATAAGTAGTGCTTGATGTTTTGTCACTACAGGCATTATTTTACCTAAGACGCGGGGAATTAAATATTAGCGCAAATGTGCGCTATAATCAGTACTGTATACTTTTTCGTTAAATCGTTAAAAGTAAGAATGCAAAATTTTTATTCAATTATATGGGTGAATCGTAAAAAAAAAAAAAAAAAAGACTGTATCCTTTTATTCATGATGTCATTGTAGCCTTCAACTTTAGTCAACCAATCCCTTAATTCGAAATGGCATCCAAACCACCTCTAAAGCAATAAATTTGACTGCCTCCTTCGTTTTTGGTGAAAATCTTCATCTGACGTATTATTGAATTCCATCTGAGTGATATGGTTGGAACTTCGGCTCTCCGAAACAAACAAAACCTTAGGGTTCTTTCAATAATCATATTTCCACATAGGCAAAGTATAGTACGCCCACAGACACAAACCCTTCGACACTTCTGCGCATGTCACAAAAAGGAGAATCCATTCCGATAATAGGTAATCAATCCGTATTGTAGGATGAGTTGTTTATTATTACACGTCGGAAAATTAACTTTTCTTTTATGATCTTTGTAGTTTTTAAAGTGGTAACTTTTGCTTGTATAACAGTTGGGAAATTTCATCTATAAAGCACGTGATTTCGCGTGTTGGCGACCAATTCGTACGTCCTTCATTTCTTCACCCCTTCAGCATGAATCGACTATTCTTGGCACCAAGCCAAGCGAAGCTCTACAAAGTGTGGGCGAACTTAGCAGGCTATTTTTGATCCTTGTCTCGTATAATTTTAGTCAAAATTGGTTTTACTTGGGACGATTCGCTTTCAAATTACTTTCGGTGTGTTAATGTAGAAATCACAGCAAGCCACAGAGCTAATTGCTGTGGCTCCTACGCTACCATCCATTGACATTCCAGCTTATTTAATGTAAGTTTGTAAAGCTACATTTTAGTGATAATCACTTCAAATAACAGTCCGGCTTCTAATTTTGAGATTTCGCTTCACATTTTCTCACGTCTCCAATGAATGACACTTGAAGAAACCACAATACTATTGAATTAATGCAACGCAGTTTTTTTTTTTTTTTTCTCACAGTGAATATCTCCTACTTAAGATGGACAAGCGCAACACTCTTTACGCATTAACGGTTCTATCGTACTTGCAAGTTCACGGTTAGGTTTAGTTTAGCAGTAGCCTTGATGTTCTTAAATGATCCAGCTGAGTCCTGAGATGATGCTAGACTGAATGTATTATGTTATTAAAAGTTGTTTATCAGCAAAATATATTTATTTTCAGTAAATTCTGTGCATTTTATTAGCATTTGCTAGTTCACATTGAGTCAATGAATTTTAATTTTGGAAACCTTATTTTACAAACATTTGGAATATAACCATAAATTAGGAAAAATATCCAAATTTTTGTTTGAAATCTTTAAAGGTAATCGCTCGTGTAATGAAGATATGCGTGATGCATTTTTACAGATCACTTGGCAAATCGAATAATTTTCCATTCAATAGTTATGAAGCAGATGCCCTCAGTGGCTAAAATATTAGGCACATCCACATGCGAAGTAAAACCAGTAATACGCGGCGGACAGTGCCATAAGAAGTCGGTAGATTGCCACCGAAGACCAGTACCTGCGTTCAAATGTTTAATAATGAGCAAAGATACCCGAATGGAGAATGTTAGTGACTCAGACAGCCAACTCCCACTAACGTTATCTTGGAACGTGAAGATTATCTCCGAAGCCGTTGTCGTGCTATGAGATCGCCGTGTGCAACAGTGTTTGGTCTACACCAAGAATGGTGTGATTAAACAGAAAACATGTTAACATCTGCTGCTGGAAGCAGCAGATCGATATGAGAGGAGATAAAGATCGTACAGCTAATATGCGTGATACCGTATGGATTTGAAGGGGGTGTATCTGAATGCACCATCACCATGTGTCCATTAAAGTGTAATGCAGACGTCCATTTGAGGCTTCAGGGGGATTGAAGGTCGTACAGATTGATTGCTCGGTTTCTGCTATTTCATGCGGGGCAAAGGTGCATGATTGAGTCACCTCCATTTATTAATTACAATAATGAAAGGTGGAAGTGATGAAGCAATGGTTTGTAGACATGTTTCTGGCATTTCTGAAGCTCTTCATACTGGTAGAGCAAGAAATAACTGGTACGGACTGGGTGAACATCGAAGAGAACCAAGCACGCCCATTCATGTCGACTATTTACGATATCTTGAATGTACTGCCAACAACATAACGCCCTGTGTAATGGGGCGCATTTTGGTTACAGGAACGAACACAATACCAATTATGTTAATCGAACCTACTAAACATGATTAGGATATCATTCAGGAAGCTCGTGACAGCAACCCACCGCCTGCAAACCCAATGGAAGAATTCATATCGTATTAGTCTGGGATACCTGTGGTCTTTCCAGAAACTTATCAAGGCTCCCCTGAAAACGCGCGTGTGTGTGTGTGTGTGTGTGTTTGCGTTTGCATAATTCTGATCTTGTAGAATTCTTTTACTATCGTCAATAAAGCGGACCCAGTGGTGTAGTTAGAGCTTTAGCTGCCCCGGGCGATCCCCGAGTTTGTCGCCCCTCTCAATACACAACATAATTTATTTTTGAATTAAACTTTAATTTCAACATTCTAAAATGTTATTTTTCTTGCTTTTCTGTTAGCAAAATCGTCGATGACATTGGCGCAAGTCTGAAGGTAATTCTTAATCATTTTTATTTAGAAAAACTCCTCTCCCAACTAGCAACACTTACAACAATTGTGAGGAAAATTTGCAGTAGTATAATACGTCCACAGATTTTTAAGACCCTTCGACACTTCTGCGCATGTTACAAAAAGGATAATCCATTCCGATAATAGGATAATCAATCCGTATTGTGGGATGAGTTGCTTATTATTACACGTCGGAAAATTAACTTTTCTTTTATGATCATTAGTTTTTAAAGCAACTATTTTGCTTGTATAACAGTTGGAAAATTTTATCTACGTGATTTCGTGTGTTGGCGACCAATTCTTTCTTTCATTTCTTTCTCCCCTTCATCATGAATTGACTATGCTTGGCACCAAGCCAAACGAAGCTCTACAAAATGCGGGCATACTATATTACAATATTTGGAACTGATTTTTCGAGACTGTATTTTAGAATTAACTGCAAAAGTTCAAAAAGGGTTCAAAGTGCCGCCCGGGGCGCGTCCCTCCCCTCTAGCTACGTCTTTGAGCGGACCTCATTCTAAAATGCTTTTTTTTTTTTTTAATAGAAATGTGCTTGTAAAAAGATTAGGGAGGACTTAGTTTTCTCTGTTTTTTTTTTTTTTTTTTTTTAAGCTGCATCAAATAAACAGATAATAGTACCTGCCACCATTTCATCAAAATTTGATTCAAAAAGCAGACGCTAGTTCAGCAATGTTTTCTGCGCTACATGGAATATTGCAGTCCAAGTATCAATATTGATCAGGTGTTTAGTAAGAACTCACTGCTACATAGTTTCATCTTTTGATGGTATTCAATGAAGCCCTACGTATTATGCGGGAACGTTGCTACGTGTTCTTCGTAGAAGCAACAATGTTGCTAACCTAGCAACAGTTTCTTTACACAATTTCGATTTGTGCGATTTCCTCACATCGCTAATTTTATTTGATTCAATATTTGCACACATGTATTTGAAATTGTGTTTGTATTCTTTTATTTGGCGATATCGGAATTGCTTCATACGCAGATGACGAATAATGCGAGGAACTATTTCTCTTTCATTCGTGACAGTGTAAGTAATCATGTCTTGCATGTAATATGACGCACTAGTTTCTCCGTGTGTTTAGTTTTCCCGATGCTATTTTGAAGCAATCCAAGACAATTGGAGGTGTCAACTGCAACTGTTAGTGCTTTTTATAATCGTAATGGGGAGGAGGAGAAGTGGCATAGCATAGCAACACTTAAGAAAATTTGTGACGTTTCCAGAAAGAAGTATCCTCTGCTACCGTTTGATGCTGGCTAATGTTTCCTTTTATGGAGATGCGAAATAATCACTATACAAGTTATTTGGTACCGCTGTGGGTAATTCTCAATGTTTAGACCAGCAAAAGGTAAACTTACGATGTCACTGAACACAGAAAGAAACTATACGCGAACAGTTTACTGCGCGCACATACAAACGAACTTCATAGTATTTTCGTTTACACATGAAGCCTAATTAACTGCAGTTTGTCTAATCTTAATTTCTTTCTGCAATGTGCGGATGCAGTCGACACTATTCCCAAAGCGTGCATGTCTTTGCGTTGTTGTTCGTCCTCTATCAACAGTCTCTCGTACTCTCCGAGATTTCTGTCCCATCTCTATATGGCTTAATGCGAGATAATAAAGGTGACATGGTACACGCAATCAGAGCTAATTGTTTGGCCACACTAATGAAATATCCAAGCAGCGATACGTTTGCGTTTCTGTACTTCACTTATTCGAAGATGAATTAGTTGTCATGTGACCAAGTGTGGCAGATTGTTTCATTCAGTGATTTTCCTTGCGTATCCCAAGGAACATAACCTACTTTGTAGAAAATAACTAAATTAAACTTTCATATTAGAGGGGAGAACAAGTGAACGAAGAGCTTTAAAATAAATAAATAAATAAATAAATAATAAAAAAAAAGCTTAGTCAGATTTATTGACTTTATGGTGAATTATTTCATTCCTTTATCCGCAGAAGTGACAGAAAAATGCAGAAGTGACACGTAGTTTGTGCCTTATTTCTTTGCTATTATTAATTCACATTCCCAAGACCTAGTCACTAATAATAGCCCTTAAGTGCTATGTTTTTCCATTACAAAAGGCATGTTTATTGTGTAAATATCTATACAGTTGTCTAATATCTATACAGTTTGTATTCCTCTTGTCTTTCTTTGTGGACAATAAATCAGCAATACACATTAGTAGTTTTTTATCATTAGGTAGAGTGCTAATATCGAGCGACAAGATTCACTGATTATTGTCATTAGTCATCACTGGTGTCGCCTTGACAAACTTTCATTGATTCCCACAATTAGTTAACATAGCTTTGTTTTGGCAGAAATCAACCAAACTTGGCACATTGTAAAAAATTAGCATCAGCAAAGAATAGCGTATTAAAGTTTATTCTACTGAAACACATTCAATTGATTGGACAGGTTTTAAAGATTTCGGATACCACGTTACACGCCTGTCTGCAGAGAGACTCGTTTATATACCAACAGACAAGCGATGCTTGTAGCACCTTCTGCATTGTTATAGATTCCTAGGATTGCTTTCATTAGGACTATTTCTGTATAAAAACAGCACGATTCAAAGGAAGAAGTGAGAAACCCATCATGCTTGAACAACTTATTAAAATTTTGCAAGAAATGAACTAGCGTATAAATTTCACAAACATCGCATTATTTTATAATCTTTACTTCTAGATCATTAAAATTGTCTTACTTGTATAAAGAAGAAACATTCACCAATTAAATCTTTTAATACTTCTCATTGTCGTTTTTGTTCGGTGTTGGCACATTGCCAACGACGCTTATTACTGTTTCTTTGCATTCACTCACATTAAATTGTTAATTTATGGAGGATTTCATCTCGCTTCTTCTTCCCAGTAGTCTTTTTTTTTCTCTTATTATTACAAAGAATATAATTTACATAAAGCTGTCAAATTGAAATGGATACCATTATTTCAGCTTGAGATTGTAAACATTGAGACTTGCTCATTTCCAGCAGTGTCGTCATAGAGCGCAATAAACTTCTTTCAAACTGCCTATCCCAAATAAAATTTGAATGTTTGGTTCTATTTTTTTGGCAGACGGATTTACAGAATTCCCCCGCCGCAAAAACTGTGACGCAGTCACCAATTTTAATGGTGCAGTGCATTCAGATTCAAGAAATAAAAAGAAAAAAAAAGCACATTAATCTCAGCTTCTTGATGTGTAAGGCGCTGTGAGACGTTTTATTGAGTGTCAACAAAATATAGCTGCGCACTTCTTATTTATATGACTATTCTGCCTACATGGCAGCATTCCAAATCCTCACGTGATTCAATTCTGAAATGGACAGAAATAAGATTTCTATTATCTCAACACACATGTTCTTAATAACTGTACTGGTTGACGACTTGAATTTCGCCGATCTGATGTTTTTGATTGTGTTTATAACTACTCTTCTAAGTTAAACACAACTACGTTTTCCTTTCCACTGGAATATTTAATGAACATCGAAATCGATACTTGCAAAAAAAAAAAGAAAAAAGTTTAGTTCACTCGCAACAAAAATGAATTTCATCTATTCTGTTGGACAACTTCCAATAAGGTTAGACTATAACAGTTCAGGAATGTTATTAGTTGTATAGTATAAATTCTATAATCTGTTTCAAAAAAGGAACAAAATTAAAATCGAATATACACTCGTGTATTGATCTACAGGAATTGATGTATATATTATACGTAGATAGAGGCGAGGATTGTAGTGTTGGTAGTATAATTGAATAATGTAGTTAGATAATATCATGCGTGCTTTTTAAATAATTTCTTACGTTATTGATTTGGTTCTTAAACGCCAAATTTGATCCCCCCCCTTTCAGAACATCGCTAGAAATCGCAGTACTTAACAAGTGGGAGATTTTATAACGCAAATGGCAACTGCCATCCCAATTAAATCTACATCTAACGTTTGTCAGTGTTCGTTGCCACAGTGAAACTACTATTCGGCCTGTTAAGAATAACGTAGATGCGTATCGAGTCACATTCTAGCTTACTTTCCGTTGGTTACTTTCATCTTAAACATACTATCGTAAAATGCCTTTTTTAAGATGTTTTGGTACAATCAGTGAAGCATCCATATTCTTCAGAAATATAATTGCTTCACTACAAAAGATATCCACAACATTTTTTTTTACTTCACGTAAAAAAAAAAAAAATCAGCGTTAAGGATTTAAGTGTCACGCAAAAAATTAAGGGGGTACTTTTCTAAAGCTCCTTACTCCAGTTATTAAAAAAATCATTGCCGCTACATCATCGCATATTTTTAAAAAAATTTTGAACAAGGCGACCATGCAGGACCGTCTGGCGCAGTCCTCCAAATACGGATGGATGTGATCGAATATTTAATATAATTTTTATTTCAATTTTTAGTTTTTGGACGTTGCAAACTTTTAATGTAGTGGTTATTTGAATTAAATGTAAGCTTGCTGGGAATATTCCAGCCAATTCTCTGAATTTAAAGACAAGAAACAAATATCGGATTTCTTTGCACGATAATTCCTTTTTAATTATTACGTAAAACAAATGTGTTTTGCACACTTTTATTCTTTACTTCTTACCATCCTACAGTCCCCAGGCAGTGTACTAAAAGATAGTTTGAAAGTGGAACGAAAGATTTCGAGGTTGATTGCTTGTTATTTTCATTTCTTTAATATCACAACTCAGGAAAAAAAATCAAATTGAAAGACGGAGAGTGATAAAAACGAAGTGTACTCTCTCCCTCCGTAATCTGCGTCTTCATTAATTTTATCGCCCTAAGACAGAATTCCTACTTGTGAGGAACTTGCCAGATACGCGTAAAGGACTCGTGCAAAGACTTCAAGTAAATTGCAGATATAAACATTTTAATAACAAGAATATTTCCTTTCGTTGATTAAGTCGAGAATAATTTCGAAAAGGATTTACAGTCGAGTTGGTGTTTTGCTCGCTTTCTAGGGGTTCATTGTTCAAATGCTGCTTCATTGTGTAATCTCATCCCACTTTCTCTTCGAGGACTTCGACTTTTGTGCTTTCGGGGTTTTTTTCGTGTGTACTTGCTCTTCATTCTCATTAGAAATGAATCAGTGAAGTCCACAATGCTACAAATGGAAGAATATAATAACAAAGAAAAACCTTAATGGGTTTTTAAATGACCTCTAGCGTGCAAAAAACGAGGACATAAAATGTGCACGCCATAGGGACATTGCATAGTTCCGATATTAAGGATGGAAATGGAGTCCATACTTACGGGCTTGATGAACAGTTCCTTTCTTCCTCGAATTAATATATGGGGTGCATTTAACGTGATCGCTCTGATAATTAAACGATGGCTGCTCATCAGAGTATGGCCACCCAAAATCTAATGTTCGCTTATTCCACCTGTGTAGAAACTCCATAGAATGACTACAGTGCACTGTAGTCATGCTCTGGAGTATGGGGTACTGTTTTGGTTAAAAAAAGACTTGGGAGGGATAAGGAACATTTATAAGGGTTCTCAGCTGCAGGGAAGTTAGCCATTCTCATTCAGAAATAGAGAATTTTCTACCTCAAAGCAGACTGACTGGAACCAGACATAATATACTTGCATGAGCCTGAATTTCTTTGCTATGATCCAAAGAAGTATGGCCACTTGTTTTTTTTTTTTTTTTTTCAAAGGCATTTGGTTGTTGGCACAGTTACGACTTAACATACAGTTATATCATATTTATAGAGAATTCCATTGTGTAAAAAGTGTTTAAAAGTGGCCCACAGCCCTTCGATCAGTGGGCATCTCTTCTTTTATTTCCTGACTTCGGTTTTTAAGCCTTTCGCTTGTGATGAATTCTTGTTTACCTCCTCACTAGCATCATCCAATAACTCATGTCAAGGTCTGAAGCATCTGTTTTGAAGTATCTGTAAATGTAGACTTCCTCAATATATATCTAAATGCCTCGATGACTTCGGAAAGAAGATAAACAGTCACCCTTCCACAAACGCAGACATTTTCTATTGAGTTCAGATTTGGACTGTTTCCAAGACATCCTTATAGATATATTAAATCCACTCCATTTCTTTTCACTAGCTTTCCATCTTGCTTCATAATTATTTATAATGAATAAATAAATAACTATCGCAGAATACAGTCCATATAATATTAGTTCTGGTCGTCAACAAGAAAAGATGTGCTTTTTATTTTTTTCTGGCCGATTCAGTTGTTAGTCGCTCTTTGTCACAGGAAAGTAGGTTTATTTTTCTTAGAAACCCGGCATTTTAATCGCTTGATTAGCAAAATTCACCGTTGAAGACGTACATAATAAATACAAATTATAATTGGGACACATCACTTTCATCTCGCTCACTCCGTGGGAAAACTAAACTACGGCAATTGTGAAAGGGGAAAACCAGCTGTCTCCGAATTTTCTTCAAAAAAGAAAAGACATTGCTGATACTCCATCTGGGAAATGAGAAGATGTTCGTTCATATTCCATTAATTTCTGTATTAATAAAGCAAATGAGATTTGGAAACAAAAAACAAACTCGCAGTTAATTTCTGTCAGCGCTGGTTTCTTGGTTTGTTTCAGTCTAATAGTTCGTTTTCAAGTAACGCGGAGGGAGAGAGAAAATCGCCACGAAAAGATTTGTTCCCTGTCCTTATGTCGGTTCGTTTCTTAAGAAAACGTGTCGTACTCTGGTTTAATTATGAAAACAGCTTCTCGTTTTTCGAAACATCTGACAGAACGGAGTGACGTATTAACTTGTTAGGTTCAGGAGCAGCATGTTCTAAATTGCCTTATTGCCTCCGTAGCGCAATTGGAAGAACGACGGTATCTTGCGCCCTTCAATTGGAAAAGGCTTAAGTTCGAGTCTCGTCATGGCGGAAGGAATCTTTATATGGACTTTTTCAATGGAAGGCGAGTTAGCAATCTCACACGGAGGTAGCAGGGTTTTTTCCTCTCGGAAACTCGGATTTTTCATCCCGCATACAGACAAATCGGCCCTTCAGAACACATGCAATTTACAGGCAAAAAATACTAGCTGTGGTGGTGATGGACAGTTGATGTAGATGATTGGTAGTAGAGGTTGGTGTAGAGGTGGAGACGGAGAGTTGTACAATAGGTGTCCTCCCGCGATGAGTCTTCGGACTCCTTGGAGGTGCCACGAAAATAATAATAAAATATATTCAATAATTCCCATACTTGCAGCCTAAAAAAGAGAGAGTAATAAAAAAAAATAAAACGCTGCGTAAAACTAAGAATTCTAATAGTGGATAACCTAGTTGCTTGGAAGAGTTGGTTTTAGATATAAAGATTGGGATGGGTTTTTAAGTAGTTACTTTCGAGGGGGAGAAATATCCCTGTTTTTTTTGGTGGTGGAGTGGATAAGGTAGGTTTTACGTTATAATTATTATTGTTACGTGTCTGGTGAATTTTACTCCTGTCTTCTTAAGCTTCAGAATTGCAACCTTGTGCAATTAAATTTTTTTTAAAATTTGTTTTTATAAGTTCTAACTTTAACCTTCAAATCTGTATCTGTCCAATCCTAAGCTGTGCGTGTAGCTGAGTGATATGTTTCTTCAGATCTTCGACCTCTGTTTGCTGCACATTTTTCCTCAAGTGGCCCTGTGCCTGTGACGCCATCGCACTTTCAAAGGAAGCAGTTTCACTGACCCAAGTTTTCAAAACCATCAGATACTCTTGACATTTTTCGCACTTATATCAAACCATAAAACGAATATCAGTAGAAAACCTGCTATATAAAACAAACTTGCAGAACTGCCTGAATGAAGTGGTACGTGGAATTAGCGCTTGAACTGGAAGAAAGGTCTGTAGGATATCTCAGTGAATTTTATACATAAGTCGTATGCAGCCTTAAGAGTACAAAAGAAATCACCTTACCCTAACGGATAGTGAGTGTTTCGGTGAGGCCACGGGCGTCATAGTTTTTTTTCTTCTCCAAAGGTAACATCTGAAATTTCAGCACTAAGAGGAAAAACTTCTGCTGGAAGGAAGAAAAGCGAATTACAATGACATTTCGTTTCTTCACTCTGAGCGAGAGGATACGAATCATCTCGTTATTAAAATGAAAAAAATAAATAACAGTCTTGACAATAAAAAAGAAAAAATGAACTCCGAGCACCGTCTCACTAAGCAATTTTATCGTTTTTTTTTTTAATATTTTTGGATGCGTATTTTTCACCTTTCCGTGATGCCACGGTAGGATTTCAGAGCACATTTGAAGAAAGTGAATTACCTTGTTTTATGTGGAGAATAGTTTACAGGCTATGATGATGAAACTCTTCAAAACAGCACGAAGACCATGAGGAAGAGAAGACTTTGACAGATACAAAGGAGAGAGAAAAAAAAATTGAATTTATTGCTTGCAGATTTCGTAATCTAACCTGTCTGTTTTCCAATGACAATTTTTATGTCACTCGGACGTAATTCCTCACTGCTTGTTACTACTAGTGATTCGCGCGCAGAATGGAGGGTGAGGGATTATCACTCGGCGCTCCATTACATTTTATATCGGTTCAGATTCGTCGTTCTTTCCTTCTCCGCTGCCTGGCGCCACTTGTGCATCACGCTTCAATCTTCCCTGTTCGTGAGAGAGAGAAAGCGATTATCATGACGACTAATACACCATTGTTTCTTGAAACGCTGTGGATTAGACTTTTCCTCTCACACAGGTATGATAAAAAAAAAAATGTTATGGATTGTTTTTGATCGAAGATTACTGCAATTTACTTCTCTACTTGAAAAGTTGCCCCCTTGCAATTTGATGCCGCGAATCCAACATTTTGCGAAAAGCCTACGTTGTGATGAGCGTCAAGAAAATTTATTTTCTTCAATGCTAAATGGTGCTCTGGACAAAAAAAAAAAAAAAAAGTAATTGGATACCAAGATTGGGGGAGGTAGGGGGGGAAGAACTTGGACCTTTTCAGTAAGAAATTTCTGCAGAGTAGCAGGGATATTTTAGTCATGGGAAAGATCATTCCCTAGAACTACTTCTCAGGTCACTTTCACCATCTTTCTGCATAGTCTCAAAAACATTTGAAAATAGAAACGTTTGCTCGGTTTCACTCTTGGTATTGGTGTATAATGCATGTTTCCGTGGGAAACAAAACAAATAATGACGACACTTGATTAGAAATCCAATAAAAATATTTCAATTGTACTCATTGTTCTTCCGCAAAAGTAAGTTTTCGCACCTTTACAACTTTGATTTTTGTTCCATCCAACATGGAGTATAGAACAGTACAATCACAGATGCTATCAACTTGTAATAGCGGAAGCTACAGTTCCCGAAATAACGCGAATAAATCGGGGGATTCTACTCCAGGTACAGTCATCGAGAGATGAGTAACTACAGCAGTGCAATCTGGTGGTTCATCTATAACCGTTTTTTTTTTTTTTTTTTTCCGCACCCCATCACATCTCGCAATTGTGTTCTACCATTCCTAACCTTTACTTACATAGTTAAAAGCCACCTGCCTACTTGGACAAGAGCAGAAACAGAGAGGAAAAAAGTGGTGCATCAGTGTTGAAAATACCACGTGAACGATGCAATGAATTTCACGTGTCGATGTAATTCTTAACTCTTCGCAACTTACTACTTCGCGTTGGCAATTGCAAAGCAGCTTTCCACTTCTCTTATTCTTGACATCGACTGATTAGTCCATTAGCGGAAATAATAACGGTTTCGTGAAACTGCGTAATCAATCATAGATGAAATCTAACTCGGGACTTCAAGTAAATGATTATAGAAGCCGTAAACGGCAAACCGTTGTTGGACCCACACGCATAAATACTAGGTCAAGAAAGAAAGAACATGCTTCAAGAAAGAACATACTTTAAAAATCCATAAGAAGTGGCATAAAAAATAGAACTAAATTCCAGAAAGTCGAGTACTGATTAAAATTGCTGTGTATGAAGACGCTAATCGAAGAATAAATTCATTAATGATGAAAAGTAAGATAGATGCATAAAATACAAACCCGAAAGAGAATTGATGATACCTCCGCAAAGACTTTTCTTCGTTATTTTCAAATTGATCCTGGACAGTTGTCGGTAACAAACTAATTCTGACGTCTTCACCGTCATGGATTTTGCTAGAAGCAAATATGAATTACTCATGGCTGAAAAACACAATTGATAAAATTTGTTTAAAGTTTGGGCACGAGACTAATTGCTAAAACAACAGTTAATTTTCTGACATTGGGAACAACTGAGAGGCTTTTTTTGAAGTTCCCAAACACCACTAAAAAGTATTTTTATATCAGTTTTTTTTTCTTCATACTGCCGTAAAAATTCTCAGTGTAAATTAAATGCTAGCATTGGTATTAGTCTTCAATTTCACTAATTTTAGAAAAAAAAAAAAAAAAAACTTCAATATCACAGCAGTCGTATGTCAGAAATTGGTATTCTTCATAAGTGATGAAAGTTCAAGGCTTGTCCGATGTTGAAGATTGTGTCGGCTAGGTAATTCTCATAAGCTCTCTGATCTGTTTTTCGAAAATTTCTAACTCTCTATGTACTCAGCTATGAAATAAGGATGGATTCATAATATCCTCGGTCTGTTAATTCGCTGAAGTGAAGCCTTCTCGGCACTTTGCCAATAGCTACATTTTTATTTCGGATTCTTGTACGTTAAGATGTATTGGATCAGTCGAATAGGATTAAGGGATAGATAATCCTCTAACATTGCTATTGAGACGAAACTAAACTTAGTTTTTCAAGCCTTGAATAAGCAGGGTTGGGACTCGCAAGTAGATGATTAAAAGTTCATCGAGACACAAATCCCTGCTGTGGGATTTTGAGCCTACATCTACGACTGATCAAATGGAGAGGTTGAAGCTCTCCACTTGGACAAGCAAAGACGAATCTAGTTGGCATAAATCTGTTCATCTCGAAATTTTGTCGGAGCGAAAATAAACTAGGTAATAATTCAGCTGAAATCACAAGTGAACTATTAAAAGTGCAGTTTGGCTTGCGCAACACATCGAAACTAATTCGTTCAGCTATCCGACAACTGTTAGTAGTTAAACACGGACGCATAACGGAAATGATTTCGCAGTAGGCGATCGGCTGCATTCAAATAGTGAACATAACATTAACTAACAAATGCAATTCTGGTTGGAATGATAAACAATTTAATCCCTCTGAAGCTGCTTCTCTGTGAACCCTTGGGATGTGTACAAAATTTCTAATAACCTGAAGGAACAACTCAGTTGTCTTTTTTTGCGTGGGCTTAAACTCGTTAAATTTTTAAATTCCTTTTCCAGGATTTAGATTACCAGTTTCAGTGACTCAAAAAAAGTCTCCATAACCTACTCAGCTGATGGCACATTATTGTGCCATCAAATTATTGTACTTTGATGCCATAAACTCCATAAATTAATTCCTCCTCTATAGTTGATATGTATGTATGTAGCGCCACTACAAAATCTGTTCGAAATCGGTGACAAGATAAAATAGCACACCTGTGGAAGACCAACAATCCACTGAGTTCTGAGGAAAATAAGCAGCAAATGTACTGCATAAGAAATTGCTTCTGTAGCATTCACAATTTTTCTACCGTAATATCTTTGACACTTTTTGGTTTTTATTTTCTAAGCAATTAAGGTGTGGCCCATGTACTATGCCTATAAATTGAATGTATACTTCTTTCTGGCCTGTTTGCTGTTTTTCGGATGAAATACCAGAATTTACGGACCAAGAGATATATAGGACAAATAACAACGAAGAAAGAATTTAATCCCATAAGGCTCTCACTTTACTTTTCAGGGGAAAAAACTGAAAAGTTAATTCGTTTAATTATTTATCATGATGGCGAAACATTTCACTTCATGAAATGTTTATTTGGGAATAATTCAAGCACCAGTCGTCGCTTCCAGCCGACTTTTACTATGCTCAGACTAACAGCTAAATGAACCACATGTGGAAAAGTTTAAAGAGATGTTTAAAACGGGGCTTCGCTATGCGGAAGAGTTTTCTGTGTTTTTCTAATCACCTCCCTACTATAAGCCAATTAATTCCACTGTCGAGACACTGTTTTGTGTCTCCGACGCCATAGATCCATTTCTCTACGACTGCTTTCCTCTTCGGCGAATAAATAACGTCAACTTCTGAATCGTTCGGAATTCCGTTGGCGTCTTTTCTTTCCCCTTCACCGTCCTACTGCACTGAAGTCTAGCGTGCGACTTAACAATCTTAAATGTGTGCCGGGTTAAGATGACTGCTTTGACTGTGACACAGTCCGTTCAAGTTACGACGCAAATAAATGCGCATTGCGTTTACTGGACTGGTTTCCGACTAAATTGAGGAAGGTGGCGTATTGCAGTCGTACGTGGAGCGATTCTTCGGGAAATGAGCAGCAGCAAAAACGGATAAGGAGTGTTTATTATGGACACGAATCTGATGTCAATTATTTTTGGTAAAGTGCCAAAGCGTCGCACTTTTTCGAATAAAAATAATTGTCTTGTACACTTCAGAATTACTTTTTTGATTCCATAAAATGACTTAAGCTTTCTTTCAACAGCGCTTAATCACATTGACAAGTCCACCTACCAAAAGATTATGTAGAAGAGAACTCCGTATCCCTCAATATTCGGATTAACTGCTTAACTGCAACATGGAAGACTAATTTCTGGGAACAACAACAACAAAAAAAAAAAAAAAAAAAAAAAAAAAAAAAAAATGCTAGCATTGTGCTGCCCTGCTGGGTTTAAAAAACTTCTGTTCTTTCTGATTCAGGTCGAGGCTTTGTGCTGGCTGCTACCCTGTTTTTCCGATATTATTCGCTTTAAAACGTGTTTATTATCGTGATTATCTGAAATGGACCTAATCTAACCCCAATTAGTTGAGCTACCAGTTCCAAAGTTCATAATTGTAACCACACACACACTCTGTGTGTGTTTCACTTAACAAACAGCAGCTATTCAGTGAATATTCGTGTAGTTCCTACTTGTTGAGAAATTTGGGATTGTTTGTGACTGCTTGTATCTAACACATCCTCCAGTATCTGTTAGCGAGTTGAGGCAGCCACCTTTCTCAAGTAGCGTAGGCTCCTCCTGTCCTATTATTCAGTATTTTATTCCTACCTTGTTAGTATCTTAGGACAAATGTCCACTTTACGGACTTCTTTCTTCAACATTGCCTACTCTGAGCTTGCAAAGTAACAAATTGCTACTCAATAGCAGAACACGCTTCCATCTGGAAAGCTGTTTGTGCAAGCAGCGTTCGATATACAAAACTACTGAGCGAACTGTGACCTCGTTTATTGGCTAAAAAACTGCACACTGCAAAATGGCATCTAGTTGAATGCAGTTAATGTTCAAGAGATAAGCTGTGTGTGTGTGCGCGCACGCGTGCCCACCATGAAATTCAGGTACCTGGAAATTTTGCAAGTAGGTAGTTTGTTTTCGACAGGAGTGACTGAAATCGCTGTAATTTTCTGCTTGAAACGCTCAAAAATATAGAAATCTGCTTGTTTTGCAGGAGAAAAGAACTGAAGCTGTTTAAAGAACTGTTTTTAAGACGTTTTCTATTTTCACTAGTTTTTAAATTTATTACACCTGAAAACTAAAGGAAATTTGTTTGTTCCTGCAGAGAGAGGGGGGGGGGGACTGGGGATTGCGCGTTAAGGACCGCATAATGGATAATGACCCTTCTCTTTACGGATACCTACTAAAACTAACAAGTTAATTTTTTCTGTGCTCATATAAGTTCGACGACTACTTGTACGTTTTTAAAACAAGAATGAACAAATAGATTGACGATCTATTTGTTATATAAAACCACGAAAGGATGTTTTGCACATTAGCGCCATAGAGGGATACATGAATCAGATAATCCCTGCTCTAAATACTAAACATCGTACTTTTCAAGCCCTCCATTGTACAGAAATGATATTGCATTTAGCGATGAAATTCACGTACCATCTAAAGACATTCGTAAACATCCATGTCAGAGTGGATTTCGAACGGCCAGTTGATGAAACGTTCGACTTCGCCACTCTGTCATCCAACTTATACCGATAATTTAATGATCAGGAAACAAGCCCTCGATTTCTGTTCTCTTATACCAACTACTTGGTCGGTAATGCATTAGTTATTTTCTAGGCGATCGTATTTGCAACTGAATAAGCTTCATATTTCGGTAACGATGAATAGTTTTACTATAAAATTTCTTCTACACACAAACGCTAAGATAAAAAGAAATATTTATTATTGCTTTACAGATCTCAAAGACGAAACAGTGTTTTTTGAAAGCTGTCCAATTTCGAAAGCATTTAAAGATTACTATCTGGAGCATGACTTTGTTTTTATTTCGCCAGCGACAATTAATTTTTAATAGTCTATTTTTATATGACATGAATGCAGAGAGGAGGAAGCCAAATATCAGTGGCGCTGATAAATGTTAACTATTATTGCTGGGTGTATGAAAATATCAACAGTGACTCAGCACAAATACAGGATGATTTGTTACAGTTTATAGAAGTAAATAGTGTTAATTGAAATGCCTGTACATGTCAGATTCTGACATGTACAGGCATTTCAATATATATATATATATATATATATATATTGCTTTGCTTATATATATATAAGCAAAGAAAAAGAATTGCTATCCAATTGTATGAGACCTCGTGTAGACCATTCATTTTTAACCCCTACCTTGGATTATTCTGTATGTAGCCCACTATCCAATCTGTCTTTTTAGTCGATAGTGCGAGGCACTTTCTGAACGTTCGTCTACTGCTAGCCCATGCCATGTGCACCGGTGACGTCCGTGACTCTGGGAAATAACAAGGGGGTTTAGACATCACGTTTATCGCTATGCTTCGGGCGTATCTCGAACAGTTTGATAGTTTATCTGGAGCACAGTTCTCTTGCGATGGTTGAATGCTTCTGAAATTTGTCGAAATTTCTGTTGAGAGTATTGGGGAGGGTTGTATATGAAGTCTAGGGAAGCGTACGAAGGTTTCGGTATTCTCCAGCAAAAATCTTTTGGAAGAGAAACGCTTAGACGAACTCTGCCTGAAGGCTAAACTAGTCTGTATGTGGGCGCATTCATTGATATGTAAGGTTTACTTTTTTGCGGTTTGGTCTGAAAGTTTCTTTCCAATTTGTGAGCTCTGAAAGCAACTGAAGTTAAAGTTCCAATTTTTATATATAATTTTTTTTTTATTCGAAAGATGGGAAAAGAAAGTTCTCAAGAATCTTTGCCCTAAAGACATTTTATTTATTTATTTATTTTTTTAAGGCCAGTGCATCTATTTCAGCCATTGTCGCGATATTATGGAATCATCGACGTTCCTCTTCATAAATTTAAATCTTTCCGAAATGCTCATTCGGAACTGAGTGGCTACTTAAGTTATGTACCAGCGTTGTCTGGAAGAGGAAATCTCGAATATCTAATTCAGGTCTAACAATTTCGTGTGTCTGCTACAAGTAAAGGTCACTGCCGTGTGTGTGTGTGTGTGTGTGTATATAACTTTTCTGTTTGCTTACTTGGGAAAAGTAAGCAAACAGACAAGTTATTTCCAGAAGAATGTTAAAGATACCAAGTTAAAAAAATTACTTGTGTATCTTTAACACACACATTGATCTCTAGGCTGAAGTAAATATTCTTGGAATTTTCAGAAATAAGATTCAGTCAGGTGACAACTCCGTCACCATCTAGAAACGAATCAGTGAAGCATTAATAACCTTCACTGATTATTTAAGAACTGGGACATGCGATCATTTGACGCGCAGTTTATGATTCCTACCTTGACGGTTGTGTAGGATAATACTATTTCGTGAAGTTCCCCATGACTTATTCTAGTTGGGAATCCTTGGACTGTCACTCAGAGGTCGTATAGTGCACGGTGTCAGCATTTAAAGTAGAATTGCAAGATCTCCAAGGTCTTTCGTCTTAACTGCACCGATGATGCTCTACACAGTGCATCTTAAAATTCGTTTCTTAATGCTACGAATTCACTTTCCAAATTAATCATGGACTTCTGTCTACTCTTCATTGACGAGGCCTCTACTATAATTATGGTTTAGTATAATGAGGTTACGTGCTGAGTCGGCATAGGTTAAATAGGGCGTATTTGATGACCCATTTTAGTGCTGTCAGGAGGATTTTTAACTTGTTTGGAATCTGATGTCCAGAAGAATATTAAGTGTAGAGGTTGTGGTGTGTGTGTTCTTCAGTTATGGCTAGGACGGGATCATTTTCCTGTATTATATCTTGTTACTTGAATAAATTACCTCACTTTCTGTAGCTCAACACCTACTAGCACCATTTGAAATTCTGATCTGAGTGCAGGTGATTGCCAGCTGTTCATTTTTCTGATTATTTCCCATGCCTAAGAATGAAAAAAAAAAAAAAATAGCACTATGTAGCACATATTTTCCCTCTACATACCCCATTCTTGGAGAGAGAAATTATGTAGTTTAGATATTAGCAGTCATTTATCAATTTTATATTTATCCTTTTTCTCTACCGTTCTGCAGGTTCATGGCACACTTCTGAATTGGCTGTTTCGAAACAGCATATCTTCAGTCTTCATTCCAGTTGCACCAAGTGGACGAGATGCTGGTAAGTCGCTGAATTTATTTTTTTCTTCTCTCTCTCCGTATTCAAATATATGCACAAGCTCAATGAGAAGATAAAGTAAGGTAACAGATAAGATAACCGTGGGATATAATTTATTAAAAATATTTACTAGAGAGAAATTTCGGCTTTGAAAAAAAAAAGTGGCGCTTATATGAAATACTTTCATAAAAGAACAGATGCTCGTTTTGAAAGTTTGCATCATATTAAGTTGAGAAAATGTTCTGGAATTTGGAAAATTCGCACGCGAACATTCTAGAATACTTCGTACGAGAGTACAACGTTCATAGGCACAGCAAACAACCCATTTGTTCTCAAACTACTTAACGGCAATGACTTACTTCAGCCTAGATGAAGCGTAATGTATTATTACATAACACCTCCAGGACTCCAAAGACTCATCGAGGGAGGGCACCTGCTCCACAACTGTCTCCATCACTCCACTAACCGCAACTACTTTCATCACCAGCGCCATCTACCGCCGACCACCAGCACTATTTTCACGGACAATCGCAAACATCCATCCATGCTCATGGCCGGATTCGAACCCGCAGCCTTTTGGCTGGAGAGTGGTTAGCATATCAACAACAAATAATTTTTCACACGCCGTAAGTGACGTTTTCAGCTCAACTCAGTAATATGTATAAAGTTTTTTTCTCTCTCTGCAAGATTTTTTCTAGTAAAAAATCTTGCAAAGGTACAAGTTACCTTTTTCAAGTCACTGAAGTTTGAAATTCGAGTGTTATTATGATTATTTCGGAGTAGCTCCTCTAAAATAAACCAAGTCGTGCAAAATGTGAATCGACATTTACAAAAATGCGCTTTTTACAAAGAAACTTCCATTTCTGTTAACAACAATAACAAAAAAAAAACATACTCAATTTTCTACAAATATCAAGTACATGTTTGGCTTCGTATTTTGGGAAAAAAAGTACAGAAGAAAGTGCTATTTTTTTCTCATACTTAATTTGCATTGCAGTTTAAAATCATCACTAATTACTATTCAAATTCTTCTTTACCTGCAACATTTCTAACAAATGGTCAAGTCAGGTAGATAACATCTCTCATCTTTCAGGTAGATGAAATCTTTCCAAATTATTTCTGCATGAACGCTATTCCAGTTCAGGTTTCTTTTTGCTGGATCTCTCCCCCCCCCCCCCCCCCATGTCTCTTGGCCTCTTTCTAAATTCATTCCCAATATATTTTAGCATTAGAAGGTATTGAAGAAATGTTCGTGAATTCTCCCCTGAAATGGTTTGGGCATATTTTCGTAATTCATAAAGGGAAATAAAAATACTTGCTGAAATATAACACTGATGTGATATCTTATTAATTTGAAGTTACTAAGAGATCCGGGATGCAACAAGTTGCTTTTTTTTTTTCTTAATATGTACCAGAAGTTTGAGACTTCTGGTACATATTAAGAAATATGTACCAGATATGTACTTAAGTAATAAGTACAAATATGTACCAGAAGTTTGAGACTTCTAGGAGACAGGAAAGCGTGAAATCATATTTTGCAATGACAACAGCGCAGTTATTTTAACATGACCGGAGGAAATCCGGAACAAATACAGCTGAAACAGTGATTCTTGTTGAAGAAAAGGAAATTAAGGATAACTCGCAAAGGATGAAGCGTAATGTTTAGTGCTTGTGTAAATTTGATGTAATGCAAATTACTTTGAAACGAACAGTGACGTACACCTGACTCACGCGTCACGAAGATGTTCAAACCATTTAGAAACGACCTTTTCGTCTTGTCCTCTGGAAATCTAAGTTGATTATCGTGCGACTGATTACAATCGGTTGCATAATGATGAATATACGCCCTTCTTTCGAAACAAGAGATGGATGGCCTTGTATACCTTTACCCCATACTTCGTTAGTTCCCGTACTGAATAATATTCACGAAAGTGCTTACAAAGCGACATTTTTATAGCGGATGCGCACATGTATTGTGAAAGATACGAAAACGATCGACAAATCATTGATAGAATACGTATCCATGCGCAAATAAATGTGAATTAGAGTGGGCTAATTCCGAATTCAGCAGTGAGAAGCGAGAGAAAAATTATTTCTCTTAAATATGATTATTAGATGCGTTTGCGCTTCCATCATGAAGATTTTTAGAAAGCAAAAGATTGAGCATGAGCCGAATATGTTGTGTGCAGGCATCTTTTTTTTTTCTCTTATCCTCTTCTACATCCTCTTTGCCAAGTGGTTCGGGATTAAAAGTTTATGCATGTAAGATAATTACTCTCCCACCTGTTGAACGACAGGCTGATTATTTCGGAAATTATCCTAATTAAATTTGAACGTTTTTCTTTTTGGCGATGGCCGCAATTATCTTTACAGCATTATACATAGTTTTTCGTTGTTTTGGAGGAAAAGCAGCTGGTAACCTATTATATTACATCATTAGCTTCCTCATTACTAATTCAATGTGCTTGATAAGATAATTTGCTGGATATACGTGGCATCAGTACGGGTGCGCTTAGTTCCGACTTGATCACTGTTTTAATGTTTGATTGCTTCTGTCTTAGCTTATCTCCACCTCTTTCTGATATTAGACGTACTCCGCGGTCACTTTTTATTTAGTTAACAGACATCACTTCAGCTCCGAGAGCCGCTTTTCTTCCTGGAAAAACGCTCTTGGATGAGAAGCAGGCTGTGGAAGAACTCGCTGTTTCTAATATCCGTGTTCGATGTAATTTTTTTTCTCCTTGCAATGTCACATGGTGCAACAGCATATCAAAAAAAAAAAAAAAAGTTGCAGGAAAGCGGGATCTTCAAACACTTTCTTCTCCAGCCACAGATTTTTCACGCTTTCTACAAGGTCACGGATGAAGGCTAATCAAATATTAAGCGACTTAAGTTTCAGAAGATAAGTGAATGTCTTTCATGCTCTGTGGGGACGTGACTGTCATGATAATAGGGTGAAGGGAATGCAAGCAATCGAAATTGCTCGGGTTGTTTGTGGATAAAAGATGGTGCTGTGACAAGATAATCATATTATCCATCATAATTAATAATTCTCCATGATGTCACGTGGTTAAGAAGTTCTACTTTGATTCGTCAAATGCTAAAGAATGTTAATCTGTCTTTTTTAATCACACAAGACCTCTTTGAAGGATGAGGTTAGTTCCACTTTTGTCTTGGTGTTTCGTACCATTAACAGCCTGTCAGTGGAACAACTGAGTATTTGTACTTGAATGTTGCATTGTGGTCGAGGGATTCGAAACTACTGCTTAAAATGAATGTTTGATAAACCGAATTTTCATTATAATTATCTGATTTCATTCATGAGCTTTTTACGAAGAGGTTCGAGCGGACCTACTCTTTCCTACATTGATTTCGAGTTAAATAAATCACTAGATAAGACACAAGAGTTTTGATATTGATAGAAAATTAGTTTCACTCATGTAAACACGAATATTTTATTGCAAAGTTAAGCTAAATAAGCAATGCATTAATAAAGTGCAGTTCCTGTATAGCGAAAATACGTTCTTTGGGTATACGTAGAATAAAACGTTTATAGTATCTAAGTATGGCAACTTCGTGTCACTGTCCTTGTCTTCATAATTTGAAGAAAAGGACAGTGACATTTTCTTGGGGAAAAAATGGGATCGAATCCGATGGCGCAAGGATTATTTATGCTCCTTTTTAGCTGATTGCCCAGTTTCTGTCAAGTGAGGTTTCTTCTCCACAAAATAAACAAATCAGCAGAACACCCGATTATTAGATATGCTTTACTTGCCTCATAGTTGTGTGTTGAAAAGTAAAGCCGTTCTTTATTTAGAAGATGAGTACGAATGGCCTAAACCATATAGTTCGCGTTTTAAATTGCGTCAGCTCATTCTGTTCCCAAATATCTCCCAGTGATGGAGATATTTCGAATTTCTGTGGATTCCTTCCGTTCGCAAGGATGCAAACATAAGAATAACATCGTAGTATTGTTCCGACTGCCGGAATGTTTCACCGTCGATGTTGAGTGCCTGATTTATGTGCGGATTTAACTTCCGCACGGTATTCTTTCTGGAAAAGCTCTAACGATCTGCTCCTTTGGCCAACACTTGCTCCAATCCTTCCAGAATCCTGGATGTTTAATGAACGTGTGTGTGTGGGGGGGGGGGGAATAAATTCTTTGGTGATCAGTGGTTGCAGTTTTCTATAGTGTGCATTTGCGGGTAATCTTCAATCTTGGATACATCATTCAATTATGTGAATGAAATGGCTCCTTTCTCTATCTGTTAGTTTGGTCTAATCACAAATGAAAAAAATCCTCTCGTTCGTGCTTTATTTTCATATCCATTACAGAAAATCATATAACTTCTTTAATTCTATCCGGAATTTCATGCCATCCTCCACTTTTAGCTTTTCCGCACTCTTTTTCTCTCCTTTGTCTGAATTAGATTATAGAAAATTGAACGATGACATCATAATAATGCTTTTAAATCTAAGATCCAATCACCATTCCAATAAGTTTTCCCCCCTCCATATAGTATGTTTTATTTATTTTTATCATATTCTTAATCTAGTTTTGTTACAACAAGATTTCCTGCGATGTCATTGCCAGAGCAGAATATTTTTCATTCCATCACTGATTTTAAACAGTTCCGAGGTAATATCAAAAAACATTTGTATACGATATTTGCCATTCAACTCCTTAATTCTCCGTAAAGGCCAAATTTGAATTTAAAAAAAAAAAAAAAAAACTTATTCTGGGGATAGTGCCATCAGTTATTTTTTGAGACTACTCAGATAATCATTGTTATTCTTTATCCCCCTTCCCCTCCAGTACGTTGGATGCGGTGGCCATCTGAGGATGACACGCAGCAGCAGAAGTAAATTCGTATTCATATTTCGGTTTCATTATTGCATCTCTGCCATTGTATTAGCAGGTTAAATGAAATCGCCTCCAAGGATCTAATTATCGTTATTTAATCCATTAAAGAGGTTGTTTTGGAGTTGAACAGTGGGAACTAAGCATGGCGCTTAATTCCTTCCCGACTCTTGCGGACGCACATCAGCTTGACTAGCCGTAGATGTTAATGGCAGTAATTTCCGTTGAAAGCCCAGTTTCCATCTAGCGTAACTGACGTCGATTGAACATAAGCAAACTATAGCGGAGTCATTTATGTTCTGTAAGTTTTGCTACTATTTGAGGCCGCAGTATATAAATGGAATCCTTAATGTGCTGAGACACAAAAATTGTGCTAAGAAGATTAATGTTTCAGGATAAATGCTTTTTGAGCAGGAAGGAAGCAATGACATTTAATGGCGAGCTATGTCTTTAATAAGATGACTAACTAATGCCTCGTCCTACTTAAATGGAGGGGAGGGAGAATTGATTCGTCCTCAAAACTGAGTGTAAATTTATTTAATCTCATATAATCCAGTGTAATTATCTGGATCTTGATGCCTTAATTTCCGTCAACCAAAACCTTAATTAGTTCAGGTTTTGTTATTAAGTTTCTAAACATAAAACATTAAAACAAAAAAATCGTGCGCCCTGTGTTTCAGATTGAATAAGCCACAAACAAACAGGAAAAACTGATTTATATATATATATATACACACACACACACACACACACACTAGCGGGGCTCTTCCCTCCTGGCGCCTTCCCCCCCCCCCCCCGAGTTTTGGGTTGGTAAGCCGGTTCTCCATTGTTTTAAAACGTCCAACAAATTTGTTGTCTCCTGAAGGCAAATACATTGGACGTTTCAAAACAATGAAGAGACAAAAAACGTAGACAAAAGTATAGATACATGTATGTGTATATATAGAGTATATCAATCAGCAATACTTTTATGTAATATATTTTTTTACATAACGATTGTACACATATATAGGAAACTAGAATTTGCTAAATACTCCTACATATTTTGCTTAATACGAGTATACAGGGATATTTAATAAATTCTAAATTTCCTTTACGCGCGCTCAAGCAATTATATATATTAGTGACTTCCACCCAGGGAAGGTAGAAAACCTACTGTACATTATTAAGACTTATCCGAAATAAACTGTTGTATAATATCTGACATATTGTAAAGATTAATTTCCATCCGCCTACAAATTCTAAGGAAAGTTTCCACTCAGATAGTGAAAGTAAACGTTTTCCTTTCTTAAACAAGCTTAAAGTGACTGTGGTGCTTCGCAAATTTACCCTGAAAATTAATTCCGCCAGCCTTTAGCGACTTGGTAGATAAACCCATCGGTTTTGCTACAGACAAGCATCTCAAGTTGGATCATAGTACACCTTCCTTGTTTGTTTAACCTTTGATCCACTCGCACTGGGTGGGTGCAAGGACCACTGCGTGAACTATTCTCTTTAACATGCATTTATCTATTTATAACGCAGACGAGTTTGTTTTATTTTGTTTTATTTAGTCATGTCTGTGCTCTGGACCGTATTGTTTCCATTATAAAAGAACAAGGAAATGTACGGGTGTGAGTGTTCACCTGCGAACAAGAACAGAAGAATATTTGGTTGTGTGTGTTTAAAGGATGACATCTGCGGCAGGTGCTCTTTACTACTACAGATAACAAATGGCTTCTACTTCTGTATTATGCACGAATATAATTAAATATTGAGAATCAAATAATATATATATACACACACATACACACAAAGTTGTTTAAGAGTAGTAGTAGTTTCGAAATCTAAAACAGTCGTATTTGAATTGTAACAACGTTTTTTGTATAATTTTGTTACTTTCAAATAATGAAGGCGATATGTTATTGTAGGACTAAACTTGATCTGGTTGGAACGGTTTTGAGTTACTCGCTTTAAGGACAATTTTTTTTTTGCAAAAAAAAAAAAAAAAAAACGTACACATTGTTTACTTATTTATTATCATTTGTGACATAAATTTTGTTTCGTTTATAAAGATTTTGATGCAAAAAATAGCTTGATTTAAACAAATTGATAAGACTTCTTACTTTAATATACATTTTAAAAACGGAATTTCATTAACTCCGCTTTGATTAAATGGAATGTTTTTTTTTTTAACATTTTCTATGTTAATCAAATTTTTAAAACATTTTAATCAAATGGTTTGATTAAAAGTATATAACCGAGATGGTTTGAATCCAGCTGACGCATATCATGCTTTGCTAAATAATCCTAAAATTTACATTTGGGGAGGTGATCTGAAGATGCTCTTTTTCACTTAGTTGATGCAGAACTGATGGAATGATTCGAACTACTTATTAGTAGTTCATATGCTTCAAAATGCAAAGAACTTGAAGTAAATCAGCAAGTCGGATAGGAACCAGTCTCACTGATTCCAGAAATAAAGTTTAACCGTTTTATAGTGAAGTATTCGAGATTTCTCAAACATTCACACAAAAATATTGCTTAAGAGCATTTCCTCATTGTGTGAGAGGAACTTCTAGGGGGATAATATTAATTCCAGAATTTTCCTGATATAATGAAGGCACATCATCATTAATTGATTCAGTTTTGCTCATTTGACTTACTCTTTACTTCCACCCACAGTTTTGGTACCAGTTGTACAGCTGCTAATATTAGTAGCTAATATCAATCAAAGTCTTTGCTAATATCTTTTTGTAGTGATCGGAACACTTGAGATCTCTTCTTCTACTTCTCTTTAACGTACAGGCTCAAGGGCCAATAACTGCCAAGTAGACTTGTGTTCATATTAATCTGATTAATATTATGAGAGGGCAGTTACTCTTGGCTGCTGATTATTTTATGTACCAAACGCGTGTGTTTTCTTGCCTGTTTGCTTATTTAGACGAATTAAAGAAAACCTTGACAGGCTAGGTTACGATTTTCATGTCTAGAAATTACTGGGTGGCGGTAGAAGGAGTATTAGATTAAATGCCTTTGTTCTCACTTGCCTTTCAGATAATCCTGAATTGGCCAAATCCTTCTGGTTTCTTCCCCCTCCAGTAATCTTAAGTATAATGCAATTCAGTGTTACTTAAATTAGGTTCCGCGAAATCTTGTCAGGATTCCCAACAGCATAAGATTAACTTGTATTATACGTAGGTTGTGGAAAAAGAAGGGTGGGGGGGGGGGGAGAATACAGTAAACGAGGAAAATATTTGGCGAAACTGTGCTGTGGCACGATTTCTGTCTTTGCTAATGCGCGTGATTAAGCAGTTATTACTGCGCAGTGAAAGTCTTAATATTACTGTAATTATTTATTAAATTTATTTTACCGATCTAGATTTCCTTTTTTTTTTCTTTATGACGAAATCCCCAATAAAACAGTTGAAGGTTTTTGTGCGTTTTCTATCCATAAAATTTCGGTGAAATACCACCAAACTTTTTCTGTTGATGTGGATTATTCCTCAATCCAACAGTGAGAAATCTGAAGAACAATTCGTTTTCTGTAGCTATCAAGTAAACGATTACTTGGTAGTTTCTGGGTACAATTTCATAGCAACACAGGCCTTCGGCTGAAATGTCATTTTGGATCCTGTTCTGTTGCAGTGATTGGTGAGAATCCACTTCACGATAATCCAAGATGAATGACGTCTACTTTAACATTTACTTTACCACTAACTTTAATAAATATTACACAAAACTGATAATTTGTCGTTCGAAAGAAGCTCATATTTATCATTAAGATTTGTGCATTTTATGAACGTTTTTATCAAATTGACAGTTATGCAATTTGATAAAAATTCACAATTAACATTTTCACAATTAATAATATTCATAATTAACTATTCATTGCCATAATTAACTTTCCTATAATTTTTTATAAAAATTTCCTTAATGACCCCTAGAAAAAAAAATTATGTAGGTTTCCGCAGTCTCCAATAATAAACACTGCTGTAAGTGATTGTCTTCTAGGCCAGTGCTTCCCAAACTTCTGGATATCAGGGACCCCTTTGGAAAAATTAAAATATTTCACGGCCCCCTCGAAAAAAAAATCGTAATATATAAACATGCATTATTCTAATATTTATTGTATTTACATTCAATACAAAACATACACAGCGAATATTGCAAAAATCAAATGCAAACATTACATTTTTAGCATCTTACATACACATTTGACATGGTACATTATCTAATATTTTTATACAGATAGATTTTATATTGTTATTGTACGTTTGCAGTACAAGCACATGAAACGTAAAACGATTAGTAATAAAGAAAGAATTAAAAACATAGAAGTTTAATAACAATTTAATGTGATGGATGTGTTTCGATACTGCTACACCAATATCAGGTGAAATATCTGAAACTGCAATTCTTAGATTTCTGCTTTGAAATGAAACTTATATGAATAAGCATAGATTTACTAATATTCATTCAGCGCCGAAATATGCAGGAAGCAAAATTTATGAACCCCCACCAATGAATGATTTTTTACATTAAAAAATAACAAAAAAGAAATAATAAATAATAAAAATTAAAGACGCTTCTTTTAAGATAAAAAAAAATCTACTTAGTCTTAAAACATTTTTAATTTGTTTTCATTATTTCACCCCCCCCCCCTCAACAAAACCTACGGCCCACAGTTTGGGAAGCGCTG
This sequence comes from Typopeltis vanoorti, assembly GCF_054136105.1. Lineage (NCBI taxonomy): Eukaryota > Metazoa > Arthropoda > Arachnida > Uropygi > Thelyphonidae > Typopeltis > Typopeltis vanoorti. Next base: position 77,651,075 of record NC_143573.1, on the reverse strand, counting down.
TTCTAGGCAATTCAAATAGGACGGCATCGATTATTTTCGCCCATGATGCTATTTAGCATTCATTCTCTACACTGTTTTCCTGCCTGTAGCTTTTTTTTTCTTCTCTCCTTCAACCCGTCGATAGTACGTTGGTATTGCAGGTTGAATAACTCCTTGCTGCTATCACATTGACGTGGAATTATCCACAAATGTTTGCAAACGGGGAATAAGTTACTCCTGTTCAAATAGAATCCTGAAGTGCGTGAGTACACAGAATGCATGCAAAATCGAAGGATATTTTACCTTCTGACCTTCACGGTATTTCCCACATAAGCATCCAAGATGTTCTCTTTTCTTTCGGAAGCGAACTGGATTCAAAGAACATGCCTTTTTTATGTGACTTCCCTGAGTTTGTAAACCTATAGTACATTAGTACCGTGGGTGGTGGGGTAAGGATTTTGGTTTTTATTAATTTTATATAATAGGTATTATTTCTGGGAAAATTCCCATGTTACTCTTCTAAAATAAACTATTATTTTAATAGCTAATATAGCCTACTTTCGTTTTTTACCATGTCATTGACTCTTTACTCAAATCTTAGAGCATTACTGAAGTGTTATAAAACTACTATCCTATTCCAATGGCTTTAACAGGCCTTTAAGGCCCACAACCTTCCAAGCATGCTTGGATTTCGTAACCGAAATACGAGGATAAAGTCAACCCTATGCCTCTAAGTATTCCTGATTGTATCCCTGTGCGTTCACGGGGCCGGTTTGCCTGCTTGCAGGATGAAAAACCTCAGATAAACTTATAAAACTTAGATATTTGTAAGTTTTAGATACGAAAAAAGCTTGTTAGAATTAGAATATGGGGATATCCAGAATACCAATATTGATTTTGGATTCGAGATGAGGTATTTATTGGTCAGAAGTTACCCACTATCCTACCGGGGAAGGGGGAGAGGGCTGTTGTCGGCTACCATAATTCTCCGAAGTGCTCACCATCTGTAGATCTGTGTTCAGGTGTGCTGTTTTGAGGAATGAAAACCTTCCACCTTTGTATGAAACCGGATACCTCACCTTTAGTCGAAAACACCTGATAAAGATTCCTGACGTCATAGACAGGAAATGGAACCCAGGTTTTCCCGACCACTGGGCTTAAAACTGAAGGAGGGTCAGGAAATGGTTTGATGTTAAATCAAGTGTGAGACAAGAAAGAGCGAACATTATCGTGTTGCACCCTTGTCTCACACCTAATCTCCTGACCACCCTATCTCCTTCGTTATTCATCTATGCGGATCGCATTATGAAGGAAAGTGGCTTTAAACCTGGTATCAAAATTGGAGATGTAAAATCAGTTCCTTACTTTATGCAGATGACGTACTCCCTAATAAATCCAGTATAAATTTGCAGAATTCCCTAACTAAACCGAATAACTGCTGTAATAAATTTGGTATAAAAATTAGTAATGAAAAGAGGCAGAGACTTAAAAAATCAACTCCATGTAGAACCTACATGTAAAACATTTCATCTATTCAGGCATAATTTTAGTAAAGATGGCATATTCAACATAAAAATAGACAATTGGCAAAGCTGGTGTAGTAGAAAATCAACCGAATGTTTATTAACTGAGAGAGAAGTCATATATAAGCCTTCTGAGAGCTTCATGTTTCTCAGAAGGCTTATATTTGAACAGATAGCATCACTGGCAGTATTATATTAAAAACGAAGATATTAGAAAAGAACTTGCTGTTGTTAGCATTCAGGAATTTCTAAGCAGAGATAATCTTAGGTGGTATTTTTTTTCACTTAAACAGAATGAGTGAGGAAATGTTAGCAAAGGCTGTTTTTTTTTTTTTTTTGCCAGGATAGCAGGAAAAGGACCCAGAGGAAGACCAAGATATAGGTGGATTAAGACAGCGGTCTAGAACAGCGCTTCCCAAACTGTGGGCCGTAGGTTTTGTTGAGAGGGGCCGTGAAATAATGAAAACAAATTTAAAATGCTTTAAGACTAAGTAGATTTTTATTTTTATTTTAAAAGAAACGTATTTAACTTTTATTATTTCTTTTTTGCTATTTTTTATATTTTAATGGAAAAACTCACACATTGGTGTTGGTTCACAAACTTTGCTTCCTGTGTATTTCGGCGCTTAATGAATATTAGTAAATATTGCTTATTCATATGTTTCATTTCAAAGCAGTGGTTAATTGTGTTTACTTCGAATGCTCTCCAGGGAAGCTCCAAATCTTCCTGTCCCTTTCATCAGGCGTTCCTAATCAGTGACTGTTGATATTGACTTTATATACATATCAAAACTCGTTTTATATTATCACTGCCATACGAGTTAGTTTTCTGTTACCAATAAAAGTTTCGCATATACTTCACACATGAAAAAAGCTTAAACAAGTTCATGTGGGGAGATAGTAACTGGCTTGCAGTGGTAAACAACACGCCCTCCCTAACAGCCACTATACTGCAGAGGAAATAAAAACAAGTACTTTTATTATGCCAGTGAATAAGGTATGAGGAGTCTGTGTAATATATTTCTCAGCAAATAGTGCAATTAGAGACAACTGGGATAAAAACACTAATTAATGAATCACATGTCCCCTCATACAGAAACTATGCTGTGTGTGTGTGTGTGTATATATATATATATATATATATATATAGACAGAAACAAAACCATATGTTGCATGGGCAAACACAGTATCTAACTAAAAACTATTATTATTAATTATATATGTGCGAGTTCGATTTCCCAAGGCAGCAATAAAATTCAACCGAACGTATTAAAATCCGTAAAAGTGTTAAAACTAAGTAATATATATATATATATATATATATATATATATATATATATTAAAGATACCAAGCTATTTTAAACCTGGTTTTACTCCATTTCCCAAGTAAGCAAACAGACAAGTCAAGTTTGCGCCTGCACGTAATGAAAGTCTAGCTGACCCTGCAGGTAGTGCAAGACCAAGGCAACTCATGGTAAAAGTAGCATAAGCTCTGATCACTAATCTTAATATTTACCCATAATGCAAAGCACATCTCCAGGAGGAGATGTATGATGCTTTGCATTAAAGGCAAGGGGGCCACAACCCAGACCGGTTTGGACCTTTATTGAGGTCTCATCAGTGGGAGCCAGGCTAGAAATATCAAGATTTTAGTAATACAGAGCTTAAGTATTTTACCAGAACAAGTTACCATAAGGTGTTTTAACCTTATTAAATAAAAATCTCAGGAGGAGATATAAATGTAGAAAGTATTTTACCTTGGGTAAAAAAATGTTAAAGATACCAAGCTATTTTAAACCTGGTTTTACTCCATTTCCCAAGTAAGCAAACAGATCCAAAGTATTTTACCCAAGGTAAAATACTTTCTATATATATATATATATATATATATAATGAATATTATGGCAGTTTCACATATGGAATTCGGTTGAAGAGAGTTAGCATTTCAACTCAATTGTCAGCTATGCTTTTGTCTTTCGGTTGCGCGATCTTTTGTTAATACCGCACCAATCATATGCACGTTTTAATAACCCGCCTTTGCTGTCTGTTTCGCGTTAGGCTTAATTACCGTAAAGGGAGAAAAGTCACAAAAGAGAAAAATGTTCCTGGTCCGGGAATTCCCTTATTCAGGTAATATTCACTAATTTCATGTTATCAGTCTGTGGTGTGCCAGTATCGGTAAGTGGTGATATTATTTGATCTATTCTACGTTAAAAAAGTTAACCCTGAGATGGATAAGTGGCTGATAAAAAATAAAATAAAATAAATAAATAAATAAAAAAATCCCACGAACAATCAGAAGAAGCAGAAATAGACTAAAAAAAAAAAGGACAGTATTTCATATTTTACCAGAACAGCCCGCATCGTCTTCAGAACCAAACGGTAAGAGGCAAAAAATGTAATATATGCATTTGATTTTTGCAATATTCGATGTGTATGTTTTGTATTGAATATAAATACAATAAATATTATAATAATATATCTTTCTATTACGATTTTTTTTCGAGGGGGGGGCATGAAATATTTTAATTTTTGCCAAGCGGACCCTGACATCCAGAAGTTTGGGAAGCACTGGTCTAGAAGACAGAAATAAAATATCTGACAATATTTGGAGTCCTGAGAAATAACACACTAATTTACTAATTTCCTACCGACAGTTTTCCTGTAATGTAAATTTCTCATGTAGAATCATCATAATATCCTGTACATCTGGGTATACATATCAGAATGATGATGATGAGGATACAATTTAAAAGTTGTAGCTTCGGGATCACAGCAGCTCTTAAATCTTGCACTGATGATTGTATTACCGGTATAATCATGATTATTTGATTAAGATAAATCCTGGATAACGTCCCCCAAATCAACGACAAAATGACTTGAACAAAAGTTTGCTAATAGCGAATAGTTGCACTTAGGGTATTGATTTTTTTCAAAATTTTGAAAGTTGTCTCGCTTTATGAAGATAAGATTTCATAGGAGGAGGAGAGAAGGGGGGGACATCCTATAGCGCTTTTGACCAGCGTGAGGGGAGGGAAGAAGTCTCATCTACAATTCCATCAACTGGTTTTAAGGACTATAAGCAAGTAGAAATCTAAAACCAATAGGAAGATTGCGCAAATCTGAGGATCTTGTAACATTTTGTAGTGATCGATGTGGATGGCGAATTAGCACTTTCTCAGCTTCGAATACTCTAAGCACGCTTATCTTGTCAGCATCGCAATTGATCTCGTAACTAATATGGGTGTTGCGTTAGTACTTTCATTGTCGCTTTCCCTTCTTGTTTTAGAAAAGTTTCAGTAGATAAGCTAGGTTATTCAGGCCTACCTTAACGGACTGTCTGCTGTGTTACTTGGAATAAATTATTATTAATTATCACTCTGTTAACAGTTCGGTAGTAAAATTAATGATTTTTTTTTTTTGCTTGTTTTTACCACTGCCAGGATTTTTTGAAAATCAGAAATAACAGAATTGAAAAGAGTTAATGAGCAGTAATATATCTGAAGATGGAAATCACTTTAAAAACATACCACATAATTGGCATGGAAATTTTAATATTTGTTTTGTACTTTTATTTTATAACATTAAGATAATATTATGGAGAGATCGTTGATCAAGTTTGCAGCATTAGTAAGCCGTTAGTTGCACTTTTGTCCGCCTGAATTTAAAACAAAACCTGTTTAAATGATTTGATGAAACTTTGAGATCTTTACATAATTTCCTGGGTCAGTCCAATTTTCATTGAAACGTTTTGTTATAAATATGCAGAATGAAAAAATCTTACGTAAATGTATCATACAAATCCTGAAAACCTTAGCAAAAAGGAGTATGTATCGGGATAATAAATTATACAGCTGTTTGCTTATGCAGCTGATGATTGCATATGGATCATTGATCTACTGCTTGTGCCTGGTTGCGTTATTAATACAATGGAAAGCAGATGATACGATAAAAGGCCATGACAGGAACAAATACGACAAGAAATGCAAAATGCCCTGGATAAAATTTAAAGGCAATTATGTTTTCAACACAGATTTCTTGCAAATAAGCATCATAGAGGACACATCTTCAATCTGCGGCAATTGTTAACCGTGGTAAAAGTGTTTACTATTAGCGTAGGATTTCCCAAAGCGGGCTCCATAATTGAAATTCTAGGCCTCCGCGAATCTTATTTACATACATTGCAAAATGTATGCAAACAAGATGGAAAATTCACTTTTTTTTTTAAATTAATGAATCGAATGCGATATTTGTTTTATAGCTCTTTTTGCGAGCAGTTTTTTTTTTTTAATCAGCAGACACCTTAACACGAGTAGTTGCCATTTGCCTCCATCTCCAATTATATGTAAAATTTTATGGCCAGAGATTTTAGGAAGGAAGTTTAAGGTTTTTAATTTTCCCATTCGCTTTACCCTACTTTGTATTCAAGCTCTGAAGTTTTTGATACGTTTTCCAACAATTATCTCTGAAAAGACGTTCTCATTGTATTCATCTACTAAAACTAAATTTAGAAACAGGCTAAATGCAGAAAATGTGCTGCAAGTTACGTCCATCGTACCAAACTGAAAAACTCTGCAGTTCAAAACAAGTGCGCTGTAGTCATTAAAATGGACTTTAATTTTAAAATTTACGGAGCAGTAAATTGCAAAATGGTGAGTGTTTATTGATTCTTCCTTTTTTTTTTCGTGTTTATTTTAAAAAATTGAGTTATGTGAGGGCTCCGTAGAAAACGTTTGCTTGCTTTACGGCTCCACTTTATAAAGAAGTTTCGTTAGGCGCCTATGAGTGAGTTTTAATGATTAGCATATGCTCAATATAACCATTTCTTAAACTTTCCTGCTCCATGGATATTTTCTCAGATGTTAGTTTCCAATCGGACACCTTTCCTGTAGTGAAATTCCTCTCGGTGAATGGCACCGATAATTCCACGCAAAGTATTTGTGCTGCAATTTTAAAATGTTATTACAGCATTTTCTTATTATCTTTCTTATTTTGAAAATGAAATAGTGCTATACAATTCTGTTTTTAATAAAAAAAAAAAAAAATAAAATAAAAAATAAAGCAAATTTTCTAAAAATAAAAAAAAAAAAAAAAAAAAAAAGTCTGAGCGGTGGAAATTTCTCGTACATACACTTTATAAAATGCAGATTTAGGGTTGTGGCTCTTAAATAAACCACCCAGAAGGATTAGAAGTCCATTTTTGGATCTGGACAGAGCCGTGACCTTCCCATAGTTAAAATGAGGGATATAACATCGTTTGCGGCTGGTAAGTTTATATACGGGATAACCAAGCAGATATTCATCTTTATGTTTGCGTTACCACATTTAGCCTGGGCAAGTATGGTTATTATTTTCAGCCATACTCCCTCATGGGAGTGAACCAAATATGACAGCCTAACAATTCATATTTCATGACCAGTTTCCGATTACCTTTTTTCCGAATTGGTTTGTCAGGTCCGAGGTTGTCCCTCGGACTTTCCTCTTCCGTTTTTGCTTCAATGCTTGCTTTGCCAATCTTTCATCCTCCATTCTGTGCAAGTGATTGATTAGTTCTGCTTGCACTATTTTTTAATGGTAACAACGTCAAGTTTTCTGATATCTTCATTTTTAATTGTTCGTTGACCCTTTTCCCTGCCTTAAAACTTTCACACGTTTTCCGGCTCTGAGTAATGGTTTTATGTTTCGTCCAACTCTGTCCATATGTTAAAATTAGTCTGAACACCACCTTTACTGGATCTTTTGATTGATTTTCTCTTATTCCATATAATTTTTTCCCAACTAGCTTTCCACTATACCAGCCTTTTATTCTGTTATCTTTTCCCATATTTAATGTGACTGAATAGCTAACATGTGTAACTGTTCCACTACCGACATAATTACCTATATATATATATATATAACCGAATCAAAATGCTCATATCAACGCATTTTGCGATAGCATTCTTGTATCTTTAGGTTATGGATTTAATGCAGTTGAATGTATGGCCATTTTTGGTTTATATACAATAATGTTTTCATTTATAACATGACTTAGTATCGTTTCTCCGTTAAAGTGGCCCGACAGCAAATTGAGATGACCAGAAATTAGATTTTGTTGCATACTCATATGGGAAAAAAAACGAAACTAATAGAGGCACACGTATTTTGCGAGTGATGTTTAAAAACAAGTTATTTTTCAATTTCATTTTCAAGGAACGTCCAATATTTTAAAATGTAGTTTATTCATGTTTTCTCGTTTCTAAACAAAGTTTTAAGATATCACACATTCAAGTATTATGGCTCGGTTTGGTTGGTTTGTTATAGAGTGATAACGCTGCAGATTTAGGAAGCCCAAAAAAATCTAATTAGTGTCATAAACCGTTTTTCCTCCTTTCCATCCAAGTAATGTAATCTGCTGCTTTAAAAATTCACTATTTGTGAAATGAAGCACTGTACTTTAATACTTTGTGCACCAGCGCGATATGGTTGCCAAGTGCAGGTTGCTGCAGCGAACTGTATTCTCTAATTGTTTTCCACGCGTCTCTTGTTTTAAACTAGTGCGTGTGGCTAGTTGATTGCACATTTATCTCGCGCAAGAATTAATTTTCAAATTCAGTAGAGTAGATTTGGTTAGGTAGAGATGCGAAAAGACAAGATTAATTCCTATGAAAAGGGATGAGTACACAGAGAGCGAACAAATAAAACCCAGCTTAAGCTTGTCAGTAAAGAAACGTAGTGTAATCAAGCGGCGAATAAATTCTTTTGGGGGGCCTCGTTAATCTTTGGCTCAAAAAAGTAATACGCACGAAAGAAATACTGGAACTATATTCACTAGAAACTTATCCTCTAAGTACATCACTGTCAGGATATCTTATCTAGAGAGCAACCATTGATCTTGACAATTAAGAAAAATGTGAAGTGGAATACGGTTGGGAAAATAGAAAGAGGAAAATTGATTTTGACATTTTTTTTTCTCTTGGTTACTTGCACGAAATTTCTCATCACGACATTCTTTAGCATTTTACGCTCTTCTGAAGATTTTATGGAAAATCCCACTTAATGAACCCAATATCCCCTCACCTCCATTTCCTTCATTCTTCTGCTGCCATAATCACAATATCAGTTCAACAATATAATACTTCTCAAAAGATACTTTGCTAAGAATTCAAGGAAAGGTCTAGAATTCCTTTTACAACTTTAGAAATTAATTTCTAAAAATTGAATTTTAGAAAATATAATTTTTCTGTATTCTGTAATTGCGATTTATCAAGACAGTGCTGGATTTCAGTTCTACTCATCTGCCATATTCATGCGTGCATTTTAAATTTTATTTTTATAATCTGTTTTCTTCGGATATATTAGGAAGGGCTCCGTTTTGTCTTGCAGCATTTAATGGGGTCTGCAAGGAAGGCAGAAAAAAATTAGTCAACGCACTTTGCCTTTTTCTCTACTTAGCTAGTTTTAGGCATTTTGTTTTCTAGCTTCTTCACTGATTCTGGCGTACTTCAGGGTTGTTCTTTCGTCAGCCTCTTTTTTTTGTAAGACATCAGTTCAGAACTCATCCTGTACATACAGGAACATTTCATAAGCGATTTTTCACTGAACGCTTGAGCGAATTCAAACGCGTCGGTCCCCATCTTTCAAACCAACCACAAAAAATAAAAAACAAATAAAAATTATCAGCAGGATAAACTTTTCTCACAGACTAAGTTGCTTAAGTGTGTTCCTGAACAGAAATCTTCCTTTTCACTGATGGAAAACGCTATTCATTGATTCAGACAAATCCTTTCTCATTCGAAAAACTCTTATAAAGTAATAATAACTGTAGTTTAATGGCTGGAATTTTAGTGTTATTTTACTTTTTCCTGCCCTAAACAAGAAAACAGCAGAATGCACTCGATTTACAAAACAAGTCCTTACGTGAATTTCGGCCATTAAAGGGCGTAAATTTGTAGTACATTAATATTAGTAACATTATTGAGATAAATAATTAAAACTCTAGAGAAAGAGAAAAAAAAAACATGGAATTTTTTTCAATCTACATTCGGTTTCCAATGAGAAGCGTGGTGGTCAAGCACTGGACGATGAATTTCATCTCCAATCCCTAAAGAAAGTCACAAACAACCATAGTATAATTCGAATACATGGCCTGTTTGCTGGAGAGTGAGTGTGCCAGGACAGCGGTTAGGAGTAGGCTCCACTGCCTAATACATGAGTCGTTTCTTTCTTCTGCAGATACTTTCATGATTTGTCATTCGGACCCCTCAGGTTTCCTTAAAATCATTTGAAACCAAAGGTGCGAATAGCTCATCTTCAGTCAAAAATCGGCCTTCTTTCCCATATTCTTGAGTACTTAGTAAAACTTCTATCTGCTGAGTAGACTGTTCATTAGAGATGCTCGCATAACAGTGCATGGATCATCATAACGATCATTCAGAACATCGGCAATCTTGTTAGAGACATCTCATTCCATCACATCAGGAATGGTCTGTGAGATTGAGATGCTTTGAGTGAAGAGGATAGATTAAATCCATTAAGAATCGATCCACCATCCCCATAATTATTTCTGGACGACACATGGAAGAGCAACTCACTAACATCATGTCCACCTTCCCGAGTTTTACTCCTCGGCCGTAAAGACCAGTGTTTGAATCATCTGCAGGATGTGAGGAATCTTTGTTAAGGCTTTCTAACTAAAAATGAGTTTCCGGGTTTCATGCGGATGTTGCGATATTTTTCTATTGCGGATTTTAATCCTGCAACATATAGTCCCTAACTGATAGTGTTTTAGAGGCATTATATAGTATTTGGATTTACGATCGTACTCTCACCAGCTCAAGTCCTGTTGAAGCGTACACAAAGTGCTGGATAAATGCACCTCCATAGCTCAGGAAGACCATGGTTCGAATCCCACTTAGGACGCAATGAACTTTTACAAGGCAAGTTCGTCTTATATAAGTAGCATGATTTTTACTCCTAAAAAATTGATTTCATTCCATAACAAGAAACTGCTTGAAGCACACACGCAATTAATGCCTCATAGCCTTATTACTTTGACTCTAATTCCAGTCAAGCCAATCGAATGTAGTTAGGTCGCGCAGTGCAGCATCGGTATCATCTGCTGATATCAGCCCATTCAGAACAGTGTCCGACCCATATTTGTTTATATTAAACACGTTCCTTCGTAGTGGTGGTTGCACGAAACATCGTGCACTGATTTCGTCAACTGTAGTACATTTATTGGAACTTAACAATCTTTATTCTGTTTGTCGCATCCGTGAACTTGTTTTGAGGCCACGTCTCCAATGTGTGTTTCCGTTCTTTCCGTGTGATGGTACACGTCCGTGAGTCCCCTTTACGGGGAGGGACGGCACACCATCTAATTCCCCAAAAAATATTTTATCCGGGCTCCGGAGCCGGTATAGCTGACGAATCAGACCTATGGCTGGGTCAGTATTCCTACTGTGTGTGTGTTCAGGGGCCGGTTTGCCTCCTTGCGGGATGAAAAACCCCAGATAAACTGGCGGAAAAAACCCTGCTGTCCACGCCCAAGACCGGCTAACTTGGCTATGGCTGAGAAAGATCCTTAACACTCGGGAGATCGAATCTGATATGACAGATACATGCTAATTGTTCACATGAACAATTAGCATGTATCTGAACTTTAACCTATCTATTGTATAGGTTGAAGGTCATGAGTAGCTGCACGTGAGTATATTACGAGTGCTATTTCGCACTTTTGTTGCTGTCAGTTTGGTTTAACACGTGTTATGCAAAGATTTGTGATATTTGACCTGCGGAGGTCGCGGCAGATCTGACAGACACTTGCTTATTTTGTAACAAAAATTTTTATTATTTATGTTTCTTTGTTTCAATAATTTCAAGATTGTAACTGAAAATAAATAAACCATCATGTATTACTGAAATAGAGAGTCAAAGGCTTATTTTTATCATACATATCCTAGGATATGTTCTTGATATACCGCAATCAGGCAACCATTGGTCGTTATTATAGGAATATCTGTAATAATTTGACGCGTGCGCGCGCGCACGCACACATTCAAGTTATTTTAATATAATCAAGAACAGCAACAGAAAACTTGCGTTTTTGAGATCCTAAAAATATCCTCTCTCTCTCACATAAGAACTCGTGCTTTTCATCATATCCCTGATTTAAATCTGTATGAGTAATGAAAAAAAAATATGCTTTCATGTCGCAGACGCTTATTATGTGTGCGTGTGTTAACACACACACACATCTCGGATCGAAGAGGGGGGGGGGGTTTAAGTCTTATTTTCTATTATGTCAGTGTTACGTTGTCTGCATTCAAACGATTTTTCACCTAAATATTAGTATTAAATATTAACAGGTAACACTGATATAATTTGTGTTAACTTTGCATTAAACTTGCCAGACACAAAATTGAGTTGGGAGTTTAATGAAAATTGTACTTCGACATCCCATTCATTACAGCTCGTTATTATCTCGTGGAAGTTTTTTTAACCCTCCGCAGTATTTCTGCCAATGCAATTCTGTGCTGGCAGAATGAGTTCGCGACACGTTTTTACTTGCGGTAATCAATATTTAATTACGATATGAGTACCGTTTTTTCCTCCCTAATGCAGTTTAATTAGTTAGCGGAATTGTATTTCAGTGTAGTAAAAATCTTGGAATCGCTGGCTGTTGAAGAGGGCTATAAATTAGTGACACAGCTTTCTAATTACCTGATAATTGATATTGGCACCGAGTTGCCGTCGTTTAAATAAAAACCCACTGGCGCTAGAATTAACAATTCCTCACTCCCACCCACTCGCCCAGCACAAGAGCGTCGCCCCCTCAGTCTGAGAAAATGCAGAGCGCTTCTGACCACTCCACGCCCCTTTGTTGCGACAGTGGATGCATTGAACTCCAAATTTATGATGCTGCTTACGTTTAGAGCGATTATACATTTTGGACATAACCCTGATTAATATATGCTTATGACGTATCCGTATCGAACTCGCAAGAACCTAATGGAAGTAGTAATAGATAATATTCATCGTTCATGGAAAGAAACCGTTTAACGCATTAAAGCAAAATGTCATTCAACCAACCATCTTAATAATTATACTTCAATTTTATAAGCATCAGACTACATCGCGTACTTCTCATTTTGTTGCTGTTTGCTAGAACCGTTGTTCGTTTATATAATTCCTTTTAGAGAATTATTTATCCTAATAGCTACCCGAAACCTTTATTTTAAAATGGTTTATAACACGTAATATAAAAATTAACTGATTTAGATGACATTTTCGAAAGTACATGTAATATCTGAGTCTATTCTCCGGTTATCAACAGATCTCCACTCCTTGGACCAGCTACCATAAGAGTGCTCGGATTTGTTATGGCCTCCTTCATTTATGGAAGGATACCCATTATTTTCTGCTGTATAATTCTCCAAGAGATGTGCTAGAATATTGTTGATACTTCACCTCAATTAATATTTCATTATTGGTTTCTTAACAGTTTTTCTTCAAGCAGTGTTTCTGAGGGTATTCGCAATGGAGAGTGACTCTGTGGCGCAGTCGGGAGGACGTCGCGATATTGGCTCTTCGGTTGAAAAGATCTAGTTTCGAATTCCGTCTGAGATGCAAGGAACCTTTATAAGGACATTTTCGAAGATCTAGCTTTTAGGCGACATCAGATTTTATTGTTTGTGAACAATTAGATTGCTAGGCCTAATGTAGTAGGCTGTAAGTACGCCCAGTGTAGTAATTTTCATTCGGAATTAGTGCCATGTTCATATCTGTTTAATGATATTTATTTAATCATTATAATTCCTTTTCAATGGCAAAAAATATTTCCGATAATTCATTCCTCATTGGATGAAATTGGTATTTGAATATCACAATTAAAATTTATGGTATTTGAATTGTACAATTTTCATGCCAGATATGGCTTTTCAAGTGTTTTGATCTGGATGATGTCTCGATACAAAAGTGTTATCACGAAACTCTTCTTTTTTTTTAATAACTGAAGTATTTCCTTGTTTGTTTTATTTAAAGTTCAATTCGTAACCATCTGTGTCGCTTAAAAGTGAGTAATCTGAAAAACAGAACAAACAAGGAAATGATGCAATATATAAGACACAATCAGGCTTTCCCACTCCTTTTGTAAACAGGAGATAAAACCACTTATAAGTGTAGTTGCATTAACTCCTCTCCGGATGACCGGAATTTAATCAACTTTGCACTTCAGGGTATGTCCGTATATTCAGTTTTGGCTTTAATCGGATCATCATTTCATTTGCAAAATGACTCTCATAGGATACACTTCCATGAAATTTAATGAAATGTGGTACTCGATATCTCTAAATTAATTCTAATTTTGGTTTCACTCGGGCCATTTGTAGTCGAAAAGAATTGTTTGTAGAATAAACCAAGAAACGGATCTAAGTTTCATAAGCTGATGCGCTCTGACTTTCGACACTTTTTTCTTCTAATGAAAGCACCAACATCTCGCGAAATCGACTCTGAACAGTCGCAAATACTTCTGCGCTGTGCATTTGCGTACACTGAATGAGATTCGTTGATGAACTTCTTTAGATGATTCATCTCTCATCTGATGGAATTTAATGAAATTTTGTAATTTTATGATCCTCATTAGAATTTATTGATTCACTTAAATGTTGGTATCAGTAAGGTGATGATTTTAACAGCAAAATTACTCAAAAACACTAATATAGACAGCAATGTTGTGATAATGTCACTATACAAGACTGCTGTTACGAAACCTACCATTTTATGATAGTAATTTCCTTGTTTATTTTTTAGTTATGAAGACGTGCTTTTCCTCCATTTGTTGTTTTGCCAATGACTTTCTGGTTGATGAAGGAAGGTTTTTACAACAAATGACATCACCCGGATAGATTTCATGTTTTGACAGCAATCTCTCTCGTATTTTGCGAACGTCACAACAGGTCTTGAAGGACAAGGTGAACTTTAGGGTCTTTATTCGATACGTCTTGCGATTTGTTGTGCAAGAAGGAGCTACTTAACATTCACAGCACTTCCTTTCCTACAGTGAAATGTCTGTGTGGGAGATGAGATTTAGCAATTCACAAATGCATTGTCCTCTGCACAAGAGTCGCTCTAAAACGATGATAATCCATGGTCCTTGAAGGCTCACCACCTGCTAAGTATCCTAGGCTTTTGTAACCATAATTGTAGGATAAAAGGAGGAGGTAGTTTTGTGCCTTAATATTTTTTACGCAAAACTGTATGTAGTTTCTGCCCTGTCTAAGGAATGACAAAAGTTACTGGAAGGAAAATCCCTCTAATTCAACTAAGTCTTTCCATCTAAAGGGCATTATCGAAACCAACTGAGGTTCTTTACAAATCACTCTAGTAAGGTCGCTTTATAAGTCACACTACTTTTGCGGAGCAGGAAACCTTAGAAAAAGGGAAAACAGTGCTCTTTGATGGAGGAGGTGTCAGAATTACACTGATTTAGTAAATTATTTTGAAAGTGTTACAAACAAGACTTAGGTTGTTCTCTCTGAGGATTTCCGATCTACTTCATAATTTTCTATTGCTAAATTCCAATTTGGGAAGAGAGAAAATGATTTTGTAAAAGTTGCTCATAGTATTTACTACGCAAGTTGCATATCAAAATATGCGCATGCTTACAGCAAACACCTAACTTATTCCACAAAGCCAACAAAGATTTTAAATGCTTCGTATTATACTGTGAAGCCTTAAAATGACAACAGTAATACCTAAACAAAATAACAATTAAATATAATTGGAATGCTTTTAATAATTAAGTAAAAGAAATTTATGAATGGTAAACTCAAGGATTTTTACAACTTCAATATCCGATCGAACGCGCACAGGCTTTAATGTGTGCTGTGCTCGCTTTTCACGGCTTTGTTGTACGACTGATATGGAAGTCGTATTGCGTAGTTTATTTTAATGAGCCAAAGCAGCAATTAAATTAAGTTACAACGCTGCTCGTTTTGTTTAAATTGTATATTCAAAACTAGTCATTTTATTCTTTAATGATTATTTATTACATATATTGACATAATTCAAATTACCTTTGAAATCACGGTTATCCATCTTCAAAATTTGTTTTCATCATATTAA
Organism: Typopeltis vanoorti; assembly: GCF_054136105.1. Taxonomy (NCBI): domain Eukaryota; kingdom Metazoa; phylum Arthropoda; class Arachnida; order Uropygi; family Thelyphonidae; genus Typopeltis; species Typopeltis vanoorti. The sequence goes on along the minus strand of NC_143573.1, from coordinate 77,635,467 downwards.
AGTTGTTCACGGACTGTTTAAATGTGTAAGAACAAAAATCGGATCAAGTATGCTCCATTAAGGGAAGGCAATTTTCAACAATGTTCTTTACTGCACGTTTCAGGTTTTATTAATCTTTTGTTTTAATTTCGAGCTAAAACTATTTGGTGCGCCAGTCTCGTTTAACACCGATTCGTGTATAATGAGAAGCGAATCGTATACGCAAGCAGTTGTTGGCTATGTTTTAATCACTGGTGTCAAAAATAATAACGGAGGGGGTGGGGAATTGGTGCTTGCTTAAGGCAGTATATTTCAGCATTCACCGAGGACAGGGAGGCACGTTTAGATAAATAAAAATAAATGCGTTCAGTTGTATCTTAATACCGAACACTAAATTTCGTTAAGTGGCAGAAGGAAACACTCGATGCGACACTTGTGTTTTCTCTTGTGCAGCTTTTAACTGCCTTTTCAATTTTGCTCACACGCTAAATCAGTAATATTAGAATCCGAGAACTGTTTTACGTTTAACTGAGTGCCTCCTAAAAATCAGTTGTTTTGCTTTAAAGCTGGGAAACGGAAATCATCCTTGTAGGAAGCCCAACCTTCTGAGAAGCTCAGTAAGTGAAAAATCGAGACTTCCTATGACTATTTAGGGAAATTTTATTCTCTACCCGGTAAGACTGAACTCTTCGAGTTTAGTTGTGGAAGCTTAGCTCATAACGCGTGCTTAAGCAATCAGTGCATACAAACCATGAACCGATAGGTCGGCTAGTCGATGAGACGAAGAACCAGTGACCGAAGAACACCAATTTGCCTAAAATTATTAGAAAATTGTTTTTTGAAAATGCTAATCAATCAGCTTTTGTAAACAGCGAAAACTCGGGAAGATTACATTCGCAAATGATTTCTGGACTTTTAAATCGAAAGTAAGTGAGCTAATTTAAATACTTAAACTGCATTAATTTGGACTATCGTAGTTATAATGTTACTTATGGTCTAAATAAATTGATTTGTTTATCACGTTTGGTTCTACTTCGTGTAGTTGTATAAATAATTGTATAAACATTGATCTAAGGAATTAAACTGCGGGCGTGTTTTTCTGGCAAGTTTGGCTTTTGTGATGGAGAAAAAACCAGCAACTAGCATATAAAGTTTCCTAAACTCGTCACCAGTTGAAAAGCCTTTAGGAAGGTTCTTTGCATCCTAGACTTGATCTTTTTGATTTAAGTGCATCGTCGATACCTCAAAGTGTATTTTCGTATTGAAAAATAAAATGAATTCTGTGCAGTGTCCTAGTTACTATTTTCCTCCCACAAAATTCACACTGCCTCCATTTAGCAGTTTCAGAACTTCTGAAATTGCTTAAAATGGGCACAATATGAAATTTATGCTTGAAAGTCTCACAGATCCCATTACTCAGTCATGACAAGAAAAGCTAATAATGCTGTCTTGTGAAATCGCAAAAAGATAGACGCGTACATAACACACATGTACATAAAACGTGTGTTGTTCATATATTTATTTTTTTGAAAAAATGTAAAAAAAAACAGTGAAATTTTTGCAGATGATTACTTATAGATAAAATTATTGTTCAGGTGTTTGCATTTTTATTTACCGAAGCATAGTGGAATGATCATAAATACGTTGGACAATATGCAGGACATTGTTTAAAGAGCGACTTCTTCCACACATGATGTCTGGAAGAGAGTAGGACTGTGTGATGCATTCGTTGTCATCTGGAAAAGCCCAAACCGTTTCATCCGTGACAGAATTTGTATCTGACGGTGCTTTTACAAAGCGAGTGACTCCATTCTCCGGCCACTGCGAACACTGGAACATGATTGATCACGTGATTTCCTATTCGGATTCATCATTCTTTATGTCAGCTGTCGAGAAATTTTAAAATCAGGTCTGTGTTTCTGCCTTCACCAGATTCCAGCGCGCGGAGCCTTTTTAAATCCAATTTCGCTCGAAAGAACGGTGAATGATTACGATGGGTCCACTCCCTCTCACGTCGTGTACGTGTACCAGGTGTGCGCATGAGGTCGTTATGACTTGAAGATCGAAGAGAAAAATAAGTGAGATTACTTAAGTGGGATTTCATGTCTCAAACGAGAACACGACTTTGGCCTTAAAATTGATAATCTTTTTTTGTCTCAACGTACGCTGATAAGTCCATCCCGCTGTCATTCCGGAGGAGAAGAGAGTTGTATGCACGTCTAACGAGATTGCGCAGTTCATTTTGAACTTGGAGCCATCACAAAAAATTTGCTTCCTGTTAATGTTTGGTTTTTGAATTTCATCTCTGGAATTTTTTTTTCTCTGTTTTTGCAAAGTTTTTTTGGTGAAGAAACATGGAATGAAAGATTCCCTCCCACCTGAGGAGGACAAAGTGCGAGAAGTTATGAATTCTAACACCTCTGTCCATCGTTCTGAAAATGACTGACAAACGCCATGCAGTGGAGTAGGTTTACCATAAAAAGATCCAATAATGGAAAAAGAATTTGTGTACATCCGTCCAAAAATTTACTGTTGTATTTAGAAACGTTCAATTAGTTATTCGTTAGTCAGTACACAATGTTGGGAGTACCAGATACTGGATAAATTTTGCAGCACGAGGAGATTTTATCATTTCTTAGATTCAGAGAAACCTGCTATGAGATTTAACTTAGCCTACTTAACCAGAAGTGTGAATGCATGAAGACGAAAACCGCTTGCGGAGTTGATATAAAACCATGGTTGTCACTTCTCTTAACATATGTTGAGTAGCGAATTAAGAACAGTCTTCGCTAATCAAATAACTACCCCTTTGCTTTTATGAACTGCGCTTATCTTGTTTCAACTTTGACCATTGAGAAACTGGTTTGACCTATCCTCATGAGCTATGTGGATGCTTTCCCCTCACTTAACAATCCCGCATTTCTTCCGGCTTCTCTACTTGACTGTGTTTTGGGTTTCTGTGTTCGGGTTGGCTCCGTGTATCATTCGTTTCCTATGAATTCTACACCTCGTAGGAGACATTAAATAGCACATAGTGGAAAAGACGTAAAACATTTTTACCCCAGGAAAAGTGCGATGTGCTTTATCGAGGTATTTATCCAGAATTAGCCCTTTTCCTATTGCTTGTGCGAAATAGAGAGAAATTTAAAAAAATATTTTAGGTTTTTCGAACTTTTTCACAGCATCATTTTGTTATACTCACTGTGCAAATATGTACACCAATTTAAGTGATTTATCTCGCATTTTTACTTTTAACGGGCTATCTATGTGAGAGGTTCCTTTCGTTATTTGAGCGAAATTGCGTCAACCAAACTAAGTTGAATGTGTTAATTCTAAAATGGTTTAAAATTTCCAAATAATTCATTATTTAAATAGTGTGAAGTAATGGAAATTCGTAGCTCAGAATATTTCATATTGAAAATAAATCAAGAACGATGGTATAACAATTCTACAAACGTCTAAGCCTCTGTAGCTTAGTGGGCATCGATGGACTCCTTTGATTGAAGAGAGAGACCTTGGGTTATAACTGAATTCTAGGATGCTAAGAACGTTTCTAAAGGTAGTTTCTAAAGGCTTTTCTGAAGGTAGTTTGGCTGGTCTTGTACCGAGGTACACGACTATCATAGCTGTAACCGCTTCGTCTGTCATTCCAAAACAACCTGCTCTTATAAATCTCCCTTCGTTTCAGATAAGCTAGTTTAAAGTTTTGGTTACTTACATTAAAATTACTTTTTCACTAGTTATGAAATTATTAATGTGTAAAATGTAATATTGCCATCGGCTATGTTGTAACACGTATGTAATATTTTATAAAACAGTTTAAGAAAGAAAGACAAGTCGTTTAAAAAACAACAACCACTTGGTCTCTCGTCATATATCCGTCAATTTTGACGGGCTATAAGCTACCCTCATCATAATGTATCGGACGCAACCTAGCCTACAGGTGAGAGTGAGATATAACCTGCTCTGAAATGCTAATTCTCTCGTTCATCTTGAAGGAATTGCGTTGGTAACAGGAGTTCAAACAGTATGTAATAATGTAAAGTTTTAAAAAACCTGCTTTTACTTAAATTATTTAAACCTGATAATAACATGGAATAGAAGGTCTGAGTAGACACCTTTTGGCACTAGTCGAAGCCAGCAGTAAGTATTCGTAAGTCTAATATATCTGGCTGGTGTCATTCAGTAGTAGTATCACGCGTAAAAATAAATACGTCCGTATTTTTAAGTGTTTGCCGAAAATGAATTTAGTTAGAAATATTAGATTGACCAGTAATTCTGATCTTGCGTGAATATGAAGCGAGGAGGGCAAGAACAATTTGGCCAGTTGGATGGGGCTTCTTAAAAAGAACGAAATTCTGGCAATGGGTTGTTTTAAGCTACGATGTTACTCTTAATTACTTGCAAACCGTGAAAATTGGAAGAAATTTGGTTTCTGAGAGAAGCGTCAACTAAGCTGATTTTCAATGAATGTGTAAGTTTTGAGTGAAATTTGTGGGTTTCACCTGAAAGTGAAGTGACGCCCAAATGCGTCCTTCACTTTCAGTTAAGGACGCATTTGAGCGTCCTTAACTGAAATTTAGGAAGAAAATTATATTTTAACAGATTAATTTTGCTAATTTTTATTAATTTGATTAAATTAAGTCCTTCTGTTAAATTTTGATTACGATTGACTCATTCAAGATAAAATAAGCTGCACTCCACTAGATTTTGTAAATGCCCGTGAGACAATCTATCCAACGAATATTCACTTGCGGTGGTGTTTTAAAAAACAAATATTTATTTTATTTTTTTACTACTCCAGACTTTCAGGATGACTAGCGGTAGTGAAGGTTTATGACATATCAATCCCACACAGGAAAGGCTGTAAGACCTATATGTAGAATAAATTTATCTCCGTGTGTGAGCACTTCACTGATCGGCTGTGGGTGAAAATTACTCGACGAAGACAGAATTTGTACCCCACAGGCAGATATCCAACAATGGATATCTGCCTATGTGTCCGTCACGTTAACCATTCTGCCACGTCGTCTCTTGGTGGTAAAACGACTTTTACCCAATTGATGCCCTTTGCTGTTGAATCCCACAAATGAAACGTATTTCATTTACATCTCCTTTATAGATCTAACTAAATAACTCGACGATTATACCAATCTATTAAAAACAGATTTCATCTTTCGAATAATAAACATAGGATGTAAAATTCGTGGAATGAAGTTTTGGAAAACAGACGAACGCTGTGCAGAAGACAGGAAGTTGAAAAGTTGGAAGCTTAATTCTTTAAAAACCGAATAGCGAGTGGTGAGATAATTACCACACTTATTTTCATGGGATTACAAGAAACTATCGAAAATTGTATATTTTAAAATGTTACCTACTAGCGAGGATGTGTAATTATGTGACAGAAACTTTGCATTCATCTTTATGAGGACAGTGGATTAGTAAGCACATCAAATTGCTCTTAAAGTGAAATGACTGATGCAATAATAAACAAGCGCATTTCTTGGAGGTACGATAAAATAATAATTGCATATCGCAGTTGTATTATTATACAGTGATATTATAGCATGACCTAAATTCGCTTAAGCTCTAGACACTTTGTCACACAATTTTGTATGGTTTCAAATTGTATTGTCTTAATAGTCCAATTGAATCTGGATCGACAAAAATTAGAAGAGATTTTAAATACCAAATATCAGTAAAATTCAAGTCACAGCGGGATTTTTATGTTTGGATAAAATGAATTAATAGATACGTTGTGCAGACTACGTAACTTATCTAAAAGCATATTTCGAACTTCTCCCCCCCCCAAAAAAAACAAAACAAAAAAAAAAATACATTCACCTGGTCTAAGACGGCGTCACTAGCTCAGTTGGTATCGACGATGTTCTTTGGTCGTTTAAGGCATTGTTAAGTGAAGGTGAGTTTCCAGTCTCATCATTGCATCCCATGTTTAATATTTGATAGCCTTTAACCACAACATTAACATCCTGGACGGAAAGATGAAATCGGTTTTAATAGGTTGGTATAATTATCGAAAAAAACAAAGCCAAATTTTCATTTGAATAATTTGGGTTTGTTTGATCCATTCCCACATTGTTCATATACGAATGAAACATGCCAGAAAATTATTTAAAAATACAGATTGCGATGCAGTGATCTACAAAATAGGAAAACTGATCATATCAGACAGGAAGTGCTTCTGCGATAATTGCATTCATTTCTTCGTAGATAAATGAGGTGAGCATCCTTCCTCCATAAGTCTGTTTTCCTCCTGACCTAAATGACAAGAAATTCCTTATCTAGAAGTTCACTTCTTCCTTTGCTAATGTAATTCTACTCAAATATGCGGGTAGCATAAAGGTGAAGTCACCCTTATTTTAAAAACCTGGTTTGGATTTAAAAAAAAAACCTCCCTTACGAAGGAGTGTTTTTGTTCGTGTTTCATCTTCCCTTTCTTTCTTTCTCTGTGATTAGTGTCAGATAAAACCTGATCTACCGGATTTAAGTTTACAGAAACAAGGTTCTGCTTCCGTAACTGGAGAGTGCAGTACTTTTCATGAGCTGTCATTGCCGCAGCCGCTTTTTGTCTACTGATAATTTCAAATTTCGTTTTAGGACTCGCATTTCAACCTGAACTGGTACATCACTCACGATGAAGTTCGTTTGCCATATTGTCCTGTGTTGCCATCTGGTGGTTTTCTTTGTCTCTTTTTAAATCAATTTATAGCCGTTTGCAGCCTCCCGCGGCAAATAATAAACTCATAATGAAGTTAGCGCTACAAAGAACTCATGGAAAGGGAAATGAATGTGGTTCATTAATCACAAGGGGGGGTTTGAGTGGCGTCCACTGGCGGTCGACAATGGGTAAAATAAATAAATGATAATGATCTGATTCGTTATTAGATTATAGACAAATGTGCGTCTATTCTTCCCCCACCTCTTTTATATGCGCTGGTGTGTGTGTGTATGCTCTGCAAACATTCCTTCGATCAAGGATCAGAATTTAGAGACGACAACAATTTTTGTCTTTGTGTGCATTGACTACAACGGTATTTTCTCCTGCAACGCACCCTCCCGTTCTGTGTGTGAGCAGCTACAGACCGTTGTCAGTAGTGGGATCTCTCTCCTTCCGGGTATTCATTATATATATGTTGACAGCTGTTCTTTTGACACTGCCGACTGTCCTTGACTTGTCAGACAATATTCCGTAAAAAGGTGCACCAGAGATCTTATACGGAATATGTCATTTGCGTGAACACATGTAAAGAACTAGCACATTCTGAAACGCGCCAAGAAAACATCTGAAGAAAACTACCTCATATATGAAAAGGTGTTGCTGCGCCATACCCTGCAGCATTTGTCATATTCCTATGTGTACGGATTACAGAAAGTCTGTCCGCAGTAAGTTATTTGGAATTATGTCCAAGTAAGTAAGTTAGTCTAAGAAGTATTACGTTTGTTAATTAGGTGTGTTCTGGCCGGCTTGTCTTTCTTTGCGGATGAAAAACCAGACTTCGTGAAAGGAAAAGCACTGTCATCACCGTGTGAAACCAGCTAATCTACCTTCAGTTGTAAAGTTTTAATAGAAGCTTGATAAATGTGTGCGGTTGTGTTAATATATTCATTTTGTTTTACTGAAATTCTATAAAACACACTAGAATGAAATTTGAATTACTTTCAAGTGACAAATCTGTACGTTCGAATCCTTCCATAAGCATGGATGCGTTGTGAATGTCTTGAGGTAGTAAATGAATTGGAAACTATCACCCCCTAACCTGAGGTGACTCGAAAAGTTCCGTGTTACTTGAGAGCTGTTTTTCTGCATTATCTTACGCTTCCCAATCTGCTAATGCATGCAATGGGTTTGGAATCGTTCGTGGGAGGGATTAAAAAAATATATCTGCGTGTGTAATTTTTTTTTTATTACGTTCTAAGCAAAAATCATTTACCAGTCTTATATTGGACTTCCTTAGTTATATGAAACATATTTCGCTACCAGATACAATTCTGTGAAGTACGGACTAGTTGAAACTGCAGAATAATGCTAACAGCAGATTACAGATAAGCAGTTAGCTAGCGGATAATTCTGTTGTGGGTATTTTTGATATGCAAGTACTGAAGTTAGAAACCCGATTTTTTTCCTTTTTTTTTTGTCACAAATAGGGGAATTGCTTTAATATATATAAATTGCCTTTTAAGATTTTTCACATATGATGACATCAAGGCGAGAAACATCTGAAGTTCTTTAAGGGGTAGAATAGGATAAAAAGCGCAATATTTTATGCTCTGATCTGGCCAGTAGTGAGCAGCACGTTAGTAAAATTGTGTCGAAGAAACTTTAATATTTTGTTACGAATCAGCTTAATGCGTCGCCTTCGCCGCAATGTTCAGATGATTTAACTCCATCCAGTATATGCCGAGCTGGAGGATACGAGTACGTCACCGCCCATCATAAACCCCGAAGATGCACTGTGGCCTTTGCGGACGAAGACGACTGTTTAACAGCTTGAGGTTTAATAAGTGCCACGCCCTTGCTTGATTTCAGAGATGATGCAGCTGAGTTACAGACCGCGATTCTTCAACGATCTCCCTTTCGCGGTGAGCCAAATAATGCGGATTCCATCGGATTCCGATTAATGCATTCTGATGCTTGTTTGCAGAACAAGTTGGAGATAAAACTGCGATCATACAGGGAGCGTTGGAAGATATGTTGTACTCCGTATGACTTGGCCTGACCTCTGTAATAGAATTCGCCGGTGGTTCAAAAGTTGCTGGACGCGAATTAACACCTATAAGCTTAACTGTTTTATATATTTGTGCGGGGCTAGTGAAATTCTAAAATAGCGTTTTTTTCTAGGGGGAGGGGAAGCGGAAGGAAGGGGATTTCCAGGGAAAAACATTGCCAATCGCCGCTGGAGATAAATGAACTTTAGTACTGGGTTGAAAACTAGATAAATATGAATTAATTTTGTTTTAAAATATGCTACAAGTAGTATATTATAAACAAAAGATAATTACGATCAATGCTTTCTTTTAGCATCCTAAATATTTTCAGCTTCTTTTCTGTGGTGATCAGTGGACGGGGGGGGCTAATATTATTGAAACTTATTTCGTGTCTGTTAATGACCCCCCCCCCCCCCCAAGGAAAGAGTCATCATTCTGGTTGTTCTCAAGTTCAAACGATACCCAATTCTCAAGTGAAATTCGCTAGTGTTCACCCGGGGATAGCGGGAAACGAGCACCGGTGATTCATCAGTAACTGTCACTACCAGGATACATAAACCAAAATGTACATTACATTAAAACTTGAGTGGTATCCATAGCAACCAGTAATATGACGCCAACAATGGTTTTAGTAGCGTGCATTTGTGTAAATATTAACTTAGTTTGCCGGAAATGTTAATGTTGCCTTTTCGAATTTTCTATGGGAAATATGCAGGAATGACTGTGACATAACGCTGTTTTTTGCACGCGCTTGTATTGTACTTTTTAAGGTAAATGGGACTGGTAATTTGTTAGTAAAAGTGCTCACTTTCGTAATTACGAGATAGTTCTCGGCGATGGTTTTAGAAGGGGACGAATGAACGTTTCCCTGAATTCGTAGTTCTCAGAAATGAATTAGTTTTTTCATATGAGAATCTCACCCACGAAAATTTGTAAACTGATGCATGATACTACCATGGGTGAGATAAGAGTGAGATAACGCATGGAAAATATATTCAGCTACTTCTGGCCTCCAGTAAGCAGCGTAGAGTATCGTTTCTTTTGTATACTTAACCAAGACGGATCCAAGACTGCTTCTTTGTTTGTACGAACAAGATTTTGCTTGCCATAACACGCAACAGTATACGTTGTAAAGAATGCCACAATATGCGTTGTATGATGCTCGTCACTCCTTCGGAACGTTTTCTATTCGAATCCTACTTACGCCATAAAATCTGCTGACATCTCTTAACAACGAAATAGACAATATTTTAATACAATACGCGCGCGCTTCGAAGATCTACTCTCATATAATTTCAGTCTAAACAGACTTATATGACTGTTTCCATGGCAACCATGTGTTCCGCATTTACCAGCTGACCGGTAAAATCAATGCGGCAACTTCTAAACGTTGTGCATTCGAGTCCAACTGCAGCCACAATTATGTAGTTTTTCACAAATCGATTATAAATTTTTTTTTAATTAAAGATTCAAAATGAAATATTTTAGCATTCCGATGGCTTAAAATATAAAACAGCGTAAACTGTTAGTAAAAAAATGATATCAATAAAATAGGTTAACCTAAATTCTCCCCCCCCCCACACACACACAAACAGTAAATTCAGAATCAACTGCTGGTTTTAGGAAGCGTCTCTTTACTACCAGCTGCTAAACCTGTTTTCAGAATGACCAGATGTATACGCATAATCTTGCAGTGGAGGAAGTTGTCATTAGTAAGGTTGAATTTCCCAGTATTATGCGTCTGCATAATACTTTGAATGTTATCCACGTATCAGTTCAGTTTCAGGAACCTTAACGTCAAAAATATATACTCATTTAAGTTCTTTTTTTTTTTCTTTTTTTTTCTTTTTTTTTTTTTTTTTCATAGGTTAGTGCGGCGGAGGGGGGGGGGGGATTGGAGAGAAAGGTGATTGCAAAATAAGAATGATGCCACGTCGAAGTATTTTCTAAAAAAATACTTCCACGGAAAATAAAAAGTCGATCATATTAGAAACAGTATTCACACACAATGAAACATTTTATTTATTTTTTTTTTTTGGATCTTTATACTCATTGAACTGTGGTTCACATATAAAAATGTCCATCTTAAGATTAGGAAATATGATAGCGCGGATGTTATAAAGTGACTGAAGTTACAAAGAAAATTATCTGAAAATTTTAAAGACAACTGTGCTTCTATAAGTGGATCTTTTGATTTTTATTTGTGGCGTATTATTATAGAGTACTTGACGGTCTTGTGACAGTTTCGAAACGCATTTAAAAACAACTTTTTAAAATTAAAATTTCAAAAGTTTCTTCCACTTTTCTTTTTTTACCTTAGTTATAAAAGAAAATCCCTATAAGCACGAGTAAAATAAGGGATACGAGGGAAAATAGGCGCTTTGTTAATGGAAAGTTATTTTGAGCTCGTGCAACTCACTTCATCTGAAGTCCCCGCGCACAAAGACTTAGTAATGGGATTTGAAACGCAAGGTTAATAGTTCATTATGAAAGGATGGGACTGATTAGTTAAGCTAATGGATTATAAGAGAGGTAGTTGGCCCAGTAATCTTTTTAGCTACGTACACGTGCCGTAACAATACCTGTTGCTTGTGACGTAATTCTGCAAAGTGCGCGAATCTCCGTATTCATGAAATAAGGTTGCACGAGAGAGAACTAATTAAAAGTTATTTGCACTATGCAAACGAAGAGAAAAATTTACGTAATTTCGTTTTTAGGCTCGTTTCCAAGCGTAGTGAATAATATTAGCATTTCTTTCTGTAGGCGTGCGACGAGTGTGCCGATGAAAGTTGGTGCACCAAATTCAAGCGTGATATGAATTTTGATGCAGTCAAATGCTGCTGTGCTTAAAATCTTTCGACATCTTCCATAACGTTGTCTCGTACCGCATCGTTAAAAATAGAAAGAGCCAGTAAAAAGAGAAGCAAAATTAAATCAGTATCTATTGACCGTTTTTGCCTTCGAGTATTTTCAATTAGCTTAATTTGATTTTAAATTAATCTAATTTTATGCAGAGCGAGAATTCGGTAAACATGGCCTTTCTGTAATTTGTTGTTTAATATTAAGTATTAAGCATATTAATTACGCATTTATATTACATTTATAATTAAGTTAAAAAGTCAGCTACAACAATTTCTTTCTAAACTTTTTTTTTTTTTTTCATTGTCGTTTCGAGTGCTGCAAGATGTTGAATACAAAATTCGTTTAATGTACAATGACGGTTATAAACGAATATATATTCAAACACATTATGCTGGGGGAAAAAACGCTGAAGTATTTATAATAAACTTATAAATAAAATTAGCGAATCTAAATGAATACATCTAATCGCTCCCCCCCCCTTTAAATAACTCCTAGATGAAAGTAGTGACGAAAATTGATGACATCGCACAATTTGTAATTATTAGTAGAGGATCGTATGTATATAGTATGATCATTAAAAGGCACAACGGAAAAGAATAGTTTTAATAATTAGGGGAAAAAAAAACTGTCGTTTAAAATTTGACCAGAAAAAAAAAAAAAACGAACTATTGATGGCGCAAGAAATAGGACTGAAACAGATATCGGATTGATTTTTCCCCCCCTATCTGCGAAAGATTGTAACCTATATTTAGCCATGTAATTCTCTACCCCGCCTACGGCATTGATATTCTGTGAGCAGGCTAAGGAATTTTCATCGTTTCTGTTTTATTTATTGATTGTTATTTTCTTCTCGCGTACGCCGAAAACCCTGCTCTAGAGACCAAACATTTCAAGTTTTTCAAGGCCACTTCAAACCTCCATTTCATCGCCTGGTGGTCTCCCACCAAGCAACGAACTTCATATCTCACCTGAAGACGATTACAAAATCATCCGTGATCTGCGGAATTCGAACTCACAGCTGCTAGTTGGATAATAGTCGAATTTTATAAATCTATTGAAGCACAGTGTCAAGACAATTATTTATCACTGAAGAAAGAGGACTACGCAGTGGGGTCAGTGTTATACCTATTTTTGAAGACGCTTAATGAAATTGATATTTTTATGACAGAAAAAAAAGCGGGCATTTAATGATATTGACTCGATTGTATTCCCCCCCCCCCCTCCCGTCCTGATGGAATATGTCAGTGATATTAATACTAAACTACAAAAAAGGAACGAGAGTTGTATACCACGCGAAGCAAATGCTTAGGATTTTAGTAGTATTTTTCTATGTGAATCGACATTTTCGAAAATAAAGTATTATTAAAACCAAATTTCATCACAAATTTAACAAATGAATGCCTTGAAGCAATTTTACGAATATATAATACTTAATAACTTTTAATAATTATTAAAAGTCATTACTTAATACCAGATTAGGAAGTGTTATGAAAAAAAAAATGCTGAAGTTTTCCATTAATGTTTTCTTTATCTAAATGTATGTTAAATTTCTCTTTTTTTATTTTATAATTATTATATTATAACTTATACTTTTAATGTCCACTTTATTTTATTGGGAAATATGCTTTTTTTTTTCCAATGTACAAAATAGTTTGCTCAAATAAGAAAGGTAGAACTCGTTTGGCCAACACCCGAAGAAGGTTGGGCAACCGTAGTCTGAAAGTTACATAAACTGGTAATCGTACGTTTAAAAAAAAAAAAAATAAATAAAAAAAAATTTGCTTGATGACACTGCATTTATTCACTTGGATACGGTGTCATCAAGCCTTCTCTTCGTCAATGATGAATCTGGATGCTTCAATAACTCGCATCACGAAGAGCTGAAAGAAACCATGACAGCAATGAATCAAATATATTATTACCACTATTTCAACTTTCCGGCAATCAGAAAATATCTCTTCATTTATTGCGAGGATGGCATGAAGTCTCCGAATTAGTGAAATTCTTTTATGTTAAAACACGATGTTGAAGACTCGCTTTAGAGGAAAACCTGGAACACCAGGAGGAAATTCAACCGGTGAAACTAGAGCCCGTGACAAGCCAACTCAGTGCTGGAAAGCAGACAAAATATGTATTGATTTCCCCACAATTGTGGGACGAAAAAGGGATTTTTTCCCCTTCTTCACTTTATTCCTCTTCCACCCCTCGAATAGACTAACGTAATGAACAATGGACTGATTGCTTTAATTATCTATTCATCATTATATTAATAATACAGCAACTTTTCTGCTATTATGCATTTACTACGTAGATAATTTACAAAATCTAAATATACAGTGTTATCCTATTCAGAAGGTTGGAAAAAAATCGGAATTTGAATATTGTAAAAAAAAAAAAAAAAAAAAGCGTCAAGTAACCAAAGTTCATTCTGATCTATTAAAATTTGAATGTAAAAACCAAAGGCTATTTCTAAGTGCACAGAAGAATAAAGCATTTCGGAAGTTAGTTAACGATTAAAGTTAATGGTTGTCTTCATGTTTTAATAGTTCACCAGTATTTGATGCGTGCTCATTTTATTATTTTGTAAAGCTCTCCTCTTTAAGAAGCCGCTGTGCTGTATAAGTAATTTTTGTAACGTAGGCAAGCGGGAAGATTTAAGGCATCTTCTCCAACTCCATTTTATACTTAGAGCATTCATAACTTAAGACTTTTCTTCTCCTTTGTGTGCGCGTGTCGTAATATTTAAGGGTTTCCAGAATAGTTAACGATGTTATTTTCCGCCAGCAGCTGTTGCCATTAGATTGATTGAACCGCACAAAGTCGATAAATGACAAGATTAGCAAAGCGAATGACGTTTTTCCAATGCAGGCCTATTTTTAGACGTGTGCGCGGGGTCGTATTGACTATACAACGTCCAGTTTCATTCCCGACTTGTTAAAATGAAAGGCAAAAGGTCACTGTACGTTCTTTTACTAACAGGGGCCATTACAGAGACCTCATTGATTGCAGAAATACAAGCTGTATTAGTTTAGTCTTTTCCTTTTAGTCCCAGCAAATAAACTGTTACAAAGATTAAATACATAAATCTCAGAAACGGGTGTATTTGCTTCTTGCCGAGACAGAAATGTCATGGCTCTGGACGCTGGTTTTTGTTGAGAAATGTTTGGCTTGTCTGTCTTGTTTAGTTGCTGCAGAGCTCGCTCTAGGGAAAGTAGTCTTCAGTCTTTTTGCTTGTTTTTACCTAACTGATATTTGCTTTTAGCGATTGGAAAACGGGATGGAAGTTTCTAGAAAGTTTGCGTTGTAGAAACTGCTTCGTTGCTGAGGGGAGTGTCATTGCGAGAGTAATAATCCGATGATATCGGGAAGAATGGATTCCATTGAGAAGCAAGAATAGAAAAACTTTTACTTTTATCCCCAGGAAGGTACTTCTTAAAAACAAAGTTTTAGAATCTTTATGGATGTTTGGCAGTGATGTCTGAGGGGCATGAAAGAAAGGAATATTTTCTTTTTTTTTTTTTGGCTTAGCAACAGACTAGGATCCGATGTTTGTTGAGATAATTGAAGCTAACGGCCATGATCAAGTAGTAGTGCCATCTCGTGAGGGTTCCTGACATTATGTGAAAAGGTATTTCACTTTGAAGGTTTAAAACCGAACAAAATACATCAAAGTTGTACATGCATGCATCCCCAGAGTACAAGCTTCTATGCCACGTAGTGTTCAACTATATTAAGAGTAGCACGAAGTGTTTTATTTCGTCATACTGGAATATACTGTGTAGAGTATTCATACTTTGAGAAAAATTTTATCAATTTCTGTTAGATATAGTTTGCATATACAGTCCATTAAAATTCTTCCAAAAAACCAAAATAAAAACTATATTCAGTATTCCGCTGTATACCATCAGAAGTCTGTCTTCGCTGAGGCTAATAGTTTTAAATTCATTGATAATTCTCTTCCCCCCCCCCCCCCCCAAGATTTTCTACCTGCTGCTGAATAGATCACCTAACATGGCGCAGTAAAGTTTGCTGATCGAATCTGCCTTACTTCACAAAACGTACACACAAAAGGCTTCTAGAAGGCAGGGTCACGAGTTATCTTTGCACTCCTATAAAACAGTCATTGGGCAGGGGGTGGGGAATGCGTGCAGATCTCCTCCTCCTGAACAGTAATGGATAATGTTGATGTTGTAATGGGAAGTAGACAATTAATTTGAAGATGATTTTCAGTAAAGACATCAGATTTGGATACGCCTTTTTACGAAAAAGGTCGCACAGAACACTCTTCATGAAACTTAATAGAATGGGAGAAAATGAGTGTAATCTTTGCACTCCTATAAAACAGATTAATGAAGACAAACGGTGGATTAATCAGTACAAGTGCAGCAGAAGCATTGTGGTCTTCTCCTGGAAGAAATTTCTTAGGCTCAAGGAAGTATTTTCTTCAACCTTATTATCGTTATCAGAAGGAATAGCATTTTTTCTACCAGCAGAGTTTTCGGATCCGTGAAACTAGGGAGAAACGTTGGTGAATTAGCCTGGCGCATACGGAGATTATAGGGTTTTTATTTTCTGACAAACCAACCGGTTGCGGGAGGAAAAAAAAAAAAAAACTTATAAGCAAGTTAACCTCTTATTTCCTCATGTTTCATTTTGTTTATCAGCCTTTGCTTCCCCCCCCCCCCAAAGGAAAACAATCTCATTTGACAAATCTTGCTTTTATTTAAAGGGCAATTTGTCATTTTCCCGTCTGAGACTCGTTTCTTAGTGAATTAGTGATGCTGTACTGAGTGTGTCACATTCTTTCTGTTTGTAGCATTAATGCTCTTCCAGAATCAGGGATGATGGTAAATTGAATAATTCCTCTTCCTTTCACAGTTGAATAACAAAAAATTAGTTCCCTTTGTCTTCACAAGATTTGCTCAAGTATCCTAACAGGAATGACTCATGCATGATATTTGTGTTGCAACATTCTCATGTTGCAACACAAATTTCTTATACGAAATTCATGATTCTTTATCATAGCAAATATCGCGGTTAACCTAGTGGCCTATGGGCTTCGCAACCATATGCCCGAGAAAGAAGTGTCCTGGGTTCGATTCCCATCTACGAGGTGAGGAGCTTAAGGATCTTCCACAGCCAAATTATACGGTGTCCTGAGCGCGGACAGCAGGGCTTATTTCTGCCAGTTTATCTGGGGTTTATCCTCCCGCATGCTCCAGCGCCATTATCTCGTCCAAGCAGGCAAACCGGCCCGTAGGCACACACGGATTCGTCAGGAATACTGACCCAGCCATAGGTCTGATTCGTCAGCTGTGCCGGTTCTGCAGCCGGATAAAATCTGGGGGTGCTGAGATGATGCCGTACATTCCCGTAAAGGGAACTCACGGACGCTGTATCATCATACGATAATTAAATTAAATTAAATAGCAAGTACCACCCATTACCGATTAGTTTGTGAAAAATATCTTCGGTTATATCATTTTTATTCATAGCATAGGTCATTCATAGCATTCACTTTTTCTTTAACTGCTACCAGTTTTTTACATCAATAATTGCCATCCAAATCCAACTTGCATATTTACATATTTTAAGCGATATAAAAATGTAAGAGATATTGTAATTTAGTTTGTTTATTTTAAAGATATTTAATAGGATTAACTTCATTTTTCAAACTGCACGCGTGTTTGATTCTCCTTTCTGTTGCATTGCAATTCCGTTGTTCACAACACTTTTCTCCTGTTCTTAGTTACAATATTCATCTTTCACGTTATTCTCATATTCATGTAGCCTTAATAATCCCTCCTGATTATCTGATGATCACCATACCATATCCAGCTACTGCTCGACATTATGGATACGAAATTATCAAAACTTTGCTATAATTGTTGCTTAGATATATCCGAAGGTGGTCTGAAAAGTTCTCGGCCTAACAATGAAAAAGCGAATTTATAATTTTAAAATTATTTTTATTTTTCAACATAATCTCCCTTAAGACTAATACATTTATTCCAGCGATTTGATTCGAAGGAAAACACTGATCAGCGAGGAAGAGTTTTAGTTTTGGGAAGAGATAGAAGTCAGAGGGGGCCACATCTGGGGAATAGGGTGGATGTTCCAACAATTCATAGTGCAGATCCCTTAATTTTCCCATTGCCAAAATACCTTTGTGAGCAGGTGCATTATCCTGATGAAAGGTGATTTTTTTCTTCTTCAATCGGGTCTTTTCTCACGAATTTTTTTCGTCTAGTCTGGTTAAAAGATCGGAATGATGTTCCCCGGTATAATTAATAAAGAAAATGCCTTGAGCATCCCAAAACACCGATGCCATGACCTTTTCTGCTGATGGAACCGACTTTGTCTTCTTTGGCGCTGAACAACCGGCTTCTGTCCACTGATTTGACTGCTGTTTGGATTCTGTTGTGTAATGGTGAATCCAAGTCTCATCCGTAGTAATAAATCGACGCACAAAATCAGTTTTATTCTTGTTAAAACGCTCCAAGCACTTCAGAGATTTTCATGCGAGTGCTTTTTTGATTTGCTGTGAGCAAGCGTGGCACCCATCTTGCGCAAAGCTTTTTTTTATGCAGTTCTTCATGCAAAATATATCCTACACGTTCTTTTGAAATGCAGCCCCAGCAATTTCACTCACTTTGACTTGCCAGTCATCCAATACCATATCGTGCACTTCATCAATGATTTCTGCTGCTGTTACACTTTTTAGACGTCCTTCACGTGGATCATCTTCAAGACTGGTACAGCCACGTTTAAACTCGGCATGACACATTTGTGTCATCAGTTAAACTATAACACGAGACTAATTTCCTAATAAGACACCCTTCATTGTTAAAGATTGATCTCAGTTTTATGTTCCTGACGTTTTTAACAGATTTTTAG
This sequence comes from Typopeltis vanoorti, assembly GCF_054136105.1. NCBI lineage: Eukaryota > Metazoa > Arthropoda > Arachnida > Uropygi > Thelyphonidae > Typopeltis > Typopeltis vanoorti. The sequence goes on along the minus strand of NC_143573.1, from coordinate 77,617,002 downwards.
AGACAGGTAGAAACGCCTGATACTGCTTACCTCTAGAAATGTATACTATTGTGATACCTGGTGGACACTAACAAACGTATTTTGTGTGTGTGTGGGGGGGGGGGCTTGAAAAATTCAAAATAAAGATTTTTCAAAGTTTTTTTTTTTTCTCTACTGTTCTCTTATAATTAATAAACACAGGGTTGTTTATTCACATCGGACTTGACAGATATTATATAACTTAAATGTGTTAAGTGTTCTGATTACATTGAAAAGCTTAGTGGTGGTTAATGTCAGCACTGAGACATCAGCCATTGCTAATGGTCAACGGTTTCAATCAAGTCACAATTACTGTTGATATATTTCAATCCCATTAACTGTAATGAATTTGGAACAGTAACACGTGCTATTTTGATTGAGAAAAACTCTTGGATTCGAATCCTATTTAGACTTAGCTAGTGTTATCAGAGAATAGCAACGGCTTTCCTGCCGAAAACAACACTTGGCTTTTTGGCGGAAATACCCGGATTTGAATCCGATCTGGGATAAGTAACATATGGAGTTTTCAAATGGTGTGCTAGAAAATATTATCAGAGAATAACATTTTTTCTTCCGGAAACTCGGATTCTCTCCCAAAACAGTGACAACTGAACACTTGGAATTAACAGAATAATATCATCCATTTAGTTGCTTCGATTTATGTGCGCTTAGACCGGATCCGATTCTCGGTGCATGCTGTTGATCCAAATATGATCATACCACTAATCACGGATAGTGATTAGTGATATGATCAGTTTTTTTCAGTTTATTCAGTTTTTGATCTCCTTGTGGTCAATTCTTTAATAACATTTATTGAGGTATCTCATTTTCGGTTAGAATTTAATCAATGCGATATCGAAATTTTGCCATTCAATTCAAGTGTTTTATGTTGCATTTATTTACGTGTATATCTTGCTTCTGTTAATTTTACGTAATTTGATATATTTTGAAGTTCTGTTCTCGTAAATTTCATTTTAATTTATTATTATTATTCTTTGTTAGTATCCGTATTTCATTTCAAACTGAAATGCAGCTCTTAATGTATATAATTTTGAAACTAAGGTAAAAATAAGTGCTATTTATTAAGCCTATAACTCAAAATGGTGTCGTATTTATCTTATTTTCATTATCACGTATTTTGCGCAGAAATTAAATTAAAAACTATGTATCCGTAGTTTGAATTTCTGAAAGCTAATTTCACGTAGTTCAAAATATTTAATGCTAATGTATAACAGCGCAGTGGAAGTGAAGCTCTCCCCATATACCAACCACTATGACTAAATGCATTTCTTTTTAGTCATACGGCGTGTTTTACAAACAAACAAAATTGTTTGTTTCCTGCGTTAGTTTTTTTAAGAACGATACTGACAAGAAAACATACTTGGATATTTGAAGGTAAATATCATCATATTTCTAGAGCTATCAAATTTGTTATTTCAAGAATTTTAATCGTATTTCCTGTATCATTGTATTGAAATTTATAATAGGACTGAAAATAGTACGACGTTGAAAATAATGCGGAAGTCAAAGAACGAATAAATATGCACAGATTGTTTTTAGCCTTACGATGGGTACGGAACGAGGTAGCTTCCTTTCCGTCGAACTTTGCTGTTGCACATAAATGTTTATCTGTTTTTTATTCAGTTATTGGAAATTTTATTCTGATCGAGCTTTGACCACAAAATGTCGTTACTTTCATTTTTTTCCCCCCAAAATGACATTCATATTCTTCTACTCTCATATTTAAACGTTTTTTTTTTTTTGTTTTTTTTTTTGTAAATTAGTTTCGTATCTGATATCAGCTGATTATCTGCAAACGATGTATTTTCATGTTATGCGAGATGTCCCTACGTTGATTTAGTGTTTTCATTGTGTTACTATTTCATTTATACATGCACTGCTTGGAAAGAAGTCAACGGGCACCCCATGGAAGGAGTCACGTGTTTGTAGCCTGAGCTGCAAAGCTTCGAGCAATATGATGCTCCTAAGTCATTGCAACTGTCCTGGTGAAATGGCTGCGAGAAGGAAACTGACGGACTTTGAAAGGAGGCGTTGTGATAGGATGCTATGTTGCAGGCCTATCTGTTTGGCAAATTGTTGACAAATTGGACCATCCCAGGTCAATAATTGGTGATACCATACCGAGATGGTGCAGGGAGTTAACCGCAAGTGGTACCCGCAGTGGACGACCAACCACGCCCACAGAACTTGACCGTGGGATGCTACGAAGGATAATATGTAAAAACTGAAACTGCCATTCGTCGGCTGACATGTTGAATGCAGAGTACCGGGCATCGACTGGAATAGGAAGCCATACAAAAACATTCAGAACGGCTCACAACGTGGGATTCCATGTTTCGACCGCAATATGCAAGCCCCACATTACCCGAACCAGCATGCAGCTTCGTCAGTGGTGCAAAGAGTGTCTATAGTAAGACATGGAAGGTTGCAAAGCAAGGCAGCAGAATTACTAATATAGCGAGAAAATTTGTAAACTCACATAGCGTTGTTTCCAGGCTCTGGACTGCGTTTCAAACTGATGGAATCTTTTCTAGTAGAGGTCGCCCTCGCACTACTACGGAGCATGAAGTTTTTTTACGTTTACAAAAGGTAATTTGCATTTGTATATGAACATTTTAATTATAACAGCGAAACGTAATCGCCACACCACGACAGGTCGACTTGCAAGTTGACTCCATTCGAAAACTGTGACAAGACATTTGCGACAGGGTTTATACTCCCGAAGGCCTGTAGTCTGCATCCGTTTAACCACAGCAAATTTTCAGTGGTGTCATTATCCATAAAAATCGAACAAGACACCAATGCGCTGATGCACTCTTTAGAGATGAGTCGTTTTAGTCTTTCCTCCGATTCTCGACGATGCTTGATCTGGCGTGAAAGTGGTACTGCTTACCACCACGACACTGTTCTTGAAAGGGATAGATACGGCGGTGCTGGGGGTCAAGGTGTGGAAAGGCATTAATCATATTTGATTGTTTCGTGGTGCTGCAGGCGAACAATTGATTTTTATGGATGAAAGTGCCACACCATATCATCGTACACGAGCAGTGGAGATAATTCTGGAGACGGAGAATATTAATCAAATTGAGGGGCCAGCACACTCCCTGGATCTCGATCCCATAAAACACACTTAGGATGCAATAGGAAGACGCATTGCTGCTCGAAATTCCTCCAGAAAACAAACAAGGCCTTATCCTTGCTCTGAAGGAGGAGTGAGCCAGTTTGCCTCAAGAACTGAATCACTTGGTGCTAAGCTTGATACGACGTTGTGAGAACTGCATCGCAGTTCAGGGTGAATATATTCCAGACTGAAATATCTCTCCGCATAGTTTTCTCTAAGCACTGCTGTATATTAATTCCTTAACTACATCCTTTGAAAATTTGTAACTTTTGCAAGCATATTGCAATTTAATTTGTAGGACAGTATTTATATAATAAACACTGTCGTTTTTATTAACACTGTTTATATATATAATTTATTAGTATGCTGGCAATGAATTTATGTCCACCCTTGGCTGTAGCCATGAAAATATTTTCATATACAAGTAAAAATGTAGTTAGTCCTTAACTTTTGGACACCAGTGTTATTAACAATGCTTAAAATATCAGAATGTTAAGGTATCGATTTTAAGTGGATCCACCTTATTTAATGTGATTTCATGTATGGAATTTTGTGCAAATAAGATTATAATGTATTTGGTATTTGGGCAATTTTCAAAGCAGCACATCAATCCACACTGTTAACAGTATTTGCATTTTTATTTAATCCTGAGGTTTACCACATTTATGGAAGCACTTTGGTAGAGCGAAGGTTGCTTGTGCATGTCGCTATTGTCCTTAAATAGAATGCACCTTATTCTATGTATAAAGAAATTTTTCCATTGTATATTCTGGTAGAAGTAGAATGACAGCAGCTAGTCATATCTGTCAAAGCAAGTTGATGTTTGGCACCTGTTCAAGGACAGGATATGTATTGGAATCATGCCCAGTGGTTGCAGATACTGTGCAGTTATGACTCAGAATGACTTGCCCACTATAGCACTTATTCACTATTGTTATTCATCATGCAGGAAGGAACTATACCCTTTCCCTAGGAATTATATATTTTTTTCCTGATCCGTTCCATCTTATCCTCATGAAGAAAATTCTTTAATATGAAAGCAAACCAAGTAGTAACCTACTGCCAAACAGGTGATAGTTCAGCTTTTCACTACAAACAATGAAAGGTCAGGTTTATTTTTAGCCAAGATTTCTGGCTAGCCAGCACACTAGAACGACTAGTAGTAGTCCACTAAATATCTAACATAATATTTCGTTAAAAACCCTATAGGGATGTTACTCTCCGGGATTTTAATTCATATTATGATAATTCCAATAATAAATTAACATCCCCTGATAGTAATGGGATTTTAATGGTTATCGTCGAGAATACTAAATGGACAGTCATAAAATGTTTGCCAGGCACGTTGTGTGCTTGCCAGGTACGTATTTTGAATGAGTCAACATTTACAGTTATTCGATATTCATCTTCGTGTCGTTCCATATACTCATTTTGGTATTGCAATTAGGACATACAAGATCAGCATTATCACTGGATTTCTACCTTAGCATTCCGAAAGATTAAGAATTTTGATGCATGCGATATGTCGATATGCGTTGATTATTATTTCGGACAACTTCACCGCACGTTTGGAAAATAAGTTTGTGAACTTTCTGCACTAGTTTGCAATAAAGCCATACCATCAGCTGTTGTGGTTGCGCTGATCCTCATGTAATTCGGATACTGTTTCTTTAGAAAACTGATATCAACTTATTTTCGCCATCGCTTAGTATGCTCGTATATCTAATGTAATCTGGTCTCCTGCAGTAATTGCATGTATACTCGATGTTGCAATAATTTGTAGGCATTACTAATTAATAGTGTTAATTGCATATTTCCCTTTCAAGGAAAGTGAAACGTACAAATAAATGAGTTCACTGTTGCGACATGTGAGAAGTAAAAGCTATCTTTCTGCCATTATGTATTAACTTTGGGAATTTGAGAAAATTAATTAATTCATTCCTAAGTAATTTGAGGGGAGCTTCTGTGTTATGCAAACTTTGATTTCGGCAACCAGCAGACTTAATTTTGCTTCTGAAGTGGCAACTGCTTCACAAATTCTGAAATGTACTTTTTTGAACAGATAAGCATTGATGTAATGTAACGAGGCTTTTTACTTGTAACCCGGATGGAAAATTTCTTTGGTTTTGCAACCGGATGCTAATTAACAGACTCATTATTCATAAAACTGGCTTAAAATAAAAGATAATAGACCTATTATGCACGGCATTTTTATTTTCTTCACTTTGCAATGAAATAAAAAGAGCGGAATATGAAAGTGTGCATAATTATAATTCCTCGTTCTTCCTGAAATCCCCTCAAGAGCCAATGGAAATAGCTTAAAAGGATAGAGTGTGATCTACAGTTGGACTCTTAATATTACCATAGCCAGTCTTGAATTAGATGGAATGACAAGCAATTCCATCGGGAATTCAAGTTTTCACGAGTTTCACTCAGGATAGGTCGTATACTTCTGTAGTGTATTAGCAGTGTGGGTGGACGACGGTTGGATATTCGAAGAATCCTGTTCCCACTTTCGGGTTCGGATTTCGGGATTCGAACTTACTGCGTTGCTGGCTGAAAGGTGAAGACCATTCTGCTAACATCGCATGCGTTTAGTTTTAACATAAGGTTTGGTTTAACAATAGAATATTAGAAAATAGGGAGTGATTTATGGATGGCAGAAGTCGAACAAAGTAAATTAAGATAAATTTTAATAAATATTTTCATATTAAAGAAATTCTTTAATTTTGATATTATGGATAATAGTGGCTCGTGATGATTTAACATACACCTAAATTTAAGAAAGGCGGAATAAAATTTCAGGTAAAGCACTGAAGAGTAATTTCTGCCAGTCCAAAGAATTGGAAGCGTAAAATAAAACTGAATTAATGTTCTTCTTCCTCTTTCCAGCGCTTTTATCCCGCTTGGTGCAGTGTCCGCTGTGATTATGCGACTGTGGAAAACCCCAACCGGCTTGTCGCAGAGCTTTTTATTTTTTTATTTTTTTTTTTTATGACTGAAGAAGTGTGTGCGTGTTCACGGGGCCAGTTTGCCTGTTTTGGGAGACTAAAGGTGAGCCCGGCTAACTCACCTTTAGTCGAAAGAGACCAGAAAAAGGTTCCACACGTCATCGACAGATTCGAACCCAAGTCTTTCCGACCAAAGGGCTTCGACTATGCTGACTGAGCCTCTAAAATATAACTCAAGTAATGATTTTCGAAAATTCCATAAATAAATGGCAAGAAAACTAAATAATTAACTGCCGAACGCAGATTTATTTTGCGAAATATTAATATACTTTTTTCTTTCCCTGTGTAAGCGACACTTGTCTTGTTTGTGAATTATCTAAATTGAAGATAATGAAGAAATTGAATCTATTTGTAGCCTTAGTGAGCACTAATGCCGAAAAAAAAAACTGTTTCCAACAGCGATTCCAAGAAAGCATAAAAAATGAAGTGAATATGCTGGATTCTGTTACAAGAACAAGCATTACGAATACTATTTCTAGGTCCATTGACTGCTACTGATGAATAGAACTGTCAGCATTTGGAGAACTTGCAATGCTTCTGATATTTCAGATGTACGTATCTGATTCCATTTCAGATGAAAATAAAATGGTTTACGTGCGAATGAAGTATTTTATTATAAACAGTAAGGAAAAAAAAAATCACAATCCCATTTTACTGTTTTTCAATCGGTCTACTCTTCACAAATTGTTTTGTAGCGATACTTAAAATGCTTAGTGCCTAGAGCTTAATTGAATATCCGTTGATTTGTGTTTGCACCTTAGTAGGGTTACTTTCTATTGGATTCTATCCAGAACTAGGATACTTAGTTGATTAATAAACACGCATCTTGTGAAATGGGCGAGCCATTGCAGAATATTTTTTTCGCAAACCGTAAGTCGTTTATTACACATACGTTTTAGTCAATTAAAACTTGCGTTAAGAATGTTTTTTAGCATATTTTTTCATTACGTATCTCCCATGTAAGGTACTTACAAATTTAGAATTTATTATGAAGGTTATAATTTCCAATTGTTGCCTTACACAAAACGAAAATCTGCTATGGCAATTCATTATCACACATGCTACCTTTCAACTGTGAATGGACTAGCAGTTTGCTAATTCATCTACAAGAGTGCAGTCTTGAGTCAATACACTTAACTGAATAGAGACTATGGTTGTTCTTTTCGTGGCACACTTCGAAGAAAGTATCCTTTTGGAAGGATCGGAGTCTAAATTTCGTGAAAGGATTCATGTGATAATTTTCTTAGTCTTTTCAAGTAGAAATGAATTACCCTATGGTAAGTTGAATGTCGCACTCATCTGTTTTCAACGCCATACTTATGATGCAATGTAACTGTAATGACACCTCGATGTTACAAAAAACTTGAACTCGCTTCTCAATGGGTTCGGATCTGTTCTCATTTATGTTTCTAGTCTTGTTTTGTCTCTGGTTTTGTTGTGTTCCATAATCTGACGCTGATTCAGGTAGAAAATACAATGCATAGAAGAATACAACTTTTTTCAGGTAACGGCATCACTTCAGAAGAGGGTGTGAAAGCACGAGTTAGTTTTTACGTTTGTTATATTTGCGATTTGGTGTCTTAATCCTGTCTTCTTATGTTTACTGCTCATTTTTGAAATTTCTTTTTGACAGGAAGGATTGCCACGCTTTATGACATGGGTAGCGATAATCCTGGAAATATTTCATTTTCGTCTCAACTGACGGCAGATCTATATAGTTAAACAATTTTCGTTTTTTTTTTGTTTGGGAGGGAGCACATTAAAAAAAAAAACTTTAAATACAGTTAACTCGCGTGTTTTTCGCTACTTGTATGCATCATTCATCATGTGCGCTTGGGAATGGATCCAGGATCCCATGGCAATTCTGGATCCTTTAGCTTCAGGGAAAAGTTGTTTTTCACCCACAAGACAGATAAAACCGGTCAGAAGACATGCGCAGCTAAGTGTTTTCTGTAGCCTTGCTTGCTTCGGCCATAACTCCAAACAAGACAATCCAGCCGTTCTGTACCAGCTTTACATCATTTTCTTTCATAACAAGACTTCAGGCAAGTGCGATCATAACTTCTAGAATTTTATGGAAACCATTCCACTTCCCTTGAGGAATTTAAATGAACTTCACACTATTAGGTTAAAATACTTGGAATTTATCGAAGAAATCATTTCCTCGAGGGCAGATATGATTACAATCGTCTCGCACCACATAGAAGAGCTAAACAAAAACTAGTGGTTGAGTTTTATCCTGTTCTTCCATTACTGCCAGGCAGCATTTTTTCCCAGACACTTTTTTGTGAAAACTCTAATTAACTTTTCTGCCCACTAACTCGCCTGATAAAAGGAATGCTAAAAGATATGTCAAGCTTGTCAACAGCCCTCCCGTCCGTTTTGTTTAGCTGCCATTTGAAAGTCGAGGCTGCGATGTAACGCTGGATAATAAGACTAATTACTCGTGCTCCATTAGCTGCGGGGAGTTCACCTTTTATCTCCCGCGATATCGGAATCGCAGATCACTTCTGGAATCTAGTTTCGTGTCTCGGTTGCCAAAGGGGATGTTCTTATTTTCCCCCCTTTATTCTTATGATTTCACTCCTTTGTTTCCAGTGTTTGTGGGACGAATCAGTACCGAAAGTGTGATGTAGGTCGATCACAACAGCGAGTTTGCGCTCATCTAATCTTATTAGGACGATTTAATTGAATTGAAGAGGGTTGCAGCCGATACATATTCCTCAAGGAAGGAGATGGGTTGCTAACCATTGTCTGAAGCTCACTATTTGAGTGTAATATAGAACTACTTTCCAAGTGTAGGTGCCGTGTTAAAGTCCACGTTTCGCTCGCTGACTCGGGGGGGGGGGGGGAAAATGCCAATTCATTTTTTTTTAATTGATGTTACTGTTATTTCATATAATTATTTGGCTTAGTATTGTCTGTAGAGTAAATTCAAAATATATTTGAGTAGCACATTTCGTTGACTCGCCAAACATTCCTGTAGGAAAGACAAGGTTCGAAATAATATCTGGATAAATTCAGTTCTCATTTATTCTGCACACTAAATCTGATTCCTTAACCTGATTCTTCTTCTCCCATAGTCCTAAATGAAACGCTGGGTCATTCATGGCTGGTAGGTGATACTCTTTGCTAGCCTCCTCCAGTCGTCTCGGTCTCTTGTTCTTGATGTCAGTTGAGAATGGGAGGAATTTGTTGTTGAAAAAGGGAGCAACCCGATTAGCTAAGCTTATTTGAATGGTCTAAGTTATAATTTTTATTCCGTCCACTAAGGTTTAGCAACGTAGAGTATATTATTACTGTAATTGGGCTGAAAACATAATTCCTGCTCTAGAGACTTAAATAGTCACTTTGCATTCACATGTTGCATAAACATTGTTATCCATCCTGACCAGCTTGGCTTTCCAATATTCTGAACATTATTTTACGGAAAACTTGAAGCGATCTTAATTCCAAACAAGTGAACCTTGTGAATTGTCAACGCAAGAACTTCGCCTGTATTTAGACGGATCTGCTTGCTCGTTAACTGAAAATCCACTAAGTATTTAAGCTCGCAATTTGAAAACTTAATCGCTTATTGGCTTAAGAAAACCTTGTTATAATTCTTTATCCTTCCACATTTTAATATATTTCATTAGGAACAAGAAATAAAACTATTTTAGTTTGTCCTTGTAGCAGAATCGAACACCGAAAGTTAAAATGCGCCCAACTTATTACAGCAATTTAACACTGTTGGCGTTCGGACTAACTTTCATGGTAAGCTGTCATTAATGAATGCCTAAAATCTTACACTAATACTAAGCCGCAATGAGAATACAAAGGGGGAGTGAGAAGATGGATTCGAAACAAATAGAAATATCATGACAATTGTGACTAGCCAAATAAGTTACGATCTGAATATATGCATATCTAATAGTGCGTAGCCGTTCGTTTTAAAGAAATGTATTTGTTTGATTCTTGTAAACCACGGTGTAGTCTTATAAGACTATCTGTTCACTAGTTGAAGTATTTGCTGCTTATTAAAAATGATCGCTGTTGCTCTAATGAGAGCTACTAATAGATGGAGTCATGTATTAGTAGAACGTCAAGGGTGCCGTGTGTTATGGAGCAGAGCGTTATCTAAAATACCACTTCATCTCCTTATCGACTTTACAAGTTTCGTGCAGCAATCCTTCATGAGACTTCTTAATGTTCCTTCTTGACAACTTAAATCACCTTTAGGTAGAATCCCATAATTCAACGGCCAGAGTGTGTTTGGTAGTCATTAAAATGTTATAAAAGGTTTGCCCAAGTCACAGCTTAAAACAGATTCTCTTAATGAGATTTTATAACTTTGCTTGAACTCCAAGATATATGCTAACATTTGGAATGAAGTATTGTACACACATTTGTACGAGATGCAAAGAAAAAAACGAAATACGAATGGAGTAGGATAACATGGCTATTTCACTTTTATTTTATATATTGTGGAGATTCATCCCTCCGCGATATTGCTGAACATGGTGGTGAGGTATGAGTGGTCTTCGTTTGTTGAAGAGAAGATGAAATGCACTTATATTACATAATTAGTTGTTTATCCATTCATAATTTCTAAGTATTTGAAGTATTTTATCTTTTTGAAAAAATATTCCATTGCTTGTTTGCTTTTCTGAGAGTGGGAGGAGGGAGAAATTGTACTCGGATATAAATGTTCATTTTCTGAGGGGGGGGGGGAATTGCTATTTAGTATTAAGTAGTTTCATGAATTGGAAACTATTCGAACCACAGGCAAATCTAGTTATGGTTTAAACAAATACTAACAGTTTTTTAAATATTGTAGCAAAAAGCAACTTATCTGATAAATACTGAGGATATTATTTATCAATACTTTTTTTACAGCTAAATAAAGCGAAACTTAGTTTTGAAGTTTACTAGAGAGCTTATGCAAATAGAATCTTCGGCATCAGTGGTACTTTGGCTTGCTCTACTTAAGACATGGATGGTTCCCGACTACGGATTCTTCCCCGATATTATTTTTTTATTAGTGTTTTAGTAGTGTCAAGGCAGTTCCGATGCCAAAGCATAAGCTCTAACTTCGAGTCTTTGTTTCAGTATATTTAGCGTATCGGTTTCCGTTACTTAGGTAAAATTCGAAGCCTTCTTGGCTCAATATCCTGGTGTTTAAATTATTTAATTACTATAGAAAGCAGGAGTTGTTTTTAGTGTCCAAGTGCATTATCGGTATTGGGAACATAAAAAATGCTCTCAAATGCTCCTGCAAATGCTTCCCCAATGCAAATTTATAATTACAAAAATAGAAATAGATTTATTTTTAAGAAAGTCAGTATAATCAATACATCACTCCTGAAGAGTGATGTAATGATTTTACTTATAGAATTATTTATTTATTTTATTATTATTTGAAACCATAGAATCTCATCCTCTCTTTAACATATGCTCAATTTTAATGATTCGTTAGCAGATTTAGAATATTCAAATATGTATTAGACCGTTGTTTATGGTTATTTAATCCAAAGGATGCACTTATATATTTAATAATTAATAGCTTATACGAAACACGTGATTTCATATCATAATGAAATGTTATTAATACGCGGCAGTAACTGAACTTGTTTATCCTGCGCTTGTCGTTCTGTGAGAATGCAGCGGCCAATCCAATGAATCTTCTTGCAATAACATTTTGTGGTGATGCTTTATAAATTTCTATCTCAGTAATTTTTAACAACCGGTTCGACAATCAGTAATATTTGCATCAATCCCTTTCGTTCAAACCTTGGTTGGAATCAATAATTACACATCTGAAGGTAATTTTTGTTTTCTAAATGACAGACTGTTCTTTCCCTCAATACTCATACAAGAGCAAAGCCCCCCCCCCCAATCTAAGCATGAGAAAAGATTATAATTCTATTTACTAATGCTCTGCAGCATTCGCAGATGGGAATTTGTGTGTCGAACTTTCTATTTGAGCGAGAGAACATCGCTGAGCGAATAAGTAGAATCTGAAATTGTTTATATTAATCTTGGAAAGAATGTTGTTTTTTTCTTTAATCCCCCAAATAGAGAAGCACTTCAGTATAAATATCTTAATAAACATCCGCTAGCATGAAAGCGATAGAAACTCTTCAAGACTATGCACTACTTTTAGAAATAAATAGAAAGTGCATTTGAGTCTCAATAAACTGCAATTTTATTTATTTTACTTTCGCAGGTGGCTGATAGCTTGGACAGTATGATCAATGGTTTTGTAGTGTGGTAGGAACTTCTTGATTCAAGGTAAGTACGGCTTTATCATGAATCTTACAGTAGGATATTCAATAATGTTGACCACACTAAACTATCATTATTGTTCGTGGAATGCGTGAGTGCCCGACATACCTCTTCTCCTGGGTCGAGAACAAAGCCCGATTTTTTTGACTTGATTTGTTTATGGAAGGATTTCTGAAAAAGATGACGATAGTATTACGAAAGTTTTTATAGCTTCAAAGGACGATTTTAAGTAAATAAACAAAAATGGTAAGTTTGCTCCAGCCAAGCAGAGCTGATATGTCCTAGACGAAGACTGAAAATACCCCGACCCCTCCGATATAGAATTTTTTTTTAAAGCAAACACGGAAACTCAAGAATGCGTGTAATTAACCGATATTATCAAAGCTGTTACATCCACTCCTTCCATTAAGAAAGATTTTATTTGATAAAAGTAATGCGAATCACTAGACTATTCTTCAGCAGTGGATGAGAAGAGAATTTGAAATTCCTCTTCTCTCTTCCATCATCTATGTGGATGATGATGAGGCCGAATGAACTCTTTCCACTTCCGTCTGTCCCGGGAGAGTCCGAGAACAAAGAACGAATTTGAAATACAATCCATTATAAACAAGTTTAAATGAAGCAAATGGGTATGTCCTTTTGATATGGCAAAATAGTTTGAATGAATATTTACGTGTCACTTATTTTATTGTTGTTATAAGCAAAGCCATTTTTTGCATTTATAGAATAAATGTCTTAAGATTGAAATAATGGAATGATTTTCTATTTTGCAACTAGGCGTAGAAAAGAGTGAAAAATCTAATTATTTAAATAATACAAAAGCACAGATTTGCATAAGCAAATCCAGTGTTTTTTTAGTGCTTCGAGAGTTAACATCTTCTTTAGTCAACCTTCAAAATACAAATGAGTTGTTTTCGACGAAGTGTTTCTCTTCTTAGTATTTAATGGTTTTTCTAGGAGCAAAAATAAAAAAAAACGTTCACGCGCACATTTTTTCGCTTCTTTTAAATCGAACCACGCACGCTGCTGAACTGTCTTTTCTCAAACACGTAAAAAACAAACACAAAGAAAAAGAGAGAGAGAGAATGTAAATAAAGCACTCTCAGACAAACACTTCTCCTAATGGCCTCGTAGATCGTAGAGAATATGAACTAACCTCATCTGTATGTAGGTGGAATTCGTCCCGTATTGTCTCGCAAACCGCGTTTTGCGTAAGCCGAGACTGTTCTAGTGGAATTGGGCTTGGCAACAAACTGCGTCTGTTTTGATTCCTTTTGCGCAATTCAAGGAAATTGTTTGTTTTCAAATGTTTTTACGTAGCTAATTCGCTTAGCACATTCATCTTTACACACGTGGGAATACCAGTCAATAAAAGACCCTTTAGAATTTTTAAGAATGTTTTATTCTTACATTCCGTATTTTCTTTTTCTTAAATGTCGTCTTTTATGTTTCTGAATGTGTCATCAATTTGTAAAAAAAAACACTTTATTATTATAGTGCTGCCTGTAGGTTTCAGTATCAAAATCAGTCACTTTTTGCACTCCTCCGAATAATGGATGGCCAATGAATTTTCTTATCAGAGGAAGAGAAGGTTTGAAGCAAAGAAAAGCAAATCAGATTGAAGCAAACAAAACTCGAGGAATACTTAAACAATCTTCAAACCCTTATGGTATTTTTTTTATTTAATAGATATTTATAATTTGCAGTAGTTAGATTTGAAGAAGTCACAACGATACTTTAAAAACCACGAAATGGCAGAAATTTGTGAAATAGGCTTGACGCAACTGTTTACAAAGAACTAAAAGTGCAATGATGTGAATTTCATCTGAAATTTTATTTCTTTTCTGAAAAATCCTTCTGCGATTTTTGTTACTAACAGAAAGAGTCGGGAATGGAACTAAACAATATTGAATTAAAATAAAAGGACGCAAGAAATAGCTTCATTCTAAAACAAACAAAAAAGTGTGTGTGTGTATATATATAGGAAATATACTTGATATAAGTGTGATTATTATTGACAGTAGTTACATTGTTACGTTAAGACTTTCGAGTAAAAACAGTTTTATTGCAAGAAAGCTTATTACAGATCAGATTTATGCAGTACTGAAACAACCCATTTTACAGAAATTTTCGAATCTGTCCTAGAGAGAGAGATCTTTCGAAATATGAACAGAAATAAGTGTTAGCCGAAATAATGTAAGGGGGGAAAAAAGCAACTGGATTCAGATTATTTAATATTCCTTTTTTCACTCGATGAACGTTTTTATCCTTTGCATTTTAGCGTTGAGCACGAAATTATCCTCATTCCAGAAATTGATTTTCTGGAATGGGGATAATTTCTCTCCAGAAACATGATTTATAGAGAAATCTAGTTAAACCCTGTGATTAGCGCGCGCACTGGCTGTGTTCTTGCAGTGAAGAACGTTATCATCAAAGGTTGAACCTACCCCCCCCCCCCATTGATTTCCGTATCTATGTGACATTTGAGGCTTCCCTCATTAGTATGCTCCCTAATCAGCCAGCATCTTAAGTTTACTTGGTTCGATCATAAAACCTTGGTGGTTTTTCCCTTCGCATAAATTTTTAGACAGTCAATCTTCATACTAATTACGTATTCATGTTACAATCTTCATGTTTGATCAGCTATTTCTAATATAGAGACGTTTCCCCTATTTCCTTCCCTCTTTTATACTGTTCAATCCACGTTCACTTCATTCGAATTGCTGTTTTCGCAGCGTGGCATTTAAAATTATCTTAAGAAGTCTAGCGTTGTCTACTGAATAAAAGGCAAATTCGCGAAGAAAATTTTAAAGCGTTTATCCCACCCACGAATTGTTGCAACTTGACCCCCCCCCCCCCAATTGAGCGGAGATGCTTTTAAAAAAATAAAATTAGCAAAATACTAGGGAAATTCATGCCGAAGGTTCGTATTTGCCGGAATCTCGATCACTTTCAAATCAAATAGAAATATTTTGGTATAAACATGAGAACAGTCGTTATCCTTTTTTAATTTTTTTTTTTCTATGACGTATTAACCAGTCCTAAAAATAATAGAAAACTATCTTTGCAGTGGTTCATGTTGCTCCTTTTATAATCATTGATATAAAGAGAAAGAATGATAGAAAAACACCTGCTGTATAAGAAGAAAGTTTGTTGAACGGATTATAAGCAATGCTTACTTGTTGCATGATTCCCTCCCTCCCTCCCCACACATCGCCACCGATCCTTAGTGAGAAGTTTGTTCTGTATAACTTCTTCAAGAAAATTACTTTTTTTTTTATCTGGGAATTGGGAAGAAAAACACAAGAAACAAGTGTTCATTTCTTGTGTTGAAGACGTGGAGCGCTTTCTTTCGTAATGTCTGGTCTTCCTTAACGACCTTAGTCTATCGTTGTTAGCCCCGCTGATCCCTCCCTACAGACCCTCGCATTGTTAGTGGCTTACTGCGTACTGGACCTGTACGGCTTTTGTTATAATAAACCTTAGAGGGAGCTGTTTAGGGAGTTACTAATAGATCATTAGGATAATGATGCAGTTTTCCTTTCGGTTTCAACATTTGTTCAATAAATGATGGACTGACCATTTATTAGATCGTTTGTCGATTTCATCCGCCCTCCTACGATCATTAAGTTCTCAGAAAATTACAGTGCCTCGTTTTGTTTTGTATTCGCGTGTTGTATCTGAAAAGTTGGTTGTTAGGGTAGTTTTGGTTCGTGGTTATTATAAAACCAGTGGCGCACCCAGGGAGGGGCCAAGCCCCCCCACAAAAAAAAAGAAAAAGGAAAAAAACACTAGAAAAATTTCCAAAAATCTTTTCCTAATTAAAATTCTTTTTTTTTTATTTATGTTGTGTCGTGTCTTCTATTTCTATACTGCTTATGAATTAGCGGCCACATAAAGTGGGAATACCCTATAGCTCTCTGGAATCCCGGCCACTGTGAAAGCAAGGCGAACGAAGTAGTGCTCTTGCCGACCGAGCGCTACTTCGTTTGCTCGAGCCGGGCCAGAGGCGATCACGGGTATCATGTATTGGCAATCACTGCAGATGCTCAGTCATAGATCGTATGCATTCTCATATAGTGTGCATTCTCAAATCGTCTACTCAACTCGTCCCCTCTCCCCAAGATTAAATCTTGAATGCTCGGCCTCCTCCAAGATTAAATCCTGAGTGCGCTACTGTATAAAACAGTAATGTTATCACGATCTATCAAAATGTTAGGAAGAAATTAAATATTTAATTTGTGTTTTATTTTTATATTAGGGCTTGAGTAGTAAAATGAATTGTTCATTTTTAATTCATTTCTTCCTTGCCCAGATACTATTTGTAATATAACCACTTCGCCTCCAAATTTCTGAACTGAAAGTGTCTGGTGTAGGCAGTACATTAAACGTATCTGTCTTAACACATTGCTTTATGTGCAGAAAACATGGGCGTCCGCAGAGGGGGGAGGGGGGGTCACTTACTCCCGGAGATACAAGTATTATTTCGAAAATACTTGCGAAAGTATTTTCGAAATACTTGCGAAATTAAAACCCCAAAAATTAAATAAAAATTTATTGATGTAATTATTTGTCTCAAAGCTTTGTCCCCCTGGAAAATTTTCTGCGTACGCCCATGGCAGAAAAATATCCATAAAAACCCCTTTAAAACTCTCATCGCCGATTTCTTCATATCGGCGCTAAATGTTAATCTTGAACCCTCTCCACCATCCAAAAAAAAAGCTTTTGTGAAGATCACGCTGTAAATCAGTTACGTCTCCTGCAAATGGTCAATCATATTTGTCAAAAACAGTAAACAGCAGAAGTCTCGTAAATCAGAATTTTGATCTCTTTATTAAATAAAAATACCATGAAGAGATTCATGCGATATGGCCACAAAGGTAAGTTGCAAATAAAATATTTAAAAATTAAGTTTTTGTAATCTTTGAAACCACAAGATTTTCTTTTTCAATAATTAAATACACGTTTTCTGTGAATTTTCCTTATTGCGATTTTTTTTAATAATTTGAATGAGTGTAATGTAACCTTCATGGAAACATTCTTTCCCATGTTCTGCACATTCATAATTAATGAAATCAAAAATACGAAACACGATTTTTGAATGCGTGTTAGATGTCACATGATCACCGAAGAACTGCCGCTTGAAATCGATAATCAGGACTTCCCTACTTTTAGGGTAATAGCATCATAGTTGTTCTTTTTTTTTCCCCCCCTGATCATAATATAAATGACGTAAAGTTGATATTTCTTTCCTTTTATCCGGATGCCATGTTTTCTATCATCAACAGTGGAACATTCAGTCGAAAATGAAAGTTTTTTTTTTTCTTTTTCTGTTGATGTTTCAGACTGCTTTATAACTGTTTTATATTTTGGATGCAGTTCAATTAAGCACTAAATGAACTTAAGTGTTTTATGTTTATTTAGTAAATGAGAAACTCACCGGCAGGAAGATTCTTACCTCGCATTCGCTTTAAAACCGAACTCACTTTCCCAACCAGTGTTTATTACTTAATGAAATAAAGAGCCAAAAGGCTTCACTTCGGCGATGTAAAAATTATTTAAATTAAGGGGATATTTAATCCCAAATTATTTCAAAGCCGAACAAGAAACTCTAAGAGAATAATGTGGGATTAAATATCTCCTTAATTTAAATAATACTGTTCATTATTTTTTTAAAGAATTGACGTTGTTCTTTTCATTGTGCGTCTTCCAGTGTCGCTTTTATTTCCATCCGCTACAGTAAGAAAATTAGCAACATTTGTTACTTTTAGACTTGGCTATGAACTTCACGCGACGACCGTTGCATTATAATAATTTGGATAAAAATGTTCTTAGCCAAATTCTGGCTACTTTTCTCTCATTAAATGATACATACACAAAACATAGGCTACCATATTTGTTTTTAGTTGACCAAATTATTATTTTGGATCAACTTTTGGAAAACATTTTGGATAACTAATGTTATATTACGATGGTTTAAAGTAATCGGGATATTATTATTATTATTACGGGCAACTCCAAGGAGTCCTTAGACTCTTGGAGGAAGGCCCTAGCATCATGTCAAGAACAACTATTCAACATCCACACAGTATCTATCATACCTCGCCTTGAATTCATTCACAGTCATGGCACCCATAACAAACTCTGGCAGCTTATTCCACTCATTCACTACTCTCCAAGTAAAAAAAACTAGCTCTAACACCCTTGCTAACCACACTCTTGCCCAGTTTCCATGGATGGCCCCTAGTCCTCCCACCACCAGTCCTGTTCTGCAAAATATCCTCTGAATTAATCTTATAGAACCCTTCAGTAATTTGAGCGTCTCAATCATATCATCCCTTTTCCGCCTATCATAAGTTCTTCAACCCACAAATCTTCATATGACGTCATTGGGATCTATCCAGATTACTATTTTGGCTAATTTTGTCTTCGACCACCGTAATTTATACACTGGTCTCATAGCTGTTTTGGTTTCGATTCTAACAAACCGTTTTTCAGCTGATTTAAGATGCCGTCCACATCAACTGTTTGATGTGGATGGCACACCTTCATTCAACCTCTTTTTGATAATGTTCAGACATCTCAAGGTTCTGCTCCCCTTTTCTTTTACATGCGAGTGCTAATATCAAGCTTATCACCTGTTATCCCCCCCCCCTCATTGAATCTTCCTTTTTCGGTTCTCCTCCTCGGAATTCGTTTTTTTTTTTTTTTTTTTTTTTTTTTTTTTTTTTTTTTTTACTACAACAAACAAGACAAATCGACTTGAGAACAACACACAGAAAAGGGATAAAAACCATTACTGGCATTCCTGAAAATTACGTAGGGTTGTTTATATCAGATCTTAATGATGCTAATTATAGCAGATGTTAATGTAAATTTGTCTAAACAACCTTTAAAGCTAATTTAATGATGCTAATTTAGTATCAGTTATATAAAGGGTTTTATTAGGAATCGCTGTTAAAATATTAATACTGGTGATAATCGTTTGCACAAATCGGGTTGAAAATACCACTTGAAAACAAAGAAAGAGAAGAATAGCACACATCAAAACAAATGCATTAAAGTATACTTCACAAATATTCTCTTATTTTCATAAGAATGCATTAGGCCGTCGTGCATTTCCTTTCTTTTAAATAAATGTAAATCATTTTTCTCCAAAATAAGTAAATGGGAATGCAAATATGCCATTTCCAAGTTCTAATTTATCCTTACGAAAAGTGTCTGATGGCCGAAATACGGTTCTACTCTGGCAAGCTTTAAAAAGAATTTAGACTGATTTTGATGATACATTAATGTTTAATATTAACCGGCGGTGGGCATTTTAAAAATAATTCTCAATTCTGAACCGCAAAATAATTTAAAAATGGAATTAATGTTTTATCACTTACGTGTGACAGCTTTGTAGCGTTTCTTCCTCATTGTAAACGTGGCTAACTACTCTTGGTTACGTAGTTTACTTGACAGCTCTATTGAAAGGCATGCTGTATCGTTCGATCTAAAACGCATCAGCAGCGAATTTCAAAGACCATCATTTCCTGTGTTTATACATTGTAGTTTTACATCACTGCAACTTTCTCCTTTTGTTCACACTCTTTTATTAAACCATCGTCTCTTAATTGCCTTGCAAGTTCCGTGGATGTTTGTATAGATTTTGTTTAAAGTTTGCAAGAAAGTTGTGTACCAATAACTTTAGTGTTGTCGCTTTTAATTACCAGTATTTCTTTCACGTTTCGTGCAGAGGATATTGTTACCTAACGTTGCTAAGCAACGTTTTAATAAACGTGCAGATAAGGAAGCAAGTGGGAATAAAACTTCATCGTGCTGTCGCTGGGGTTAACAAGTCTCGTATTAATCGCCAAACTTCTCAAGTAACGCCTCGGCTTGTAACGAACTTGATGGAAGATTAACGCTAAATGCGAGTCCGAAACGATAAGCCCACGGAAATTGTTAACGCTAACAATAAGAGTTTAGAAATTGTTGGAGTACCAGAAGGTGGACTTAGGGTTGCACGAAGCATCTTTTAAAAACTGAACACGGTGATTAAATTCTTATTAGCGACCAGGTAAGTAATATTTGCAGTAACATAACATGAATCAACTCAAATCTAAATTAATTGATGTTAGTAAATATAAAAGCTTTGCTAATCTAAATTAGTTGTTTAAACATAATGAAAAATTCGGGAATGAGTACCATGTCCATCATCAGTGGCGTACCCATTAAGGTAATGAAGCACCTGCCTAGGGGGGCCTCAAGCTTTGGGGGCCCCAAGCCATGACATTTTCCTATAGTGTTTTAAAATAGATTAATGTTTTCAGTAAATATCATAAAAATCTTGATTATTTTAAGCGAAAATTTTTTCAAAACAATTAATACGTTTTAATACGTATTTTGAACAGCGCGCACTATCTACGCTTTAAATTAAACCGCATTACCAATGTCGGCGCACGTCGCTGTTGAGAGCTTCGAGGTGACGAAAACTGATTGCATTGCCGAGATAGGAAGTTTCACCTGGTTGCTCCTTAACTTCATTTGGTATTGAATCGTGTAAGAGTGAGGTGTTTGTTTCAAAAATAACTTTTTAGTGTGACTTTTCGTGTTTTCATTATTTGAGTGTAGTGCAAGTAAAAAAACCTTTGTAAAATTGTAAAAAAAGCTGATAAAAAATTTAAAAAAAATAAAAAATAAATAAAATTTTATTATTTATCATATTTTAACAGGCAGAAAAATTCAGAAGTTCAAAAAATTCAAAAGTACAAAATTTCGTTTATTTGCCACCTAACTTTTATTCTTTTTTTTATTATTATTTTTTTGCCCCCCCCCCCCCCAATATAATTTGCCTAGGTTCCGCAACTAACCTTAATCCGCCACTGTCCATCATAGATGTGTTGTATGTATATACGTTTTTGGAATTTTATAATCGGGTTTGAATCGATTAATATATCCTGAATTGGATTGTTTAATTTAAAGTTCGGGTATAAAGTTTATATCGCCTTTCCACTATCAGCATCCTCTTTTTCTGATTCTAAATATGACTAAAGAGCACCTGTAATTAATTTTAATAGTCCATATTAGCTTTTAGCAGCACGTAGGCTTTCTTTCGCCTACTATTTTCTTATGTATTAAGAGTAATAGATTATCATTGACATGCAGGGCTTTTTGACTCTCAGCATTAATTAGCCCTCGTGTTTTAAGCGACATTCGAATATCATTGAATTCTCGAATGGTTGGTTAGCCCTTCCCCGCTGTTATCTTTTCTCAAGATATTTGAGCATAGATGAAAGGCATATGAAGTAAGTTTTCCCCTAGATCAACATTGATAGAAACCATAATTTGGTCTTTAATAAAGTCGGAGATTTCAAGATGGGCGAAGGATTGGTGCAATTTTTGTTTCTCTTCAAACGAACTGTAACAAGTAGAGTCGGTACGACTTTTTTTTTTTTTGCATAGTCCTACCAATGGATGAAATATACCAAATCCTCCAACATGCCCAATTTGGAATAGTTTTTTTTTTTTTTCTCCCTGAATACGAGTGAACTTGTCTCATCTATGAATTAACAGAACTGCAAAGATTTGCAGTATCAGCAGTCGAAGATATTATTTGTAAAACTGCTATTTTTGAATGCGATAAATGAGAGTGAAAGAAAAGGTCTGGTTATAATTACGTTCAGCATTGTCTATATATATTCTCTTATTTTCAATGTAAAGAAAATTATAATACGCTTAAAACACGAGGGCTATAGTAGACCCACATTTTTTAAACAAATAATTTAGAATCAACTACTGGTTGCTATTAATTATTGGTCCCACTCATAAGAACTTTGCAGATCTCCTTTATAAGTGATTGAACTTGTTACGTGCCGCCCATCTTATTTGAAGGTAAACTGTCGTTAACAAAGTTTAGTTCAAAGAGCGTAAGAGAAACGAGATCTTCGTACTTCAAAACCTCGTTCGAAGCGCTTTGTCTGTCGAAATCTTCGAATTCACCAGAATAAAGGCGGTTCTCCATAATCGCTTCTAATAAACTTTCACGGAAACACTCTGATGCCTGAAGGTACGTAATCTAGTCTCTGAAGCTTAAAGAACTCTTGATTGCATTTAGTCATACCTGAAATGCGAATTTAAAGGCAAGTTTGGGTAATGAAGTCCTCAAAATTCGAGAAGTGAGCTACTTTGCAATCATAATTAATAAAGTCATTATGGAAAGTAGCATCTAAATGCCATTCTTCTCGTTGATATTCGAACTTGCTCTACTCAAAAACCCTTCCAGCAAATACAATGGTTATTCGAGAGAGAGAAGCAAGCCTATTATTGACAGTCTTAAAGGGAAACTTGAGAACTCTAATTACTGGAGCTAGAAGATCGTGTTTACGTCCGAAATAATTTTCTGGCAAATTAAAATTCGTACTGTGCTCGAGGGGGAAAGAGGTGGTTGGTTGTCTGAGAATCAACAAACTCGGTCCAACAGCACGATCATTGAGGATCTGTCTGTTGCGGAAGATAAGACTCAAAGCACAGTCGAGTGCTTACTGTAAATAAAGGAAGCACTGGATGTTGTTAGCGCTTTCGCATCTGAAGTGTGTTGACTCGTTCGTACGACCGAGTGCCAAAGACAAACGCGATGGAAGTGCAAATACGTCTTAAGAAGTAGGAAAGGGGGTTAAATTACTTCCGTAGTTTTCGTCATTAGAAAGAGTCGATCGATGACCTCCAAGAAGCCAATCATTTATTACCGCCTCGGTACTTCTGGGAGTGCAAGTGACAGCGTAAGGATCTGACGTCAGGGGCAAAGAGACGGGGGACAGTAAATAGAAGGGGGAGATTTTGCTATCGGTTTTGGCACTGCTCCGAAGCGTTAGTGATGCTCCGCTGGGCTTTAGCTCCATCTGCCAGCCGACTGCCCGATCTTAGAGACGATTATCCGGCGACTTTTAAAAAGTGTCTGCGGAGGTAACTTTTTGGCGTCACTTACTGCAGTCGTCTACTGCTTGGCAAGTCATGAACGTCGTGCGGAACAGCAGAATTGCAGGGTCAAAGAAAAACGACAGAAATCATCTGAATCAGAAGGAATTGATGTCTTTTATATGCTTTACCCGAGTACATACAGAATACGAGGACCACACACAATGATTTGAGCTTTGCTAGCTTTCTTATGAGAGCGGAAGACAAAGATTAATCGATGTCTCGTTAGACTCTCTCCCCGTCTGTACATCCCCATCGAGTTTCTCTTCATGACTTTATGAAGGAAAGGAAAAAAAAAAAACACACATCAGAATTTCACATCATAGCCGGTTATTCTTTCGCAAATGAATTCCTCCTAAGCACTTAAGAGGGCGTGCCCATCGAGACAGCAATAAAGAGGCGCCCCCATGGCTTTAATGACCACACAACTACCACGGTAATAATGGGTGTTTTAAATTTATAGTCGCGATAACTAGCAGTTCCGTGGCATTTTATTTAGCACCACACAATCAGTGCGTCAGATATAGATTTAAAATGGTAGTGGCGCGTCATAAATGCGGATAAAAGGTCAAAAAGCAATGTCGAAGACTTTCTGCTACTAGTACGATTATTCTGATGTCGACGTGGATCGATTAGGATTCAAGGGGCAGTACGCGACAGTCTTAAAAAACTGCAGAAGCAGATCGCCAATAGTCTCTCTGCACAGTGGAACATGCTGGTATCGCAGCGGATGCAGAATATTTGTCAATAATATTCGTTCGATTCCTGGAGACTCAAGATGAGCCCGTCTCATCTAGTCTCCATCTAATTCTCGCCTTGTTTAGCTTCAGATTTTTTGAAGTAATCCACTAGAATGGTGTCTAACTTTCTTATCCTCGTTCTGGGATTAAACTGTTCTAGAATCTATATTTCAAATCGTTATTAAAACAATGGCATACAAATTCCAATGAATCTTCATTTGATTCATTGCTTGATTTTATCCCTGGGTACTGAGATTCCACATTTAAAATCTTACATTGCCCATTTAACATAACCACATCTGATGATTGTTGCAAAGTGTTTTGGTACTAATGTTTATTTACGTATGGTTCAGAGCTAACACTAGCCTTACGCTTATATGAGGAATCATTTTAATTAAATGAATATTAATACTACTCTACAGAAAACTCGTTTATGCTATTTGGATATAGGGTTTTTTAACTATTTGTTCCGAATAACATTTTATTGATCTTTGATTCGAAATCTTATCTTACAGCTGGTAAAGAATGTGCTAAAGTTCAGAATATGGCTTTAGCGCACAGTGGAAATCGTGTTTAGAATTTCTCAACAAAAGCAAAGGCAGCGGCTTCATTATAATATAAACTTATCAACGCGGTCATCGCCAGACAACACGGCACTCAGGGGGAAAGAACTGCCTTTATCCATTTAAAGAAAAAAAAAAAGAATACTAAGAAGAACAGAATGTACGATAGAAAAGGAAAATGGCCAAGCGGGGAAATATCCCCCCCCCCCCGCTTTTTCCCTTCTACAAAAACATGGAAGGATCAGTAGAAGACCCGTCGGAACACCTCAGTGATATAATGTAGAACATACTTTCTCACCGTGGAATTGATTTTTGGGTTTAAAATAATCATCTTGGTTGAAATAGACACATCTAATAACCATTTATTAATCACTTTGCTTATTCTAACCAGTAGTTTGTATCTTACTTGTCTATTTGCAGCTTAAGTGTTTCATTATTAATTTCTTAACAAATTAGATTAACTTAAAAAATATGCAATTATTTTTCAGCGTTCTAATTGATAAGTGGAAATGGTTAACCTCAGGAAGGAGACCTTTTTCTCCCCATTCTTTGGAGAAGCTTAATTCCTGTCGACTATGATCTTAATTCTTATCACTGTTTAAACTGCTGCACATCACATAATGAACAGAAATGCATTTTATATATATATAATTAGACGAATGCATAAATATTTTCTGAGTCTTGGGAAGGTCGTGCAAGATGTGATGTATTGTTTAATGTTGTGGATACAGACGAATAAGACTGTACCTGCTTCGTAATTTCTACTTCATTCTGTGTGTGTGTGGGGTGGGGGGGTTGTTTTTGACTGTTTAATCATAATATCAGGTTGTCATTTGTCTCATTTGTGCAGATATTTCTGAAATGATCTGAAACCTACGTAGTGAGTAAAATAGTGTCATTCCATTCTCGGTACATTGAACTGGCGTAAATTTATTTTAATGTAGCATTAAATGTCAACTTTTTCTACAGATGAAAAAGGCTAACAGTACCTATTTTTGCTAATTCATATTAGCACAACAGAAGTGATATTTCACAAATCCATATTGCGATTCAAGGCATAAATTTAATATATGCATAGTTCATAAAAGTTTGCGATCGTTGGTCTTATGTGTATATAAAAAAAAAAAAAAGTTTATATGTGAGAGATGAATTACGAGGCCAACACCTCAAGGTTTGCGCTTCCCTGAGCCAGAAGGTTCCTTGTCCAGGATAGTCCATTTGCATCCCCCCACTCAGTTGTGTTCATAAATGAGCTTGTATTTTCACCTTAATAAAACTGCAAAACATCAACTCTGAAGCTCTCTCTCAGAGAGAGAGAGAGAGAGAGAGAGAGAGAGAGAGAGAGCTACTAGAGAGAGGCATTTCGTTAATCCTTTAGAGACAGAGAGATTCTTCTCCAGCGACACGCTTACAAGTATATCGTGATACAAGAGAATGTTTGTTTTTAGGTGACTAATGCTTCTGAATTTCTAAAAATTCTGCTCTCTCTGCATTATGTAAATCGAAAATGATAAAATATTTTTCCGTTTAACACTTTATCTGGACGACTGTGATTTTAATCGTTGTGACCACGAAATGAGTTCACATTCAGTCACCTCTGAGATGTGTACATGGTTGGCCGCACGACAAGCCCCAATCATTCAGGTGGACAAGTGTTAATTGGCTTCCAGAAAGACATTGTTGATGTCTATTAGCTTAACATTGACGGATACAATGAAGTGATTCGCTCTAATAATGATTCCATCTCAGTAGATGCATAAAATTACTAGAAGGGATATCATTTCCATTAACTCGTACAAAAAAATGATATAGGACTAATTATTAAAACTTTTTCCCCCATAAAGAATTTTTAAGCAGAATTTATTATTATTATTCATCTGCTGTACAGCAGTTACCTTATGCTTTCAAGTCAAAGGTCAGTGGATAGCTAGTCGACTTGTATCTAAATGATATGCGTAAATACGAAATACATGACTTACATTGTCTCTGTCATTATTATATTGAATATGATTTTAGCTGTATCTATTCCCCCCCCCCCCTTATTTTTATGACATTTCTGCCTACGAAGGATTGAGCTGAGAGAATTCCAATTGGCATTCACCGACTGATGCCTACTGGCTTCAGTTGGCGAATGAACTTTGGAGCTGGTTTACAGTATATGGTGGTACTAATCGCATATATTGACTGAACAAATACTCCAAGTAAGATGTGCTTCCGAGTGGAAAGATGAATATGGATGGAGCGAGGCAAATGTATACTGAATTCGGCTGTACTTTAATGAACTGCTTATACATATAATTCTCAAAATGCTTAAGGATTAAAATGTTTTAATTTTTATGATGAGTAAAAATTTAATTTATAGGTTACCTTCAGTCACTTTATGGTAATGTACGGTATTTTTTTTTATAAGACTATACATTGTACAACATTTTTTACTATTTTCAAATGGAAGAATCGACGTTCTTGGACTTGTGCCAACTCTGAATTGAGAAAACCAATCCGAAACTTGGCTCTGGTCCAAGAATGCTGCTTTACTTAGACAGCTGTCAATTTGAAATTGAACACCAAAAATGGCAACTTATTTAGAATTTTTTTGTTCATTACCTTAGTGCAGATAATGACGAAAACTACTAAAGCGGCTGAGACACTGGATTCAGAATTACTTTTGGCAAGCTTAAACCAGTTAATTTTTATCGCTTAAAAACACATCCAGTCTTCTGGAATAGAGAAATATTTCTTCCCCATACCGATTGACTACTAGGAAAAAAGGCTTTTAATTTGAAAAAGAATCCGCTGTGAAATGCATTAAACGTTTTGACGAATTTTTTTTATCGTACTTTATCTTCAACTATTATTCACCCTATTTCTTTCTTCTCTGTTTCTAGTTCTGTTATTCCTCTTTCTTCAGTGCTTAGCTTAGTTTGAATTGCCTTTTGTCTCTTGCTTTCTTCTTTCTCTTAAGGGGGGGGGAAACGTGTAAAGCCCGACAATCGAACACCAATTCTTCGCTGATCTTCCGCGCCTCTTCACCTAAACCTCATCACCTGCTAAAGTTCCTCTTGTCATGTCAAAGTGCAGATAACATCCTCCGTTGTGTAGACCGTAAGAAAATCATTCTGAAATGCTAATCCCTGTT